>NC_133515.1:3330303-3633333 GCF_049354715.1 Callithrix jacchus
CAGAACGGTCTTCAATGTGTGCATTCAACTTACGGAGTTAAACTGATGTGTGTTTGCAGGAGTTTCTAAACCCTTTCTGTGAAGAAGTGGAAAACGCATTTTCCCAGCCAAATGCAGGCATTCAAGAAATAGCTGGAAATCTCCGTCTAAAACACAAAAAGAACGTATCTTGCAAACTGCTCTGCTGGGTGTTCGCTCAGCTAAGGGAGTTGAATCCGCCTTCAGAATCAGAGAGTGAGAAGCACGGTTCTTCCAGGAGCTGTGTTTCGTTATACCCGGGTGAATGGGTGCAAACGCGATATTGAGAAATATCTGCTTCTAAAACCAAAACGGAGCTACCTAACAGAACGGTCTTCAATGTGTGCATTCAACTTACGGAGTTAAACTGATGTGTGTTTGCAGGAGTTTCTAAACCCTTTCTGTGAAGAAGTGGAAAACGCATTTTCCCAGCCAAATGCAGGCATTCAAGAAATAGCTGGAAATCTCCGTCTAAAACACAAAAAGAACGTATCTTGCAAACTGCTCTGCTGGGTGTTCGCTCAGCTAAGGGAGTTGAATCCGCCTTCAGAATCAGAGAGTGAGAAGCACGGTTCTTCCAGGAGCTGTGTTTCGTTATACCCGGGTGAATGGGTGCAAACGCGATATTGAGAAATATCTGCTTCTAAAACCAAAACGGAGCTACCTAACAGAACGGTCTTCAATGTGTGCATTCAACTTACGTAGTTAAACTGATGTGTGTTTGCAGGAGTTTCTAAACCCTTTCTGTGAAGAAGTGGAAAACTCATTTTCCCAGCCAAATGCAGGCATTCAAGAAATAGCTGGAAATCTCCGTCTAAAACACAAAAAGAACGTATCTTGCAAACTGCTCTGCTGGGTGTTCGCTCAGCTAAGGGAGTTGAATCCGCCTTCAGAATCAGAGAGTGAGAAGCACGGTTCTTCCAGGAGCTGTGTTTCGTTATACCCGTGCGAATGGGTGCAAACGCGATATTGAGAAATATCTGCTTCTATAACCAAAACGGAGGTACCTAACAGAACGGTCTTCAATGTGTGCATTCAACGTACGGAGTTAAACTGATGTGTGTTTGCAGGAGTTTCTAAACCCTTTCTGTGAAGAAGTGGAAAACGCATTTTCCCAGCCAAATGCAGGCATTCAAGAAATAGCTGGAAATCTCCGTCTAAAACACAAAAAGAACGTATCTTGCAAACTGCTCTGCTGGGTGTTCGCTCAGCTAAGGGAGTTGAATCCGCCTTCAGAATCAGAGAGTGAGAAGCACGGTTCTTCCAGGAGCTGTGTTTCGTTATACCCGGGTGAATGGGTGCAAACGCGATATTGAGAAATATCTGCTTCTAAAACCAAAACGGAGCTACCTAACAGAACGGTCTTCAATGTGTGCATTCAACTTACGGAGTTAAACTGATGTGTGTTTGCAGGAGTTTCTAAACCCTTTCTGTGAAGAAGTGGAAAACGCAATTTCCCAGCCAAATGCAGGCATTCAAGAAATAGCTGGAAATCTCCGTCTAAAACACAAAAAGAACGTATCTTGCAAACTGCTCTGCTGGGTGTTCGCTCAGCTAAGGGAGTTGAATCCGCCTTCAGAATCAGAGAGTGAGAAGCACGGTTCTTCCAGGAGCTGTGTTTCGTTATACCCGGGTGAATGGGTGCAAACGCGATATTGAGAAATATCTGCTTCTAAAACCAAAACGGAGCTACCTAACAGAACGGTCTTCAATGTGTGCATTCAACTTACGGAGTTAAACTGATGTGTGTTTGCAGGAGTTTCTAAACCCTTTCTGTGAAGAAGTGGAAAACGCATTTTCCCAGCCAAATGCAGGCATTCAAGAAATAGCTGGAAATCTCCGTCTAAAACACAAAAAGAACGTATCTTGCAAACTGCTCTGCTGGGTGTTCGCTCAGCTAAGGGAGTTGAATACGCCTTCAGAATCAGAGAGTGAGAAGCACGGTTCTTCCAGGAGCTGTGTTTCGTTATACCCGGGTGAATGGGTGCAAACGCGATATTGAGAAATATCTGCTTCTAAAACCAAAACGGAGCTACCTAACAGAACGGTCTTCAATGTGTGCATTCACCTTACGGAGTTAAACTGATGTGTGTTTGCAGGAGTTACTAAATTCTTTCTGTGAAGAAGTGGAAAACGCATTTTCCCAGCCAAATGCAGGCATTCAAGAAATAGCTGGAAATCTCCGTCTAAAACACAAAAAGAACGTATCTTGCAAACTGCTCTGCTGGGTGTTCGCTCAGCTAAGGGAGTTGAATCCGCCTTCAGAATCAGAGAGTGAGAAGCACGGTTCTTCAGGGAGCTGTGTTTCGTTATACCCGGGTGAATGGGTGCAAACGCGATATTGAGAAATATCTGCTTCTAAAACCAAAACGGAGCTACCTAACAGAACGGTCTTCAATGTGTGCATTCAACTTACGGAGTTAAACTGATGTGTGTTTGCAGGAGTTTCTAAACCCTTTCTGTGAAGAAGTGGAAAACGCATTTTCCCAGCCAAATGCAGGAATTCAAGAAATAGCTGGAAATCTCGGTCTAAAACACAAAAAGAACGTATCTTGCAAACTGCTCTGCTGGGTGGTCGCTCAGCTAAGGGAGTTGAATCCGCCTTCAGAATCAGAGAGTGAGAAGCACGGTTCTTCCAGGAGCTGTGTTTCGTTATACCCGGGTGAATGGGTGCAAACGCGATATTGAGAAATATCTGCTTCTAAAACCAAAACGGAGCTACCTAACAGAACGGTCTTCAATGTGTGCATTCAACTTACGGAGTTAAACTGATGTGTGTTTGCAGGAGTTTCTAAACCCTTTCTGTGAAGAAGTGGAAAACGCATTTTCCCAGCCAAATGCAGGCATTCAAGAAATAGCTGGAAATCTCCGTCTAAAACACAAAAAGAACGTATCTTGCAAACTGCTCTGCTGGGTGTTCGCTCAGCTAAGGGAGTTGAATCCGCCTTCAGAATCAGAGAGTGAGAAGCACGGTTCTTCCAGGAGCTGTGTTTCTTTATACCCGGGTGAATGGGTGCAAACGCGATATTGAGAAATATCTGCTTCTAAAACCAAAACGGAGCTACCTAACAGAACGGTCTTCAATGTGTGCATTCAACTTACGGAGTTAAACTGATGTGTGTTTGCAGGAGTTTCTAAACCCTTTCTGTGAAGAAGTGGAAAACGCATTTTCCCAGCCAAATGCAGGCATTCAAGAAATAGCTGGAAATCTCCGTCTAAAACACAAAAAGAACGTATCTTGCAAACTGCTCTGCTGGGTTTTCGCTCAGCTAAGGGAGTTGAATCCGCCTTCAGAATCAGAGAGTGAGAAGCACGGTTCTTCCAGGAGCTGTGTTTCGTTATACCCGGGTGAATGGGTGCAAACGCGATATTGAGAAATATCTGCTTCTAAAACCAAAACGGAGCTACCTAACAGAACGGTCTTCAATGTGTGCATTCAACTTACGGAGTTAAACTGATGTGTGTTTGCAGGAGTTTCTAAACCCTTTCTGTGAAGAAGTGGAAAACGCATTTTCCCAGCCAAATGCAGGCATTCAAGAAATAGCTGGAAATCTCCGTCTAAAACACAAAAAGAACGTATCTTGCAAACTGCTCTGCTGGGTGTTCGCTCAGCTAAGGGAGTTGAATCCGCCTTCAGAATCAGAGAGTGAGAAGCACGGTTCTTCCAGGAGCTGTGTTTCGTTATACCCGGGTGAATGGGTGCAAACGCGATATTGAGAAATATCTGCTTCTAAAACAAAAACGAAGCTACCTAACAGAACGGTCTTCAATGTGTGCATTCAACTTACGGAGTTAAACTGATGTGTGTTTGCAGGAGTTTCTAAACCCTTTCTGTGAAGAAGTGGAAAACGCATTTTCCCAGCCAAATGCAGGCATTCAAGAAATAGCTGGAAATCTCCGTCTAAAACACAAAAAGAACGTATCTTGCAAACTGCTCTGCTGGGTGTTCGCTCAGCTAAGGGAGTTGAATCCGCCTTCAGAATCAGAGAGTGAGAAGAACGGTTCTTCCAGGAGCTGTGTTTCGTTATACCCGGGTGAATGGGTGCAAACGCGATATTGAGAAATATCTGCTTCTAAAACCAAAACGGAGCTACCTAACAGAACGGTCTTCAATGTGTGCATTCAACTTACGGAGTTAAACTGATGTGTGTTTGCAGGAGTTTCTAAACTATTTCTGTGAAGAAGTTGAAAACGCATTTTCCCAGCCAAATGCAGGCATTCAAGAAATAGCTGGAAATCTCCGTCTAAAACACAAAAAGAACGTATCTTGCAAACTGCTCTGCTGGGTGTTCGCTCAGCTAAGGGAGTTGAATCCGCCTTCAGAATCAGAGAGTGAGAAGCACGGTTCTTCCAGGAGCTGTGTTTCGTTATACCCGGGTGAATGGGTGCAAACGCGATATTGAGAAATATCTGCTTCTAAAACCAAAACGGAGCTACCTAACAGAACGGTCTTCAATGTGTACATTCAACTTACGGAGTTAAACTGATGTGTGTTTGCAGGAGTTTCTAAACCCTTTCTGTGAAGAAGTGGAAAACGCATTTTCCCAGCCAAATGCAGGCATTCAAGAAATAGCTGGAAATCTCCGTCTAAAACACAAAAAGAACGTATCTTGCAAACTGCTCTGCTGGGTGTTCGCTCAGCTAAGGGAGTTGAATCCGCCTTCAGAATCAGAGAGTGAGAAGCACGGTTCTTCCAGGAGCTGTGTTTCGTTATACCCGGGTGAATGGGTGCAAACGCGATATTGAGAAATATCTGCTTCTAAAACCAAAACGGAGCTACCTAACAGAACGGTCTTCAATGTGTGCATTCAACTTACGGAGTTAAACTGATGTGTGTTTGCAGGAGTTTCTAAATCCTTTCTGTGAAGAAGTGGAAAACGCATTTTCCCAGCCAAATGCAGGCATTCAAGAAATAGCTGGAAATCTCCGTCTAAAACACAAAAAGAACGTATCTTGCAAACTGCTCTGCTGGGTGTTCGCTCAGCTAAGGGAGTTGAATCCGCCTTCAGAATCAGAGAGTGAGAAGCACGGTTCTTCCAGGAGCTGTGTTTCGTTATACCCGTGCGAATGGGTGCAAACGCGATATTGAGAAATATCTGCTTCTAAAACCAAAACGGAGCTACCTAACCGAACGGTCTTCAATGTGTGCATTCAACTTACGGAGTTAAACTGATGTGTGTTTGCAGGAGTTTCTAAACCCTTTCTGTGAAGAAGTGGAAAACGCATTTTCCCAGCCAAATGCAGGCATTCAAGAAATAGCTGGAAATCTCCGTCTAAAACACAAAAAGAACGTATCTTGCAAACTGCTCTGCTGGGTGTTCGCTCAGCTAAGGGAGTTGAATCCGCCTTCAGAATCAGAGAGTGAGAAGCACGGTTCTTCCAGGAGCTGTGTTTCGTCATACCCGGGTGAATGGGTGCAAACGCGATATTGAGAAATATCTGCTTCTAAAACCAAAACGGAGCTACCTAACAGAACGGTCTTCAATGTGTGCATTCAACTTACGGAGTTAAACTGATGTGTGTTTGCAGGAGTTTCTAAACCCTTTCTGTGAAGAAGTGGAAAACGCATTTTCCCAGCCAAATGCAGGCATTCAAGAAATAGCTGGAAATCTCCGTCTAAAACACAAAAAGAACGTATCTTGCAAACTGCTCTGCTGGGTGTTCGCTCAGCTAAGGGAGTTGAATCCGCCTTCAGAATGAGAGAGTGAGAAGCACGGTTCTTCCAGGAGCTGTGTTTCGTTATACCCGGGTGAATGGGTGCAAACGCGATATTGAGAAATATCTGCTTCTAAAACCAAAACGGAGCTACCTAACAGAACGGTCTTCAATGTGTGCATTCAACTTACGGAGTTAAACTGATGTGTGTTTGCAGGAGTTTCTAAACCCTTTCTGTGAAGAAGTGGAAAACGCATTTTCCCAGCCAAATGCAGGCATTCAAGAAATAGCTGGAAATCTCCGTCTAAAACACAAAAAGAACGTATCTTGCAAACTGCTCTGCTGGGTGTTCGCTCAGCTAAGGGAGTTGAATACGCCTTCAGAATCAGAGAGTGAGAAGCACGGTTCTTCCAGGAGCTGTGTTTCGTTATACCCGGGTGAATGGGTGCAAACGCGATATTGAGAAATATCTGCTTCTAAAACCAAAACGGAGCTACCTAACAGAACGGTCTTCAATGTGTGCATTCAACTTACGGAGTTAAACTGATGTGTGTTTGCAGGAGTTTCTAAACCCTTTCTGTGAAGAAGTGGAAAACGCATTTTCCCAGCCAAATGCAGGCATTCAAGAAATAGCTGGAAATCTCCGTCTAAAACACAAAAAGAACGTATCTTGCAAACTGCTCTGCTGGGTGTTCGCTCAGCTAAGGGAGTTGAATCCGCCTTCAGAATCAGAGAGTGAGAAGCACGGTTCTTCCAGGAGCTGTGTTTCGTTATACCCGTGCGAATGGGTGCAAACGCGATATTGAGAAATATCTGCTTCTAAAACCAAAACGGAGCTACCTAACCGAACGGTCTTCAATGTGTGCATTCAACTTACGGAGTTAAACTGATGTGTGTTTGCAGGAGTTTCTAAACCCTTTCTGTGAAGAAGTGGAAAACGCATTTTCCCAGCCAAATGCAGGCATTCAAGAAATAGCTGGAAATCTCCGTCTAAAACACAAAAAGAACGTATCTTGCAAACTGCTCTGCTGGGTGTTCGCTCAGCTAAGGGAGTTGAATCCGCCTTCAGAATCAGAGAGTGAGAAGCACGGTTCTTCCAGGAGCTGTGTTTCGTCATACCCGGGTGAATGGGTGCAAACGCGATATTGAGAAATATCTGCTTCTAAAACCAAAACGGAGCTACCTAACAGAACGGTCTTCAATGTGTCCATTCAACTTACGGAGTTAAACTGATGTGTGTTTGCACGAGTTTCTAAACCCTTTCTGTGAAGAAGTGGAAAACGCATTTTCCCAGCCAAATGCAGGCATTCAAGAAATAGCTGGAAATCTCCGTCTAAAACACAAAAAGAACGTATCTTGCAAACTGCTCTGCTGGGTGTTCGCTCAGCTAAGGGAGTTGAATCCGCCTTCAGAATGAGAGAGTGAGAAGCACGGTTCTTCCAGGAGCTGTGTTTCGTTATACCCGGGTGAATGGGTGCAAACGCGATATTGAGAAATATCTGCTTCTAAAACCAAAACGGAGCTACCTAACAGAACGGTCTTCAATGTGTGCATTCAACTTACGGAGTTAAACTGATGTGTGTTTGCAGGAGTTTCTAAACCCTTTCTGTGAAGAAGTGGAAAACGCATTTTCCCAGCCAAATGCAGGCATTCAAGAAATAGCTGGAAATCTCCGTCTAAAACACAAAAAGAACGTATCTTGCAAACTGCTCTGCTGGGTGTTCGCTCAGCTAAGGGAGTTGAATCCGCCTTCAGAATCAGAGAGTGAGAAGCACGGTTCTTCCAGGAGCTGTGTTTCGTTATACCCGTGCGAATGGGTGCAAACGCGATATTGAGAAATATCTGCTTCTAAAACCAAAACGGAGCTACCTAACAGAACGGTCTTCAATGTGTGCATTCAACTTACGGAGTTAAACTGATGTGTGTTTGCAGGAGTTTCTAAACCCTTTCTGTGAAGAAGTGGAAAACGCATTTTCCCAGCCAAATGCAGGCATTCAAGAAATAGCTGGAAATCTCCGTCTAAAACACAAAAAGAACGTATCTTGCAAACTGCTCTGCTGGGTGTTCGCTCAGCTAAGGGAGTTGAATCCGCCTTCAGAATCAGAGAGTGAGAAGCACGGTTCTTCCAGGAGCTGTGTTTCGTCATACCCGGGTGAATGGGTGCAAACGCGATATTGAGAAATATCTGCTTCTAAAACCAAAACGGAGCTACCTAACAGAACGGTCTTCAATGTGTGCATTCAGCTTACGGAGTTAAACTGATGTGTGTTTGCAGGAGTTTCTAAACCCTTTCTGTGAAGAAGTGGAAAACGCATTTTCCCAGCCAAATGCAGGCATTCAAGAAATAGCTGGAAATCTCCGTCTAAAACACAAAAAGAACGTATCTTGCAAACTGCTCTGCTGGGTGTTCGCTCAGCTAAGGGAGTTGAATCCGCCTTCAGAATGAGAGAGTGAGAAGCACGGTTCTTCCAGGAGCTGTGTTTCGTTATACCCGGGTGAATGGGTGCAAACGCGATATTGAGAAATATCTGCTTCTAAAACCAAAACGGAGCTACCTAACAGAACGGTCTCAATGTGTGCATTCAACTTACGGAGTTAAACTGATGTGTGTTTGCAGGAGTTTCTAAACCCTTTCTGTGAAGAAGTGGAAAACGCATTTTCCCAGCCAAATGCAGGCATTCAAGAAATAGCTGGAAATCTCCGTCTAAAACACAAAAAGAACGTATCTTGCAAACTGCTCTGCTGGGTGTTCGCTCAGCTAAGGGAGTTGAATACGCCTTCAGAATCAGAGAGTGAGAAGCACGGTTCTTCCAGGAGCTGTGTTTCGTTATACCCGGGTGAATGGGTGCAAACGCGATATTGAGAAATATCTGCTTCTAAAACCAAAACGGAGCTACCTAACAGAACGGTCTTCAATGTGTGCATTCAACTTACGGAGTTAAACTGATGTGTGTTTGCAGGAGTTTCTAAACCCTTTCTGTGAAGAAGTGGAAAACGCATTTTCCCAGCCAAATGCAGGCATTCAAGAAATAGCTGGAAATCTCCGTCTAAAACACAAAAAGAACGTATCTTGCAAACTGCTCTGCTGGGTGTTCGCTCAGCTAAGGGAGTTGAATCCGCCTTCAGAATCAGAGAGTGAGAAGCACGGTTCTTCCAGGAGCTGTGTTTCGTTATACCCGTGCGAATGGGTGCAAACGCGATATTGAGAAATATCTGCTTCTAAAACCAAAACGGAGCTACCTAACCGAACGGTCTTCAATGTGTGCATTCAACTTACGGAGTTAAACTGATGTGTGTTTGCAGGAGTTTCTAAACCCTTTCTGTGAAGAAGTGGAAAACGCATTTTCCCAGCCAAATGCAGGCATTCAAGAAATAGCTGGAAATCTCCGTCTAAAACACAAAAAGAACGTATCTTGCAAACTGCTCTGCTGGGTGTTCGCTCAGCTAAGGGAGTTGAATCCGCCTTCAG
The DNA here is from genome assembly GCF_049354715.1 of Callithrix jacchus. Lineage (NCBI taxonomy): Eukaryota > Metazoa > Chordata > Mammalia > Primates > Cebidae > Callithrix > Callithrix jacchus. The sequence goes on from NC_133515.1 coordinate 3,339,446, forward strand.
AATCAGAGAGTGAGAAGCACGGTTCTTCCAGGAGCTGTGTTTCGTCATACCCGGGTGAATGGGTGCAAACGCGATATTGAGAAATATCTGCTTCTAAAACCAAAACGGAGCTACCTAACAGAACGGTCTTCAATGTGTCCATTCAACTTACGGAGTTAAACTGATGTGTGTTTGCACGAGTTTCTAAACCCTTTCTGTGAAGAAGTGGAAAACGCATTTTCCCAGCCAAATGCAGGCATTCAAGAAATAGCTGGAAATCTCCGTCTAAAACACAAAAAGAACGTATCTTGCAAACTGCTCTGCTGGGTGTTCGCTCAGCTAAGGGAGTTGAATCCGCCTTCAGAATGAGAGAGTGAGAAGCACGGTTCTTCCAGGAGCTGTGTTTCGTTATACCCGGGTGAATGGGTGCAAACGCGATATTGAGAAATATCTGCTTCTAAAACCAAAACGGAGCTACCTAACAGAACGGTCTTCAATGTGTGCATTCAACTTACGGAGTTAAACTGATGTGTGTTTGCAGGAGTTTCTAAACCCTTTCTGTGAAGAAGTGGAAAACGCATTTTCCCAGCCAAATGCAGTCATTCAAGAAATAGCTGGAAATCTCCGTCTAAAACACAAAAAGAACGTATCTTGCAAACTGCTCTGCTGGGTGTTCGCTCAGCTAAGGGAGTTGAATACGCCTTCAGAATCAGAGAGTGAGAAGCACGGTTCTTCCAGGAGCTGTGTTTCGTTATACCCGGGTGAATGGGTGCAAACGCGATATTGAGAAATATCTGCTTCTAAAACCAAAACGGAGTTACCTAACAGAACGGTCTTCAATGTGTGCATTCAACTTACGGAGTTAAACTGATGTGTGTTTGCAGGAGTTTCTAAACCCTTTCTGTGAAGAAGTGGAAAACGCATTTTCCCAGCCAAATGCAGGCATTCAAGAAATAGCTGGAAATCTCCGTCTAAAACACAAAAAGAACGTATCTTGCAAACTGCTCTGCTGGGTGTTCGCTCAGCTAAGGGAGTTGAATCCGCCTTCAGAATCAGAGAGTGAGAAGCACGGTTCTTCCAGGAGCTGTGTTTCGTTATACCCGGGTGAATGGGTGCAAACGCGATATTGAGAAATATCTGCTTCTAAAACCAAAACGGAGCTACCTAACAGAACGGTCTTCAATGTGTGCATTCGACTTACGGAGTTAAACTGATGTGTGTTTGCAGGAGTTTCTAAACCCTTTCTGTGAAGAAGTGGAAAACGCATTTTCCCAGCCAAATGCAGGCATTCAAGAAATAGCTGGAAATCTCCGTCTAAAACACAAAAAGAACGTATCTTGCAAACTGCTCTGCTGGGTGTTCGCTCAGCTAAGGGAGTTGAATCCGCCTTCAGAATCAGAGAGTGAGAAGCACGGTTCTTCCAGGAGCTGTGTTTCGTTATACCCGTGCGAATGGGTGCAAACGCGATATTGAGAAATATCTGCTTCTAAAACCAAAACGGAGCTACCTAACAGAACGGTCTTCAATGTGTGCATTCAACTTACGGAGTTAAACTGATGTGTGTTTGCAGAAGTTTCTAAACCCTTTCTGTGAAGAAGTGGAAAACGCATTTTCCCAGCCAAATGCAGGCATTCAAGAAATAGCTGGAAATCTCCGTCTAAAACACAAAAAGAACGTATCTTGCAAACTGCTCTGCTGGGTGTTCGCTCAGCTAAGGGAGTTGAATCCGCCTTCAGAATCAGAGAGTGAGAAGCACGGTTCTTCCAGGAGCTGTGTTTCGTTATACCCGGGTGAATGGGTGCAAACGCGATATTGAGAAATATCTGCTTCTAAAACCAAAACGGAGCTACCTAACAGAACGGTCTTCAATGTGTGCATTCAACTTACGGAGTTAAACTGATGTGTGTTTGCAGGAGTTTCTAAACCCTTTCTGTGAAGAAGTGGAAAACGCATTTTCCCAGCCAAATGCAGGCATTCGAGAAATAGCTGGAAATCTCCGTCTAAAACACAAAAAGAACGTATCTTGCAAACTGCTCTGCTGGGTGGTCGCTCAGCTAAGGGAGTTGAATCCGCCTTCAGAATCAGAGAGTGAGAAGCACGGTTCTTCCAGGAGCTGTGTTTCGTTATACCCGGGTGAATGGGTGCAAACGCGATATTGAGAAATATCTGCTTCTAAAACCAAAACGGAGCTACCTAACAGAACGGTCTTCAATGTGTCCATTCAACTTACGGAGTTAAACTGATGTGTGTTTGCAGGAGTTTCTAAACCCTTTCTGTGAAGAAGTGGAAAACGCATTTTCCCAGCCAAATGCAGGCATTCAAGAAATAGCTGGAAATCTCCGTCTAAAACACAAAAAGAACGTATCTTGCAAACTGCTCTGCTGGGTGGTCGCTCAGCTAAGGGAGTTGAATCCGCCTTCAGAATCAGAGAGTGAGAAGCACGGTTCTTCCAGGAGCTGTGTTTCGTTATACCCGGGTGAATGGGTGCAAACGCGATATTGAGAAATATCTGCTTCTAAAACCAAAACGGAGCTACCTAACAGAACGGTCTTCAATGTGTGCATTCAACTTACGGAGTTAAACTGATGTGTGTTTGCAGGAGTTTCTAAACCCTTTCTGTGAAGAAGTGGAAAACGCATTTTCCCAGCCAAATGCAGGCATTCAAGAAATAGCTGGAAATCTCCGTCTAAAACACAAAAAGAACGTATCTTGCAAACTGCTCTGCTGGGTGTTCGCTCAGCTAAGGGAGTTGAATCCGCCTTCAGAATCAGAGAGTGAGAAGCACGGTTCTTCCAGGAGCTGTGTTTCGTTATACCCAGGTGAATGGGTGCAAACGCGATATTGAGAAATATCTGCTTCTAAAACCAAAACGGAGCTACCTAACAGAACGGTCTTCAATGTGTGCATTCAACTTACGGAGTTAAACTGATGTGTGTTTGCAGGAGTTTCTAAACCCTTTCTGTGAAGAAGTGGAAAACGCATTTTCCCAGCCAAATGCAGGCATTCGAGAAATAGCTGGAAATCTCCGTCTAAAACACAAATAGAACGTATCTTGCAAACTGCTCTGCTGGGTGTTCGCTCAGCTAAGGGAGTTGAATCCGCCTTCAGAATCAGAGAGTGAGAAGCACGGTTCTTCCAGGAGCTGTGTTTCGTTATACCCGGGTGAATGGGTGCAAACGCGATATTGAGAAATATCTGCTTCTAAAACCAAAACGGAGCTACCTAACAGAACGGTCTTCAATGTGTCCATTCAACTTACGGAGTTAAACTGATGTGTGTTTGCAGGAGTTTCTAAACCCTTTCTGTGAAGAAGTGGAAAACGCATTTTCCCAGCCAAATGCAGGCATTCAAGAAATAGCTGGAAATCTCCGTCTAAAACACAAAAAGAACGTATCTTGCAAACTGCTCTGCTGGGTGGTCGCTCAGCTAAGGGAGTTGAATCCGCCTTCAGAATCAGAGAGTGAGAAGCACGGTTCTTCCAGGAGCTGTGTTTCGTTATACCCGGGTGAATGGGTGCAAACGCGATATTGAGAAATATCTGCTTCTAAAACCAAAACGGAGCTACCTAACAGAACGGTCTTCAATGTGTGCATTCAACTTACGGAGTTAAACTGATGTGTGTTTGCAGGAGTTTCTAAACCCTTTCTGTGAAGAAGTGGAAAACGCATTTTCCCAGCCAAATGCAGGCATTCAAGAAATAGCTGGAAATCTCCGTCTAAAACACAAAAAGAACGTATCTTGCAAACTGCTCTGCTGGGTGTTCGCTCAGCTAAGGGAGTTGAATCCGCCTTCAGAATCAGAGAGTGAGAAGCACGGTTCTTCCAGGAGCTGTGTTTCGTTATACCCAGGTGAATGGGTGCAAACGCGATATTGAGAAATATCTGCTTCTAAAACCAAAACGGAGCTACCTAACAGAACGGTCTTCAATGTGTGCATTCAACTTACGGAGTTAAACTGATGTGTGTTTGCAGGAGTTTCTAAACCCTTTCTGTGAAGAAGTGGAAAACGCATTTTCCCAGCCAAATGCAGGCATTCGAGAAATAGCTGGAAATCTCCGTCTAAAACACAAATAGAACGTATCTTGCAAACTGCTCTGCTGGGTGGTCGCTCAGCTAAGGGAGTTGAATCCGCCTTCAGAATCAGAGAGTGAGAAGCACGGTTCTTCCAGGAGCTGTGTTTCGTTATACCCGGGTGAATGGGTGCAAACGCGATATTGAGAAATATCTGCTTCTAAAACCAAAACGGAGCTACCTAACAGAACGGTCTTCAATGTGTCCATTCAACTTACGGAGTTAAACTGATGTGTGTTTGCAGGAGTTTCTAAACCCTTTCTGTGAAGAAGTGGAAAACGCATTTTCCCAGCCAAATGCAGGCATTCAAGAAATAGCTGGAAATCTCCGTCTAAAACACAAAAAGAACGTATCTTGCAAACTGCTCTGCTGGGTGGTCGCTCAGCTAAGGGAGTTGAATCCGCCTTCAGAATCAGAGAGTGAGAAGCACGGTTCTTCCAGGAGCTGTGTTTCGTTATACCCGGGTGAATGGGTGCAAACGCGATATTGAGAAATATCTGCTTCTAAAACCAAAACGGAGCTACCTAACAGAACGGTCTTCAATGTGTGCATTCAACTTACGGAGTTAAACTGATGTGTGTTTGCAGGAGTTTCTAAACCCTTTCTGTGAAGAAGTGGAAAACGCATTTTCCCAGCCAAATGCAGGCATTCAAGAAATAGCTGGAAATCTCCGTCTAAAACACAAAAAGAACGTATCTTGCAAACTGCTCTGCTGGGTGTTCGCTCAGCTAAGGGAGTTGAATCCGCCTTCAGAATCAGAGAGTGAGAAGCACGGTTCTTCCAGGAGCTGTGTTTCGTTATACCCGGGCGAATGAGTGCAAACGCGATATTGAGAAATATCTGCTTCTAAAACCAAAACGGAGCTACCTAACAGAACGGTCTTCAATGTGTGCATTCAACTTACGGAGTTAAACTGATGTGTGTTTGCAGGAGTTTCTAAACCCTTTCTGTGAAGAAGTGGAAAACGCATTTTCCCAGCCAAATGCAGGCATTCAAGAAATAGCTGGAAATCTCCGTCTAAAACACAAAAAGAACGTATCTTGCAAACTGCTCTGCTGGGTGTTCGCTCAGCTAAGGGAGTTGAATCCGCCTTCAGAATCAGAGAGTGAGAAGCACGGTTCTTCCAGGAGCTGTGTTTCCTTATACCCGGGTGAATGGGTGCAAACGCGATATTGAGAAATATCTGCTTCTAAAACCAAAACGGAGCTACCTAACAGAACGGTCTTCAATGTGTGCATTCAACTTACGGAGTTAAACTGATGTGTGTTTGCAGGAGTTTCTAAACCCTTTCTGTGAAGAAGTGGAAAACGCATTTTCCCAGCCAAATGCAGGCATTCGAGAAATAGCTGGAAATCTCCGTCTAAAACACAAAAAGAACGTATCTTGCAAACTGCTCTGCTGGGTGTTCGCTCAGCTAAGGGAGTTGAATCCGCCTTCAGAATCAGAGAGTGAGAAGCACGGTTCTTCCAGGAGCTGTGTTTCGTTATACACGGGTGAATGGGTGCAAACGCGATATTGAGAAATATCTGCTTCTAAAACCAAAACGGAGCTACCTAACAGAACGGTCTTCAATGTGTGCATTCAACTTACGGAGTTAAACTGATGTGTGTTTGCAGGAGTTTCTAAACCCTTTCTGTGAAGAAGTGGAAAACGCATTTTCCCAGCCAAATGCAGGCATTCAAGAAATAGCTGGAAATCTCCGTCTAAAACACAAAAAGAACGTATCTTGCAAACTGCTCTGCTGGGTGTTCGCTCAGCTAAGGGAGTTGAATCCGCCTTCAGAATCAGAGAGTGAGAAGCACGGTTCTTCCAGGAGCTGTGTTTCGTTATACCCGGGTGAATGGGTGCAAACGCGATATTGAGAAATATCTGCTTCTAAAACCAAAACGGAGCTACCTAACAGAACGGTCTTCAATGTGTGCATTCAACTTACGGAGTTAAACTGATGTGTGTTTGCAGGAGTTTCTAAACCCTTTCTGTGAAGAAGTGGAAAACGCATTTTCCCAGCCAAATGCAGGCATTCAAGAAATAGCTGGAAATCTCCGTCTAAAACACAAAAAGAACGTATCTTGCAAACTGCTCTGCTGGGTGTTCGCTCAGCTAAGGGAGTTGAATCCGCCTTCAGAATCAGAGAGTGAGAAGCACGGTTCTTCCAGGAGCTGTGTTTCGTTATACCCGGGTGAATGGGTGCAAACGCGATATTGAGAAATATCTGCTTCTAAAACCAAAACGGAGCTACCTAACAGAACGGTCTTCAATGTGTGCATTCAACTTACGGAGTTAAACTGATGTGTGTTTGCAGGAGTTTCTAAACCCTTTCTGTGAAGAAGTGGAAAACGCATTTTCCCAGCCAAATGCAGGCATTCAAGAAATAGCTGGAAATCTCCGTCTAAAACACAAAAAGAACGTATCTTGCAAACTGCTCTGCTGGGTGTTCGCTCAGCTAAGGGAGTTGAATCCGCCTTCAGAATCAGAGAGTGAGAAGCACGGTTCTTCCAGGAGCTGTGTTTCGTTATACCCGGGTGAATGGGTGCAAACGCGATATTGAGAAATATCTGCTTCTAAAACCAAAACGGAGCTACCTAACAGAACGGTCTTCAATGTGTGCATTCAACTTACGGAGTTAAACTGATGTGTGTTTGCAGGAGTTTCTAAACCCTTTCTGTGAAGAAGTGGAAAACGCATTTTCCCAGCCAAATGCAGGCATTCAAGAAATAGCTGGAAATCTCCGTCTAAAACACAAAAAGAACGTATCTTGCAAACTGCTCTGCTGGGTGTTCGCTCAGCTAAGGGAGTTGAATCCGCCTTCAGAATCAGAGAGTGAGAAGCACGGTTCTTCCAGGAGCTGTGTTTCGTTATACCCGGGTGAATGGGTGCAAACGCGATATTGAGAAATATCTGCTTCTAAAACCAAAACGGAGCTACCTAACAGAACGGTCTTCAATGTGTGCATTCAACTTACGGAGTTAAACTGATGTGTGTTTGCAGGAGTTTCTAAACCCTTTCTGTGAAGAAGTGGAAAACGCATTTTCCCAGCCAAATGCAGGCATTCAAGAAATAGCTGGAAATCTCCGTCTAAAACACAAAAAGGACGTATCTTGCAAACTGCTCTGCTGGGTGTTCGCTCAGCTAAGGGAGTTGAATCCGCCTTCAGGATCAGAGAGTGAGAAGCACGGTTCTTCCAGGAGCTGTGTTTCGTTATACCCGGGTGAATGGGTGCAAACGCGATATTGAGAAATATCTGCTTCTAAAACCAAAACGGAGCTACCTCACAGAACGGTCTTCAATGTGTGCATTCAACTTACGGAGTTAAACTGATGTGTGTTTGCAGGAGTTTCTAAACCCTTTCTGTGAAGAAGTGGAAAACGCATTTTCCCAGCCAAATGCAGGCATTCAAGAAATAGCTGGAAATCTCCGTCTAAAACACAAAAAGAACGTATCTTGCAAACTGCTCTGCTGGGTGTTCGCTCAGCTAAGGGAGTTGAATCCGCCTTCAGAATCAGAGAGTGAGAAGCACGGTTCTTCCAGGAGCTGTGTTTCGTTATACCCGGGTGAATGGGTGCAAACGCGATATTGAGAAATATCTGCTTCTAAAACCAAAACGGAGCTACCTAACAGAACGGTCTTCAATGTGTGCATTCAACTTACAGAGTTAAACTGATGTGTGTTTGCAGGAGTTTCTAAACCCTTTCTGTGAAGAAGTGGAAAACGCATTTTCCCAGCCAAATGCAGGCATTCAAGAAATAGCTGGAAATCTCCGTCTAAAACACAAAAAGAACGTATCTTGCAAACTGCTCTGCTGGGTGTTCGCTCAGCTAAGGGAGTTGAATCCGCCTTCAGAATCAGAGAGTGAGAAGCACGGTTCTTCCAGGAGCTGTGTTTCGTTATACCCGGGTGAATGGGTGCAAACGCGATATTGAGAAATATCTGCTTCTAAAACCAAAACGGAGCTACCTAACAGAACGGTCTTCAATGTGTGCATTCAACTTACGGAGTTAAACTGATGTGTGTTTGCAGGAGTTTCTAAACCCTTTCTGTGAAGAAGTGGAAAACGCATTTTCCCAGCCAAATGCAGGCATTCAAGAAATAGCTGGAAATCTCCGTCTAAAACACAAAAAGAACGTATCTTGCAAACTGCTCTGCTGGGTGTTCGCTCAGCTAAGGGAGTTGAATCCGCCTTCAGAATCAGAGAGTGAGAAGCACGGTTCTTCCAGGAGCTGTGTTTCGTTATACCCGGGTGAATGGGTGCAAACGCGATATTGAGAAATATCTGCTTCTAAAACCAAAACGGAGCTACCTAACAGAACGGTCTTCAATGTGTGCATTCAACTTACGGAGTTAAACTGATGTGTGTTTGCAGGAGTTTCTAAACCCTTTCTGTGAAGAAGTGGAAAACGCATTTTCCCAGCCAAATGCAGGCATTCAAGAAATAGCTGGAAATCTCCGTCTAAAACACAAAAAGAACGTATCTTGCAAACTGCTCTGCTGGGTGTTCGCTCAGCTAAGGGAGTTGAATCCGCCTTCAGAATCAGAGAGTGAGAAGCACGGTTCTTCCAGGAGCTGTGTTTCGTTATACCCGGGTGAATGGGTGCAAACGCGATATTGAGAAATATCTGCTTCTAAAACCAAAACGGAGCTACCTAACAGAACGGTCTTCAATGTGTGCATTCAACTTACGGAGTTAAACTGATGTGTGTTTGCAGGAGTTTCTAAACCCTTTCTGTGAAGAAATGGAAAACGCATATTCCCAGCCAAATGCAGGCATTCAAGAAATAGCTGGAAATCTCCGTCTAAAACACAAAAGGAACGTATCTTGCAAACTGCTCTGCTGGGTGTTCGCTCAGCTAAGGGAGTTGAATCCGCCTTCAGAATCAGAGAGTGAGAAGCACGGTTCTTCCAGGAGCTGTGTTTCGTTATACCCGTGCGAATGGGTGCAAACGCGATATTGAGAAATATCTGCTTCTAAAACCAAAACGGAGCTACCTAACAGAACGGTCTTCAATGTGTGCATTCACCTTACGGAGTTAAACTGATGTGTGTTTGCAGGAGTTTCTAAACCCTTTCTGTGAAGAAGTGGAAAACGCATTTTTTCAGCCAAATGCAGGCATTCGAGAAATAGCTGGAAATCTCCGTCTAAAACACAAAAAGAACGTATCTTGCAAACTGCTCTGCTGGGTGGTCCCTCAGCTAAGGGAGTTGAATCCGCCTTCAGAATCAGAGAGTGAGAAGCACGGTTCTTCCAGGAGCTGTGTTTCGTTATACCCGGGTGAATGGGTGCAAACGCGATATTGAGAAATATCTGCTTCTAAAACCAAAACGGAGCTACCTAACAGAACGGTCTTCAATGTGTGCATTCAACTTACGGAGTTAAACTGATGTGTGTTTGCAGGAGTTTCTAAACCCTTTCTGTGAAGAAGTGGAAAACGCATTTTCCCAGCCAAATGCAGGCATTCAAGAAATAGCTGGAAATCTCCGTCTAAAACACAAAAAGAACGTATCTTGCAAACTGCTCTGCTGGGTGTTCGCTCAGCTAAGGGAGTTGAATCCGCCTTCAGAATCAGAGAGTGAGAAGCACGGTTCTTCCAGGAGCTGTGTTTCGTTATACCCGGGTGAATGGGTGCAAACGCGATATTGAGAAATATCTGCTTCTAAAACCAAAACGGAGCTACCTAACAGAACGGTCATCAATGTGTGCATTCAACTTACGGAGTTAAACTGATGTGTGTTTGCAGGAGTTTCTAAACCCTTTCTGTGAAGAAGTGGAAAACGCATTTTCCCAGCCAAATGCAGGCATTCAAGAAATAGCTGGAAATCTCCGTCTAAAACACAAAAAGAACGTATCTTGCAAACTGCTCTGCTGGGTGTTCGCTCAGCTAAGGGAGTTGAATCCGCCTTCAGAATCAGAGAGTGAGAAGCACGGTTCTTCCAGGAGCTGTGTTTCGTTATACCCGGGTGAATGGGTGCAAACGCGATATTGAGAAATATCTGCTTCTAAAACCAAAACGGAGCTACCTAACAGAACGGTCTTCAATGTGTGCATTCAACTTACGGAGTTAAACTGATGTGTGTTTGCAGGAGTTTCTAAACCCTTTCTGTGAAGAAGTGGAAAACGCATTTTCCCAGCCAAATGCAGGCATTCAAGAAATAGCTGGAAATCTCCGTCTAAAACACAAAAAGAACGTATCTTGCAAACTGCTCTGCTGGGTGTTCGCTCAGCTAAGGGAGTTGAATCCGCCTTCAGAATCAGAGAGTGAGAAGCACGGTTCTTCCAGGAGCTGTGTGTCGTTATACCCGGGTGAATGGGTGCAAACGCGATATTGAGAAATATCTGCTTCTAAAACCAAAACGGAGCTACCTAACAGAACGGTCTTCAATGTGTGCATTCAACTTACGGAGTTAAACTGATGTGTGTTTGCAGGAGTTTCTAAACCCTTTCTGTGAAGAAGTGGAAAACGCATTTTCCCAGCCAAATGCAGGCATTCAAGAAATAGCTGGAAATCTCCGTCTAAAACACAAAAAGAACGTATCTTGCAAACTGCTCTGCTGGGTGTTCGCTCAGCTAAGGGAGTTGAATCCGCCTTCAGAATCAGAGACTGAGAAGCACGGTTCTTCCAGGAGCTGTGTGTCGTTATACCCGGGTGAATGGGTGCAAACGCGATATTGAGAAATATCTGCTTCTAAAACCAAAACGGAGCTACCTAACAGAACGGTCTTCAATGTGTGCATTCAACTTACGGAGTTAAACTGATGTGTGTTTGCAGGAGTTTCTAAACCCTTTCTGTGAAGAAGTGGAAAACGCATTTTCCCAGCCAAATGCAGGCATTCAAGAAATAGCTGGAAATCTCCGTCTAAAACACAAAAAGAACGTATCTTGCAAACTGCTCTGCTGGGTGTTCGCTCAGCTAAGGGAGTTGAATCCGCCTTCAGAATCAGAGAGTGAGAAGCACGGTTCTTCCAGGAGCTGTGTTTCGTTATACCCGGGTGAATGGGTGCAAACGCGATATTGAGAAATATCTGCTTCTAAAACCAAAACGGAGCTACCTAACAGAACGGTCTTCAATGTGTGCATTCAACTTACGGAGTTAAACTGATGTGTGTTTGCAGGAGTTTCTAAACCCTTTCTGTGAAGAAATGGAAAACGCATTTTCCCAGCCAAATGCAGGCATTCAAGAAATAGCTGGAAATCTCCGTCTAAAACACAAAAAGAACGTATCTTGCAAACTGCTCTGCTGGGTGTTCGCTCAGCTAAGGGAGTTGAATCCGCCTTCAGAATCAGAGAGTGAGAAGCACGGTTCTTCCAGGAGCTGTGTTTCGTTATACCCGTGCGAATGGGTGCAAACGCGATATTGAGAAATATCTGCTTCTAAAACCAAAACGGAGCTACCTAACAGAACGGTCTTCAATGTGTGCATTCACCTTACGGAGTTAAACTGATGTGTGTTTGCAGGAGTTTCTAAACCCTTTCTGTGAAGAAGTGGAAAACGCATTTTCCCAGCCAAATGCAGGCATTCGAGAAATAGCTGGAAATCTCCGTCTAAAACACAAAAAGAACGTATCTTGCAAACTGCTCTGCTGGGTGGTCGCTCAGCTAAGGGAGTTGAATCCGCCTTCAGAATCAGAGAGTGAGAAGCACGGTTCTTCCAGGAGCTGTGTTTCGTTATACCCGGGTGAATGGGTGCAAACGCGATATTGAGAAATATCTGCTTCTAAAACCAAAACGGAGCTACCTAACAGAACGGTCTTCAATGTGTGCATTCAACTTACGGAGTTAAACTGATGTGTGTTTGCAGGAGTTTCTAAACCCTTTCTGTGAAGAAGTGGAAAACGCATTTTCCCAGCGAAATGCAGGCATTCAAGAAATAGCTGGAAATCTCCGTCTAAAACACAAAAAGAACGTATCTTGCAAACTGCTCTGCTGGGTGTTCGCTCAGCTAAGGGAGTTGAATCCGCCTTCAGAATCAGAGAGTGAGAAGCACGGTTCTTCCAGGAGCTGTGTTTCGTTATACCCGGGTGAATGGGTGCAAACGCGATATTGAGAAATATCTGCTTCTAAAACCAAAACGGAGCTACCTAACAGAACGGTCTTCAATGTGTGCATTCAACTTACGGAGTTAAACTGATGTGTGTTTGCAGGAGTTTCTAAACCCTTTCTGTGAAGAAGTGGAAAACGCATTTTCCCAGCCAAATGCAGGCATTCAAGAAATAGCTGGAAATCTCCGTCTAAAACACAAAAAGAACGTATCTTGCAAACTGCTCTGCTGGGTGTTCGCTCAGCTAAGGGAGTTGAATCCGCCTTCAGAATCAGAGAGTGAGAAGCACGGTTCTTCCAGGAGCTGTGTTTCGTTATACCCGGGTGAATGGGTGCAAACGCGATATATAGAAATATCTGCTTCTAAAACCAAAACGGAGCTACCTAACAGAACGGTCTTCAATGTGTGCATTCAACTTACGGAGTTAAACTGATGTGTGTTTGCAGGAGTTTCTAAACCCTTTCTGTGAAGAAGTGGAAAACGCATTTTCCCAGCCAAATGCAGGCATTCAAGAAATAGCTGGAAATCTCCGTCTAAAACACAAAAAGAACGTATCTTGCAAACTGCTCTGCTGGGTGTTCGCTCAGCTAAGGAAGTTGAATCCGCCTTCAGAATCAGAGAGTGAGAAGCACGGTTCTTCCAGGAGCTGTGTTTCGTTATACCCGGGTGAATGGGTGCAAACGCGATATTGAGAAATATCTGCTTCTAAAACCAAAACGGAGCTACCTAACAGAACGGTCTTCAATGTGTGCATTCAACTTACGGAGTTAAACTGATGTGTGTTTGCAGGAGTTTCTAAACCCTTTCTGTGAAGAAGTGGAAAACCCATTTTCCCAGCCAAATGCAGGCATTCAAGAAATAGCTGGAAATCTCCGTCTAAAACACAAAAAGAACGTATCTTGCAAACTGCTCTGCTGGGTGTTCGCTCAGCTAAGGGAGTTGAATCCGCCTTCAGAATCAGAGAGTGAGAAGCACGGTTCTTCCAGGAGCTGTGTTTCGTTATACCCAGGTGAATGGGTGCAAACGCGATATTGAGAAATATCTGCTTCTAAAACCAAAACGGAGCTACCTAACAGAACGGTCTTCAATGTGTGCATTCAACTTACGGAGTTAAACTGATGTGTGTTTGCAGGAGTTTCTAAACCCTTTCTGTGAAGAAGTGGAAAACGCATTTTTTCAGCCAAATGCAGGCATTCGAGAAATAGCTGGAAATCTCCGTCTAAAACACAAAAAGAACGTATCTTGCAAACTGCTCTGCTGGGTGGTCGCTCAGCTAAGGGAGTTGAATCCGCCTTCAGAATCAGAGAGTGAGAAGCACGGTTCTTCCAGGAGCTGTGTTTCGTTATACCCGGGTGAATGGGTGCAAACGCGATATTGAGAAATATCTGCTTCTAAAACCAAAACGGAGCTACCTAACAGAACGGTCTTCAATGTGTGCATTCAACTTACGGAGTTAAACTGATGTGTGTTTGCAGGAGTTTCTAAACCCTTTCTGTGAAGAAGTGGAAAACGCATTTTCCCAGCCAAATGCAGGCATTCAAGAAATAGCTGGAAATCTCCGTCTAAAACACAAAAAGAACGTATCTTGCAAACTGCTCTGCTGGGTGTTCGCTCAGCTAAGGGAGTTGAATCCGCCTTCAGAATCAGAGAGTGAGAAGCACGGTTCTTCCAGGAGCTGTGTTTCGTTATACCCGGGTGAATGGGTGCAAACGCGATATTGAGAAATATCTGCTTCTAAAACCAAAACGGAGCTACCTAACAGAACGGTCTTCAATGTGTGCATTCAACTTACGGAGTTAAACTGATGTGTGTTTGCAGGAGTTTCTAAACCCTTTCTGTGAAGAAGTGGAAAACGCATTTTCCCAGCCAAATGCAGGCATTCAAGAAATAGCTGGAAATCTCCGTCTAAAACACAAAAAGAACGTATCTTGCAAACTGCTCTGCTGGGTGTTCGCTCAGCTAAGGGAGTTGAATCCGCCTTCAGAATCAGAGAGTGAGAAGCACGGTTCTTCCAGGAGCTGTGTTTCGTTATACCCGGGTGAATGGGTGCAAACGCGATATTGAGAAATATCTGCTTCTAAAACCAAAACGGAGCTACCTAACAGAACGGTCTTCAATGTGTGCATTCAACTTACGGAGTTAAACTGATGTGTGTTTGCAGGAGTTTCTAAACCCTTTCTGTGAAGAAGTGGAAAACCCATTTTCCCAGCCAAATGCAGGCATTCAAGAAATAGCTGGAAATCTCCGTCTAAAACACAAAAAGAACGTATCTTGCAAACTGCTCTGCTGGGTGTTCGCTCAGCTAAGGGAGTTGAATCCGCCTTCAGAATCAGAGAGTGAGAAGCACGGTTCTTCCAGGAGCTGTGTTTCGTTATACCCAGGTGAATGGGTGCAAACGCGATATTGAGAAATATCTGCTTCTAAAACCAAAACGGAGCTACCTAACAGAACGGTCTTCAATGTGTGCATTCAACTTACGGAGTTAAACTGATGTGTGTTTGCAGGAGTTTCTAAACCCTTTCTGTGAAGAAGTGGAAAACGCATTTTCCCAGCCAAATGCAGGCATTCGAGAAATAGCTGGAAATCTCCGTCTAAAACACAAAAAGAACGTATCTTGCAAACTGCTCTGCTGGGTGTTCGCTCAGCTAAGGGAGTTGAATCCGCCTTCAGAATCAGAGAGTGAGAAGCACGGTTCTTCCAGGATCTGCGTTTCGTTATACACGGGTGAATGGGAGCAAACGCGGTATTGAGAAATATCTGCTTCTAAAACCAAAACGGAGCTACCTAACAGAACGGTCTTCAATGTGTGCATTCACCTTACGGAGTTAAAGTGATGTGTGTTTGCAGGAGTTTCTAAACCCTTTCTGTGAAGAAGTGGAATACGCATTTTCCCAGCCAAATGCAGGCATTCAAGAAATAGCTGGAAATCTCCGTCTAAAACACAAAAAGAACGTATCTTGCAAACTGCTCTGCTGGGTGTTGGCTCAGCTAAGGGAGTTGAATCCGCCTTCAGAATCAGAGAGTGAGAAGCACGGTTCTTCCAGGAGCTGTGTTTCGTTATACCCGGGTGAATGGGTGCAAACGCGATATTGAGAAATATCTGCTTCTAAAACCAAAACGGAGCTACCTAACAGAACTGTCTCCAATGTGTGCATTCAACTTACGGAGTTAAACTGATCTGTGTTTGCAGGAGTTTCTAAACCCTTTCGGTGAAGAAGAGGAAAACGCATTTTCCCAGCCAAATGCAGGCATTCAAGAAGTAGCTGGAAATCTCCGTCTAAAACACCAAAAGAACGTATCTTGCAAACTGCTCTGCTGGGTGTTCGCTCAGCTAAGGGAGTTGAATCCGCCTTCAGAATCAGAGAGTGAGAAGCACGGTTCGTCCAGGAGCTGTGTTTCGTTATACCCGGGTGAATGGGTGCAAACGCGATATTGAGAAATATCTGCTTCTAAAACCAAAACGGAGCTACGTAACAGAACGGTCTTCAATGTGTGCATTCAACTTACGGAGTGAAACTGATGTGTGTTTGCAGGAGTTTCTAAACCCTTTCTGTGAAGAAGTGGAAAACGCATTTTCCCAGCCAAATGCAGGCATTCAAGAAATAACTGGAAATCTCCGTCTAAAACACAAAAAGAACGTATCTCGCAAACTGCTCTGCTGGGTGTTCGCTCAGCTAAGGGAGTTGAATCCGCCTTCAGAATCAGAGAGTGAGAAGCACGGTTCTTCCAGGAGCTGTGTTTCGTTATACCCGGGTGAATGGGTGCAAACGCGATATTGAGAAATATCTGCTTCTAAAACCAAAACGGAGCTACCTAACAGAACGGTCTTCAATGTGTGCATTCAACTTACGGAGTTAAACTGATGTGTGTTTGCAGGAGTTTCTAAACCCTTTCTGTGAAGAAGTGGAAAACGCATATTATCAGCCAAATGCAGGCATTCAAGAAATAGCTGGAAATCTCCGTCTAAAACACAAAAAGAACGTATCTTGCAAACTGCTCTGCTGGGTGTTCGCTCAGCTAAGGGAGTTGAATCCGCCTTCAGAATCAGAGAGTGAGAAGCACGGTTCTTCCAGGAGCTGAGTTTCGTTATACCCGGGTGAATGGGTGCAAACGCGATATTGAGAAATATCTGCTTCTAAAACCAAAACGGAGCTACCTAACAGAACGGTCTTCAATGTGTGCATTCAACTTACGGAGTTAAACTGATGTGTGTTTGCAGGAGTTTCTAAACCCTTTCTGTGAAGAAGAGGAAAACGCATTTTCCCAGCCAAATGCAGGCATTCAAGAAATAGCTGGAAATCTCCGTCTAAAACACAAAAAGAACGTATCTTGCAAACTGCTCTGCTGGGTGTTCGCTCAGCTAAGGGAGTTGAATCCGCCTTCAGAATCAGAGAGTGAGAAGCACGGTTCTTCCAGGAGCTGTGTTTCGTCATACCCGGGTGAATGGGTGCAAACGCGATATTGAGAAATATCTGCTTCTAAAACCAAAACGGAGCTACCTAACAGAACGGTCTTCAATGTGTGCATTCAACTTACGGAGTGAAACTGATGTGTGTTTGCAGGAGTTTCTAAACCCTTTTTGTGAAGAAGTGGAAAACGCATTTTCCCAGCCAAATGCAGGCATTCAAGAAATAGCTGCATATCTCCGTCTAAAACACAAAAAGAACGTATCTTGCAAACTGCTCTGCTGGGTGTTCGCTCAGCTAAGGGAGTTGAATCCGCCTTCAGAATCAGAGAGTGAGCAGCACGGTTCTTCCAGGAGCTGTGTTTCGTTATACCCGGGTGAATGGGTGCAAACGCGATATTGAGAAATATCTGCTTCTAAAACCAAAACGGAGCTACCTAAAAGAACGGTCTTCAATGTGTGCATTCAACTTACGGAGTTAAACTGATGTGTGTTTGCAGGAGTTTCTAAACCCTTTCTGTCAAGAAGTGGAAAACGCATTTTCCCAGCCAAATGCAGGCATTCAAGAAATAGCTGGAAATCTCCGTCTACATCACAAAAAGAACATATCTTGCAAACTGCTCTGCTGGGTGTTCGCTCAGCTAAGGGAGTTGAATCCGCCGTCAGAATCAGAGAGTGAGAAGCACAGTTCTTCCAGGAGCTGTGTTTCGTTATACCCGGGTGAATGGGTGCAAACGCAATATTGAGAAATATCTGCTTCTAAAACCAAAACGGAGCTACCTCACAGAACGGTCTTCAATGTGTGCATTCAACTTACGGAGTTAAACTGCTTTGTGTTTGCAGGAATTTCTAAACCCTTTCTGTGAAGAAGAGGAAAACGCAGTTTCCCAGCCAAATGCAGGCATTCAAGAAATAGCTGAAAATCTTCGTCTAAAACACAAAAAGAACGTATCTTGCAAACTGCTCTGCTGCTTGTTCGCTCAGCTAAGGGAGTTGAATCCGCCTTCAGAATCAGAGAGTGAGAAGCACGGTTCTTCCAGGAGCTGTGTTTCGTTATACCCGGGTGAATGGGTGCAAACGCGATATTGAGAAATATCTGCTTCTAAAACCAAAACGGAGCTACCTAACAGAACGGTCTTCAATGTGTGCATTCAACTTACGGAGTTAAACTGATGTGTGTTTGCAGGAGTTTCTAAACCCTTTCTGTGAAGAAGTGGAAAACGCATTTTCCCAGCCAAATGCAGGCATTCAAGAAATAGCTGGAAATCTCCGTCTAAAACACAAAAAGAACGTATCTTGCAAACTGCTCTGCTGGGTGTTCGCTCAGCTAAGGGAGTTGAATCCGCCTTCAGAATCAGAGAGTGAGCAGCACGGTTCTTCCAGGAGCTGTGTTTCGTTATACCCGGGTGAATGGGTGCAAACGCGATATTGAAAAATATCTGCTTCTAAAACCAAAACGGAGCTAACTAACAGAACGGTCTTCAATGTGTGCATTCAACTTACGGAGTTAAACTGATGTGTGTTTGCAGGAGTTTCTAAACCCTTTCTGTGAAGAAGTGGAAAACGCATTTTCCCAGCCAAATGCAGGCATTCAAGAAATAGCTGGAAATCTCCGTCTAAAACACAAAAAGAACGTATCTTGCAAACTGCTCTGCTGGGTATTCGCTCAGCTAAGGGAGTTGAATCCGCCTTCAGAATCAGAGAGTGAGAAGCACGGTTCCTCCAGGAGCTGTGTTTCGTTATACCCGTATGAATGGGTGCAAACCCGATATTGAGAAATATCTGCTTCTAAAACCAAAACGGAGCTACCTAACAGAACGGTCTTCAATGTGTGCATTCAACTTACGGAGTTAAACTGATGTGTGTTTGCAGGAGTTTCTAAACCCTTTCTGTGAAGAAGTGGAAAACGCATTTTCCCAGCCAAATGCAGGCATTCAAAAAATAGCTGGAAATCTCCGTCTAAAACACAAAAAGAACGTATCTTGCAAACTGCTCTGCTGGGTGTTCGCTCAGCTAAGGGAGTTGAATCCGCCTTCAGAATCAGAGAGTGAGCAGCACGGTTCTTCCAGGAGCTGTGTTTCGTTATACCCGGGTGAATGGGTGCAAACGCGATATTGAAAAATATCTGCTTCTAAAACCAAAACGGAGCTAACTAACAGAACGGTCTTCAATGTGTGCATTCAACTTACGGAGTGAAACTGATGTGTGTTTGCAGGAGTTTCTAAACCCTTTCTGTGAAGAAGTGGAAAACGCATTTTTCCAGCCAAATGCAGGCATTCAAGAAATAGCTGGTAATCTCCGTCTAAAACACAAAAAGAACGTATCTTGCAAACTGCTCTGCTGGGTATTCGCTCAGCTAAGGGAGTTGAATCCGCCTTCAGAATCAGAGAGTGAGAAGCACGGTTCCTCCAGGAGCTGTGTTTCGTTATACCCGTATGAATGGGTGCAAACCCGATATTGAGAAATATCTGCTTCTAAAACCAAAACGGAGCTACCTAACAGAACGGTCTTCAATGTGTGCATTCAACTTACGGAGTTAAACTGATGTGTGTTTGCAGGAGTTTCTAAACCCTTTCTGTGAAGAAGTGGAAAAAGCATTTTCCCAGCCAAATGCAGGCGTTCAAGAAATAGCTGGAAATCTCCGTCTAAAACACAAAAAGAACGTATCTTGCAAACTGCTCTGCTGGGTGTTCGCTCACCTAAGGGAGTTGAATCCGCCTTCAGAATCAGAGAGTGAGAAGAACGGTTCTTCCAGGAGCTGTGTTTCGTTATACCCGGGTGAATGGGTGCAAACGCGATATTGAGAAATATCTGCTTCTAAAACCAAAACGGAGCTACCTAACAGAACGGTCTTCAATGTGTGCATTCAGCTTACGGAGTTAAACTGATGTGTGTTTGCAGGAGTTTCTAAACCCTTTCTGTGAAGAAGTGGAAAACGCATTTTCCCAGCCAAATGCAGGCATTCAAGAAATAGCTGGAAATCTCCGTCTAAAACACAAAAAGAACGTATCTTGCAAACTGCTCTGCTGGGTGTTCGCTCACCTAAGGGAGATGAATCCGCCTTCAGAATCAGAGAGTGAGAAGCACGGTTCTTCCAGGAGCTGTGTTTCGTTATACCCGGGTGAATGGGTGCAAACGCGATATTGAGAAATATCTGCTTCTAAAACCAAAACGGAGCTACCTAACAGAACGGTCTTCAATGTGTGCATTCAACTTACGGAGTTAAACTGATGTGTGTTTGCAGGAGTTTCTAAACCCTTTCTGTGAAGAAGTGGAAAACGCATTTTCCCAGCCAAATGCAGGCATTCAAGAAATAGCTGGAAATCTCCGTCTAAAACACAAAAAGAACGTATCTTGCAAACTGCTCTGCTGGGTGTTCGCTCAGCTAAGGGAGTTGAATCCGCCTTCAGAATCAGAGAGTGAGAAGCACGGTTCTTCCAGGAGCTGTGTTTCGTTATACCCGGGTGAATGGGTGCAAACGCGATATTGAAAAATATCTGCTTCTAAAACCAAAACGGAGCTAACTAACAGAACGGTCTTCAATGTGTGCATTCAACTTACGGAGTTAAACTGATGTGTTTTTGCAGGAGTTTCTAAACCCTTTCTGTGAAGAAGAGGAAAACGCATTTTCCCAGCCAAATGCAGGCATTCAAGAAATAGCTGGAAATCTCCGTCTAAAACACAAAAAGAACGTATCTTGCAAACTGCTCTGCTGGGTGTTCGCTCAGCTAAGGGAGTTGAATCCGCCTTCAGAATCAGAGAGTGAGAAGCACGGTTCTTCCAGGAGCTGTGTTTCGTTATACCCGGGTGAATGGGTGCAAACGCGATATTGAGAAATATCTGCTTCTAAAACCAAAACGGAGCTACATAACAGAACGGTCTTCAATGTGTGCATTCAACTTACGGAGTTAAACTGATGTGTGTTTGCAGGAGTTTCTAAACCCTTTCTGTGAAGAAGTGGAAAACGCATTTTCCCAGCCAAATGCAGGCATTCAAGAAATAGCTGGAAATCTCCGTCTAAAACACAAAAAGAACGTATCTTGCAAACTGCTCTGCTGGGTGTTCGATCAGCTAAGGGAGTTGAATCCGCCTTCAGAATCAGAGAGTGAGAAGCACGGTTCCTCCAGGAGCTGTGTTTCGTTATACCCGGGTGAATGGGTGCAAACGCGATATTGAGAAATATCTGCTTCTAAAACCAAAACGGAGCTACCTAACAGAACGGTCTTCAATGTGTGCATTCAACTTACGGAGTTAAACTGATGTGTGTCTGCAGGAGTTTCTAAACCCTTTCTGTGAAGAAGTGGAAAAAGCATTTTCCCAGCCAAATGCACGCGTTCAAGAAATAGCTGGAAATCTCCGTCTAAAACACAAAAAGAACGTATCTTGCAAACTGCTCTGCTGGGTGTTCGCTCAGCTAAGGGAGTTGAATCCGCCTTCAGAATCAGAGAGTGAGAATCACGGTTCTTCCAGGAGCTGTGTTTCGTTATACCCGGGTGAATGGGTGCAAACGCGATATTGAGAAATATCTGCTTCTAAAACCAAAACGGAGCTACCTAACAGAACGGTCTTCAATGTGTGCATTCAACTTTCGGAGTTAAACTGATTTGTGTTTGCAGGAGTTTCTAAACCCTTTCTGTGAAGAAGTGGAAAACGCATTTTCCCAGCCAAATGCAGGCATTCAAGAAATAGCTGGAAATCTCCGTCTAAAACACAAAAAGAAGGTATCTTGCAAACTGCTCTGCTGGGTGTTCGCTCAGCTAAGGGAGTTGAATCCGCCTTCAGAATCAGAGAGTGAGAAGCACGGTTCTTCCAGGAGCTGTGTTTCGTTATACCCGGGTGAATGGGTGCAAACGCGATATTGAGAAATATCTGCTTCTAAAACCTAAACGGCGCTACCTAACAGAACGGTCTTCAATGTGTGCATTCAACTTACGGAGTTAAACTGATGTGTGTTTGCAGGAGTTTCTAAACCCTTTCTGTGAAGAAGTGGAAAACGCATTTTCCCAGCCAAATGCAGGCATTCAAGAAATAGCTGGAAATCTCCGTCTAAAACACAAAAAGAACGTATCTTGCAAACTGCTCTGCTGGGTGTTCGCTCAGCTAAGGGAGTTGAATCCGCCTTCAGAATCAGAGAGTGAGAAGCACGGTTCTTCCAGGAGCTGTGTTTTGTTATACCCGTGAGAATCGGTGCAAACGCGATATTGAGAAATATCTGCTTCTAAAACCAAAACGGAGCGACCTAACAGAACGGTCTTCAATGTATGCATTCAACTTACGGAGTTAAACTGATGTGTGTTTGCAGGAGTTTCTAAACCCTTTCTGTGAAGAAGTGGAAAACGCATTTTCCCAGCCAAATGCAGGCATTCAAGAAATAGCTGGAAATCTCCGTCTAAAACACAAAAAGAACGTATCTTGCAAACTGCTCTGCTGGGTGTTCGCTCAGCTAAGGGAGTTGAATCCGCCTTCAGAATCAGAGAGTGAGAAGCACGGTTGTTCCAGGAGCTGTGTTTTGTTATACCCGTGCGAATGGGTGCAAACGCGATATTGAGAAATATCTGCTTCTAAAACCAAAACGGAGCTACCTAACAGAACGGTCTTCAATGTGTCCATTCAACGTACGGAGTTAAACTGATGTGTGTTTGCAGGAGTTTCTAAACCCTTTCTGTGAAGAAGTGGAAAACGCATTTTCCCAGCCAAATGCAGGCATTCAAGAAATAGCTGGAAATCTCCGTCTAAAACACAAAAAGAACGTATCTTGCAAACTGCTCTGCTGGGTGTTCGCTCAGCTAAGGGAGTTGAATCCGCCTTCAGAATCAGAGAGTGAGAAGCACGGTTCTTCCAGGAGCTGTGTTTCGTTATACCCGGGTGAATGGGTGCAAACGCGATATTGAGAAATATCTGCTTCTAAAACCAAAACGGAGCGACCTAACAGAACGGTCTTCAATGTTTGCATTCAACTTACGGAGTTAAACTGATGTGTGTTTGCAGGAGTTCCTAAACCCTTTCTGTGAAGAAGTGGAAAACGCATTTTCCCAGCCAAATGCAGGCATTCAAGAAATAGCTGGAAATCTCCGTCTAAAACACAAAAAGAACGTATCTTGCAAACTGCTCTGCTGGGTGTTCGCTCAGCTAAGAAAGTTGAATCCGCCTTCAGAATCAGAGAGTGAGAAGCACGGTTCTTCCAGGAGCTGTGTTTCGTTATACCCGTGCGAATGGGTGCAAACGCGATATTGAGAAATATCTGCTTCTAAAACCAAAACGGAGCTACCTAACAGAACGGTCTTCAATGTGTGCATTCAACTTACGGAGTTAAACTGATGTGTGTTTGCAGGAGTTTCTAAACCCTTTCTGTGAAGAAGTGGAAAACGCATTTTCCCAGCCAAATGCAGGCATTCAAGAAATAGCTGGAAATCTCCGTCTAAAACACAAAAAGAACGTATCTTGCAAACTGCTCTGCTGGGTGTTCGCTCAGCTAAGGGAGTTGAATCCGCCTTCAGAATCAGAGAGTGAGAAGCACGGTTCTTCCAGGAGCTGTGTTTCGTTATACCCGGGTGAATGGGTGCAAACGCGATATTGAGAAATATCTGCTTCTAAAACCAAAACGGAGCTACCTAACAGAACGGTCTTCAATGTGTGCATTCAACTTACGGAGTTAAACTGATGTGTGTTTGCAGGAGTTTCTAAACCCTTTCTGTGAAGAAGTGGAAAACGCATTTTCCCAGCCAAATGCAGGCATTCAAGAAATAGCTGGAAATCTCCGTCTAAAACACAAAAAGAACGTATCTTGCAAACTGCTCTGCTGGGTGTTCGCTCAGCTAAGGGAGTTGAATCCGCCTTCAGAATCAGAGAGTGAGAAGCACGGTTCTTCCAGGAGCTGTGTTTCGTTATACCCGGGTGAATGGGTGCAAACGCGATATTGAGAAATATCTGCTTCTAAAACCAAAACGGAGCTACCTAACAGAACGGTCTTCAATGTGTGCATTCAACTTACGTAGTTAAACTGATGTGTGTTTGCAGGAGTTTCTAAACCCTTTCTGTGAAGAAGTGGAAAACTCATTTTCCCAGCCAAATGCAGGCATTCAAGAAATAGCTGGAAATCTCCGTCTAAAACACAAAAAGAACGTATCTTGCAAACTGCTCTGCTGGGTGTTCGCTCAGCTAAGGGAGTTGAATCCGCCTTCAGAATCAGAGAGTGAGAAGCACGGTTCTTCCAGGAGCTGTGTTTCGTTATACCCGTGCGAATGGGTGCAAACGCGATATTGAGAAATATCTGCTTCTATAACCAAAACGGAGGTACCTAACAGAACGGTCTTCAATGTGTGCATTCAACGTACGGAGTTAAACTGATGTGTGTTTGCAGGAGTTTCTAAACCCTTTCTGTGAAGAAGTGGAAAACGCATTTTCCCAGCCAAATGCAGGCATTCAAGAAATAGCTGGAAATCTCCGTCTAAAACACAAAAAGAACGTATCTTGCAAACTGCTCTGCTGGGTGTTCGCTCAGCTAAGGGAGTTGAATCCGCCTTCAGAATCAGAGAGTGAGAAGCACGGTTCTTCCAGGAGCTGTGTTTCGTTATACCCGGGTGAATGGGTGCAAACGCGATATTGAGAAATATCTGCTTCTAAAACCAAAACGGAGCTACCTAACAGAACGGTCTTCAATGTGTGCATTCAACTTACGGAGTTAAACTGATGTGTGTTTGCAGGAGTTTCTAAACCCTTTCTGTGAAGAAGTGGAAAACGCAATTTCCCAGCCAAATGCAGGCATTCAAGAAATAGCTGGAAATCTCCGTCTAAAACACAAAAAGAACGTATCTTGCAAACTGCTCTGCTGGGTGTTCGCTCAGCTAAGGGAGTTGAATCCGCCTTCAGAATCAGAGAGTGAGAAGCACGGTTCTTCCAGGAGCTGTGTTTCGTTATACCCGGGTGAATGGGTGCAAACGCGATATTGAGAAATATCTGCTTCTAAAACCAAAACGGAGCTACCTAACAGAACGGTCTTCAATGTGTGCATTCAACTTACGGAGTTAAACTGATGTGTGTTTGCAGGAGTTTCTAAACCCTTTCTGTGAAGAAGTGGAAAACGCATTTTCCCAGCCAAATGCAGGCATTCAAGAAATAGCTGGAAATCTCCGTCTAAAACACAAAAAGAACGTATCTTGCAAACTGCTCTGCTGGGTGTTCGCTCAGCTAAGGGAGTTGAATACGCCTTCAGAATCAGAGAGTGAGAAGCACGGTTCTTCCAGGAGCTGTGTTTCGTTATACCCGGGTGAATGGGTGCAAACGCGATATTGAGAAATATCTGCTTCTAAAACCAAAACGGAGCTACCTAACAGAACGGTCTTCAATGTGTGCATTCACCTTACGGAGTTAAACTGATGTGTGTTTGCAGGAGTTACTAAATTCTTTCTGTGAAGAAGTGGAAAACGCATTTTCCCAGCCAAATGCAGGCATTCAAGAAATAGCTGGAAATCTCCGTCTAAAACACAAAAAGAACGTATCTTGCAAACTGCTCTGCTGGGTGTTCGCTCAGCTAAGGGAGTTGAATCCGCCTTCAGAATCAGAGAGTGAGAAGCACGGTTCTTCAGGGAGCTGTGTTTCGTTATACCCGGGTGAATGGGTGCAAACGCGATATTGAGAAATATCTGCTTCTAAAACCAAAACGGAGCTACCTAACAGAACGGTCTTCAATGTGTGCATTCAACTTACGGAGTTAAACTGATGTGTGTTTGCAGGAGTTTCTAAACCCTTTCTGTGAAGAAGTGGAAAACGCATTTTCCCAGCCAAATGCAGGAATTCAAGAAATAGCTGGAAATCTCGGTCTAAAACACAAAAAGAACGTATCTTGCAAACTGCTCTGCTGGGTGGTCGCTCAGCTAAGGGAGTTGAATCCGCCTTCAGAATCAGAGAGTGAGAAGCACGGTTCTTCCAGGAGCTGTGTTTCGTTATACCCGGGTGAATGGGTGCAAACGCGATATTGAGAAATATCTGCTTCTAAAACCAAAACGGAGCTACCTAACAGAACGGTCTTCAATGTGTGCATTCAACTTACGGAGTTAAACTGATGTGTGTTTGCAGGAGTTTCTAAACCCTTTCTGTGAAGAAGTGGAAAACGCATTTTCCCAGCCAAATGCAGGCATTCAAGAAATAGCTGGAAATCTCCGTCTAAAACACAAAAAGAACGTATCTTGCAAACTGCTCTGCTGGGTGTTCGCTCAGCTAAGGGAGTTGAATCCGCCTTCAGAATCAGAGAGTGAGAAGCACGGTTCTTCCAGGAGCTGTGTTTCTTTATACCCGGGTGAATGGGTGCAAACGCGATATTGAGAAATATCTGCTTCTAAAACCAAAACGGAGCTACCTAACAGAACGGTCTTCAATGTGTGCATTCAACTTACGGAGTTAAACTGATGTGTGTTTGCAGGAGTTTCTAAACCCTTTCTGTGAAGAAGTGGAAAACGCATTTTCCCAGCCAAATGCAGGCATTCAAGAAATAGCTGGAAATCTCCGTCTAAAACACAAAAAGAACGTATCTTGCAAACTGCTCTGCTGGGTTTTCGCTCAGCTAAGGGAGTTGAATCCGCCTTCAGAATCAGAGAGTGAGAAGCACGGTTCTTCCAGGAGCTGTGTTTCGTTATACCCGGGTGAATGGGTGCAAACGCGATATTGAGAAATATCTGCTTCTAAAACCAAAACGGAGCTACCTAACAGAACGGTCTTCAATGTGTGCATTCAACTTACGGAGTTAAACTGATGTGTGTTTGCAGGAGTTTCTAAACCCTTTCTGTGAAGAAGTGGAAAACGCATTTTCCCAGCCAAATGCAGGCATTCAAGAAATAGCTGGAAATCTCCGTCTAAAACACAAAAAGAACGTATCTTGCAAACTGCTCTGCTGGGTGTTCGCTCAGCTAAGGGAGTTGAATCCGCCTTCAGAATCAGAGAGTGAGAAGCACGGTTCTTCCAGGAGCTGTGTTTCGTTATACCCGGGTGAATGGGTGCAAACGCGATATTGAGAAATATCTGCTTCTAAAACAAAAACGAAGCTACCTAACAGAACGGTCTTCAATGTGTGCATTCAACTTACGGAGTTAAACTGATGTGTGTTTGCAGGAGTTTCTAAACCCTTTCTGTGAAGAAGTGGAAAACGCATTTTCCCAGCCAAATGCAGGCATTCAAGAAATAGCTGGAAATCTCCGTCTAAAACACAAAAAGAACGTATCTTGCAAACTGCTCTGCTGGGTGTTCGCTCAGCTAAGGGAGTTGAATCCGCCTTCAGAATCAGAGAGTGAGAAGAACGGTTCTTCCAGGAGCTGTGTTTCGTTATACCCGGGTGAATGGGTGCAAACGCGATATTGAGAAATATCTGCTTCTAAAACCAAAACGGAGCTACCTAACAGAACGGTCTTCAATGTGTGCATTCAACTTACGGAGTTAAACTGATGTGTGTTTGCAGGAGTTTCTAAACTATTTCTGTGAAGAAGTTGAAAACGCATTTTCCCAGCCAAATGCAGGCATTCAAGAAATAGCTGGAAATCTCCGTCTAAAACACAAAAAGAACGTATCTTGCAAACTGCTCTGCTGGGTGTTCGCTCAGCTAAGGGAGTTGAATCCGCCTTCAGAATCAGAGAGTGAGAAGCACGGTTCTTCCAGGAGCTGTGTTTCGTTATACCCGGGTGAATGGGTGCAAACGCGATATTGAGAAATATCTGCTTCTAAAACCAAAACGGAGCTACCTAACAGAACGGTCTTCAATGTGTACATTCAACTTACGGAGTTAAACTGATGTGTGTTTGCAGGAGTTTCTAAACCCTTTCTGTGAAGAAGTGGAAAACGCATTTTCCCAGCCAAATGCAGGCATTCAAGAAATAGCTGGAAATCTCCGTCTAAAACACAAAAAGAACGTATCTTGCAAACTGCTCTGCTGGGTGTTCGCTCAGCTAAGGGAGTTGAATCCGCCTTCAGAATCAGAGAGTGAGAAGCACGGTTCTTCCAGGAGCTGTGTTTCGTTATACCCGGGTGAATGGGTGCAAACGCGATATTGAGAAATATCTGCTTCTAAAACCAAAACGGAGCTACCTAACAGAACGGTCTTCAATGTGTGCATTCAACTTACGGAGTTAAACTGATGTGTGTTTGCAGGAGTTTCTAAATCCTTTCTGTGAAGAAGTGGAAAACGCATTTTCCCAGCCAAATGCAGGCATTCAAGAAATAGCTGGAAATCTCCGTCTAAAACACAAAAAGAACGTATCTTGCAAACTGCTCTGCTGGGTGTTCGCTCAGCTAAGGGAGTTGAATCCGCCTTCAGAATCAGAGAGTGAGAAGCACGGTTCTTCCAGGAGCTGTGTTTCGTTATACCCGTGCGAATGGGTGCAAACGCGATATTGAGAAATATCTGCTTCTAAAACCAAAACGGAGCTACCTAAC
Organism: Callithrix jacchus; assembly: GCF_049354715.1. Lineage (NCBI taxonomy): Eukaryota > Metazoa > Chordata > Mammalia > Primates > Cebidae > Callithrix > Callithrix jacchus. Next base: position 3,367,348 of record NC_133515.1, read on the forward strand.
CGAACGGTCTTCAATGTGTGCATTCAACTTACGGAGTTAAACTGATGTGTGTTTGCAGGAGTTTCTAAACCCTTTCTGTGAAGAAGTGGAAAACGCATTTTCCCAGCCAAATGCAGGCATTCAAGAAATAGCTGGAAATCTCCGTCTAAAACACAAAAAGAACGTATCTTGCAAACTGCTCTGCTGGGTGTTCGCTCAGCTAAGGGAGTTGAATCCGCCTTCAGAATCAGAGAGTGAGAAGCACGGTTCTTCCAGGAGCTGTGTTTCGTCATACCCGGGTGAATGGGTGCAAACGCGATATTGAGAAATATCTGCTTCTAAAACCAAAACGGAGCTACCTAACAGAACGGTCTTCAATGTGTGCATTCAACTTACGGAGTTAAACTGATGTGTGTTTGCAGGAGTTTCTAAACCCTTTCTGTGAAGAAGTGGAAAACGCATTTTCCCAGCCAAATGCAGGCATTCAAGAAATAGCTGGAAATCTCCGTCTAAAACACAAAAAGAACGTATCTTGCAAACTGCTCTGCTGGGTGTTCGCTCAGCTAAGGGAGTTGAATCCGCCTTCAGAATGAGAGAGTGAGAAGCACGGTTCTTCCAGGAGCTGTGTTTCGTTATACCCGGGTGAATGGGTGCAAACGCGATATTGAGAAATATCTGCTTCTAAAACCAAAACGGAGCTACCTAACAGAACGGTCTTCAATGTGTGCATTCAACTTACGGAGTTAAACTGATGTGTGTTTGCAGGAGTTTCTAAACCCTTTCTGTGAAGAAGTGGAAAACGCATTTTCCCAGCCAAATGCAGGCATTCAAGAAATAGCTGGAAATCTCCGTCTAAAACACAAAAAGAACGTATCTTGCAAACTGCTCTGCTGGGTGTTCGCTCAGCTAAGGGAGTTGAATACGCCTTCAGAATCAGAGAGTGAGAAGCACGGTTCTTCCAGGAGCTGTGTTTCGTTATACCCGGGTGAATGGGTGCAAACGCGATATTGAGAAATATCTGCTTCTAAAACCAAAACGGAGCTACCTAACAGAACGGTCTTCAATGTGTGCATTCAACTTACGGAGTTAAACTGATGTGTGTTTGCAGGAGTTTCTAAACCCTTTCTGTGAAGAAGTGGAAAACGCATTTTCCCAGCCAAATGCAGGCATTCAAGAAATAGCTGGAAATCTCCGTCTAAAACACAAAAAGAACGTATCTTGCAAACTGCTCTGCTGGGTGTTCGCTCAGCTAAGGGAGTTGAATCCGCCTTCAGAATCAGAGAGTGAGAAGCACGGTTCTTCCAGGAGCTGTGTTTCGTTATACCCGTGCGAATGGGTGCAAACGCGATATTGAGAAATATCTGCTTCTAAAACCAAAACGGAGCTACCTAACCGAACGGTCTTCAATGTGTGCATTCAACTTACGGAGTTAAACTGATGTGTGTTTGCAGGAGTTTCTAAACCCTTTCTGTGAAGAAGTGGAAAACGCATTTTCCCAGCCAAATGCAGGCATTCAAGAAATAGCTGGAAATCTCCGTCTAAAACACAAAAAGAACGTATCTTGCAAACTGCTCTGCTGGGTGTTCGCTCAGCTAAGGGAGTTGAATCCGCCTTCAGAATCAGAGAGTGAGAAGCACGGTTCTTCCAGGAGCTGTGTTTCGTCATACCCGGGTGAATGGGTGCAAACGCGATATTGAGAAATATCTGCTTCTAAAACCAAAACGGAGCTACCTAACAGAACGGTCTTCAATGTGTCCATTCAACTTACGGAGTTAAACTGATGTGTGTTTGCACGAGTTTCTAAACCCTTTCTGTGAAGAAGTGGAAAACGCATTTTCCCAGCCAAATGCAGGCATTCAAGAAATAGCTGGAAATCTCCGTCTAAAACACAAAAAGAACGTATCTTGCAAACTGCTCTGCTGGGTGTTCGCTCAGCTAAGGGAGTTGAATCCGCCTTCAGAATGAGAGAGTGAGAAGCACGGTTCTTCCAGGAGCTGTGTTTCGTTATACCCGGGTGAATGGGTGCAAACGCGATATTGAGAAATATCTGCTTCTAAAACCAAAACGGAGCTACCTAACAGAACGGTCTTCAATGTGTGCATTCAACTTACGGAGTTAAACTGATGTGTGTTTGCAGGAGTTTCTAAACCCTTTCTGTGAAGAAGTGGAAAACGCATTTTCCCAGCCAAATGCAGGCATTCAAGAAATAGCTGGAAATCTCCGTCTAAAACACAAAAAGAACGTATCTTGCAAACTGCTCTGCTGGGTGTTCGCTCAGCTAAGGGAGTTGAATCCGCCTTCAGAATCAGAGAGTGAGAAGCACGGTTCTTCCAGGAGCTGTGTTTCGTTATACCCGTGCGAATGGGTGCAAACGCGATATTGAGAAATATCTGCTTCTAAAACCAAAACGGAGCTACCTAACAGAACGGTCTTCAATGTGTGCATTCAACTTACGGAGTTAAACTGATGTGTGTTTGCAGGAGTTTCTAAACCCTTTCTGTGAAGAAGTGGAAAACGCATTTTCCCAGCCAAATGCAGGCATTCAAGAAATAGCTGGAAATCTCCGTCTAAAACACAAAAAGAACGTATCTTGCAAACTGCTCTGCTGGGTGTTCGCTCAGCTAAGGGAGTTGAATCCGCCTTCAGAATCAGAGAGTGAGAAGCACGGTTCTTCCAGGAGCTGTGTTTCGTCATACCCGGGTGAATGGGTGCAAACGCGATATTGAGAAATATCTGCTTCTAAAACCAAAACGGAGCTACCTAACAGAACGGTCTTCAATGTGTGCATTCAGCTTACGGAGTTAAACTGATGTGTGTTTGCAGGAGTTTCTAAACCCTTTCTGTGAAGAAGTGGAAAACGCATTTTCCCAGCCAAATGCAGGCATTCAAGAAATAGCTGGAAATCTCCGTCTAAAACACAAAAAGAACGTATCTTGCAAACTGCTCTGCTGGGTGTTCGCTCAGCTAAGGGAGTTGAATCCGCCTTCAGAATGAGAGAGTGAGAAGCACGGTTCTTCCAGGAGCTGTGTTTCGTTATACCCGGGTGAATGGGTGCAAACGCGATATTGAGAAATATCTGCTTCTAAAACCAAAACGGAGCTACCTAACAGAACGGTCTCAATGTGTGCATTCAACTTACGGAGTTAAACTGATGTGTGTTTGCAGGAGTTTCTAAACCCTTTCTGTGAAGAAGTGGAAAACGCATTTTCCCAGCCAAATGCAGGCATTCAAGAAATAGCTGGAAATCTCCGTCTAAAACACAAAAAGAACGTATCTTGCAAACTGCTCTGCTGGGTGTTCGCTCAGCTAAGGGAGTTGAATACGCCTTCAGAATCAGAGAGTGAGAAGCACGGTTCTTCCAGGAGCTGTGTTTCGTTATACCCGGGTGAATGGGTGCAAACGCGATATTGAGAAATATCTGCTTCTAAAACCAAAACGGAGCTACCTAACAGAACGGTCTTCAATGTGTGCATTCAACTTACGGAGTTAAACTGATGTGTGTTTGCAGGAGTTTCTAAACCCTTTCTGTGAAGAAGTGGAAAACGCATTTTCCCAGCCAAATGCAGGCATTCAAGAAATAGCTGGAAATCTCCGTCTAAAACACAAAAAGAACGTATCTTGCAAACTGCTCTGCTGGGTGTTCGCTCAGCTAAGGGAGTTGAATCCGCCTTCAGAATCAGAGAGTGAGAAGCACGGTTCTTCCAGGAGCTGTGTTTCGTTATACCCGTGCGAATGGGTGCAAACGCGATATTGAGAAATATCTGCTTCTAAAACCAAAACGGAGCTACCTAACCGAACGGTCTTCAATGTGTGCATTCAACTTACGGAGTTAAACTGATGTGTGTTTGCAGGAGTTTCTAAACCCTTTCTGTGAAGAAGTGGAAAACGCATTTTCCCAGCCAAATGCAGGCATTCAAGAAATAGCTGGAAATCTCCGTCTAAAACACAAAAAGAACGTATCTTGCAAACTGCTCTGCTGGGTGTTCGCTCAGCTAAGGGAGTTGAATCCGCCTTCAGAATCAGAGAGTGAGAAGCACGGTTCTTCCAGGAGCTGTGTTTCGTCATACCCGGGTGAATGGGTGCAAACGCGATATTGAGAAATATCTGCTTCTAAAACCAAAACGGAGCTACCTAACAGAACGGTCTTCAATGTGTCCATTCAACTTACGGAGTTAAACTGATGTGTGTTTGCACGAGTTTCTAAACCCTTTCTGTGAAGAAGTGGAAAACGCATTTTCCCAGCCAAATGCAGGCATTCAAGAAATAGCTGGAAATCTCCGTCTAAAACACAAAAAGAACGTATCTTGCAAACTGCTCTGCTGGGTGTTCGCTCAGCTAAGGGAGTTGAATCCGCCTTCAGAATGAGAGAGTGAGAAGCACGGTTCTTCCAGGAGCTGTGTTTCGTTATACCCGGGTGAATGGGTGCAAACGCGATATTGAGAAATATCTGCTTCTAAAACCAAAACGGAGCTACCTAACAGAACGGTCTTCAATGTGTGCATTCAACTTACGGAGTTAAACTGATGTGTGTTTGCAGGAGTTTCTAAACCCTTTCTGTGAAGAAGTGGAAAACGCATTTTCCCAGCCAAATGCAGTCATTCAAGAAATAGCTGGAAATCTCCGTCTAAAACACAAAAAGAACGTATCTTGCAAACTGCTCTGCTGGGTGTTCGCTCAGCTAAGGGAGTTGAATACGCCTTCAGAATCAGAGAGTGAGAAGCACGGTTCTTCCAGGAGCTGTGTTTCGTTATACCCGGGTGAATGGGTGCAAACGCGATATTGAGAAATATCTGCTTCTAAAACCAAAACGGAGTTACCTAACAGAACGGTCTTCAATGTGTGCATTCAACTTACGGAGTTAAACTGATGTGTGTTTGCAGGAGTTTCTAAACCCTTTCTGTGAAGAAGTGGAAAACGCATTTTCCCAGCCAAATGCAGGCATTCAAGAAATAGCTGGAAATCTCCGTCTAAAACACAAAAAGAACGTATCTTGCAAACTGCTCTGCTGGGTGTTCGCTCAGCTAAGGGAGTTGAATCCGCCTTCAGAATCAGAGAGTGAGAAGCACGGTTCTTCCAGGAGCTGTGTTTCGTTATACCCGGGTGAATGGGTGCAAACGCGATATTGAGAAATATCTGCTTCTAAAACCAAAACGGAGCTACCTAACAGAACGGTCTTCAATGTGTGCATTCGACTTACGGAGTTAAACTGATGTGTGTTTGCAGGAGTTTCTAAACCCTTTCTGTGAAGAAGTGGAAAACGCATTTTCCCAGCCAAATGCAGGCATTCAAGAAATAGCTGGAAATCTCCGTCTAAAACACAAAAAGAACGTATCTTGCAAACTGCTCTGCTGGGTGTTCGCTCAGCTAAGGGAGTTGAATCCGCCTTCAGAATCAGAGAGTGAGAAGCACGGTTCTTCCAGGAGCTGTGTTTCGTTATACCCGTGCGAATGGGTGCAAACGCGATATTGAGAAATATCTGCTTCTAAAACCAAAACGGAGCTACCTAACAGAACGGTCTTCAATGTGTGCATTCAACTTACGGAGTTAAACTGATGTGTGTTTGCAGAAGTTTCTAAACCCTTTCTGTGAAGAAGTGGAAAACGCATTTTCCCAGCCAAATGCAGGCATTCAAGAAATAGCTGGAAATCTCCGTCTAAAACACAAAAAGAACGTATCTTGCAAACTGCTCTGCTGGGTGTTCGCTCAGCTAAGGGAGTTGAATCCGCCTTCAGAATCAGAGAGTGAGAAGCACGGTTCTTCCAGGAGCTGTGTTTCGTTATACCCGGGTGAATGGGTGCAAACGCGATATTGAGAAATATCTGCTTCTAAAACCAAAACGGAGCTACCTAACAGAACGGTCTTCAATGTGTGCATTCAACTTACGGAGTTAAACTGATGTGTGTTTGCAGGAGTTTCTAAACCCTTTCTGTGAAGAAGTGGAAAACGCATTTTCCCAGCCAAATGCAGGCATTCGAGAAATAGCTGGAAATCTCCGTCTAAAACACAAAAAGAACGTATCTTGCAAACTGCTCTGCTGGGTGGTCGCTCAGCTAAGGGAGTTGAATCCGCCTTCAGAATCAGAGAGTGAGAAGCACGGTTCTTCCAGGAGCTGTGTTTCGTTATACCCGGGTGAATGGGTGCAAACGCGATATTGAGAAATATCTGCTTCTAAAACCAAAACGGAGCTACCTAACAGAACGGTCTTCAATGTGTCCATTCAACTTACGGAGTTAAACTGATGTGTGTTTGCAGGAGTTTCTAAACCCTTTCTGTGAAGAAGTGGAAAACGCATTTTCCCAGCCAAATGCAGGCATTCAAGAAATAGCTGGAAATCTCCGTCTAAAACACAAAAAGAACGTATCTTGCAAACTGCTCTGCTGGGTGGTCGCTCAGCTAAGGGAGTTGAATCCGCCTTCAGAATCAGAGAGTGAGAAGCACGGTTCTTCCAGGAGCTGTGTTTCGTTATACCCGGGTGAATGGGTGCAAACGCGATATTGAGAAATATCTGCTTCTAAAACCAAAACGGAGCTACCTAACAGAACGGTCTTCAATGTGTGCATTCAACTTACGGAGTTAAACTGATGTGTGTTTGCAGGAGTTTCTAAACCCTTTCTGTGAAGAAGTGGAAAACGCATTTTCCCAGCCAAATGCAGGCATTCAAGAAATAGCTGGAAATCTCCGTCTAAAACACAAAAAGAACGTATCTTGCAAACTGCTCTGCTGGGTGTTCGCTCAGCTAAGGGAGTTGAATCCGCCTTCAGAATCAGAGAGTGAGAAGCACGGTTCTTCCAGGAGCTGTGTTTCGTTATACCCAGGTGAATGGGTGCAAACGCGATATTGAGAAATATCTGCTTCTAAAACCAAAACGGAGCTACCTAACAGAACGGTCTTCAATGTGTGCATTCAACTTACGGAGTTAAACTGATGTGTGTTTGCAGGAGTTTCTAAACCCTTTCTGTGAAGAAGTGGAAAACGCATTTTCCCAGCCAAATGCAGGCATTCGAGAAATAGCTGGAAATCTCCGTCTAAAACACAAATAGAACGTATCTTGCAAACTGCTCTGCTGGGTGTTCGCTCAGCTAAGGGAGTTGAATCCGCCTTCAGAATCAGAGAGTGAGAAGCACGGTTCTTCCAGGAGCTGTGTTTCGTTATACCCGGGTGAATGGGTGCAAACGCGATATTGAGAAATATCTGCTTCTAAAACCAAAACGGAGCTACCTAACAGAACGGTCTTCAATGTGTCCATTCAACTTACGGAGTTAAACTGATGTGTGTTTGCAGGAGTTTCTAAACCCTTTCTGTGAAGAAGTGGAAAACGCATTTTCCCAGCCAAATGCAGGCATTCAAGAAATAGCTGGAAATCTCCGTCTAAAACACAAAAAGAACGTATCTTGCAAACTGCTCTGCTGGGTGGTCGCTCAGCTAAGGGAGTTGAATCCGCCTTCAGAATCAGAGAGTGAGAAGCACGGTTCTTCCAGGAGCTGTGTTTCGTTATACCCGGGTGAATGGGTGCAAACGCGATATTGAGAAATATCTGCTTCTAAAACCAAAACGGAGCTACCTAACAGAACGGTCTTCAATGTGTGCATTCAACTTACGGAGTTAAACTGATGTGTGTTTGCAGGAGTTTCTAAACCCTTTCTGTGAAGAAGTGGAAAACGCATTTTCCCAGCCAAATGCAGGCATTCAAGAAATAGCTGGAAATCTCCGTCTAAAACACAAAAAGAACGTATCTTGCAAACTGCTCTGCTGGGTGTTCGCTCAGCTAAGGGAGTTGAATCCGCCTTCAGAATCAGAGAGTGAGAAGCACGGTTCTTCCAGGAGCTGTGTTTCGTTATACCCAGGTGAATGGGTGCAAACGCGATATTGAGAAATATCTGCTTCTAAAACCAAAACGGAGCTACCTAACAGAACGGTCTTCAATGTGTGCATTCAACTTACGGAGTTAAACTGATGTGTGTTTGCAGGAGTTTCTAAACCCTTTCTGTGAAGAAGTGGAAAACGCATTTTCCCAGCCAAATGCAGGCATTCGAGAAATAGCTGGAAATCTCCGTCTAAAACACAAATAGAACGTATCTTGCAAACTGCTCTGCTGGGTGGTCGCTCAGCTAAGGGAGTTGAATCCGCCTTCAGAATCAGAGAGTGAGAAGCACGGTTCTTCCAGGAGCTGTGTTTCGTTATACCCGGGTGAATGGGTGCAAACGCGATATTGAGAAATATCTGCTTCTAAAACCAAAACGGAGCTACCTAACAGAACGGTCTTCAATGTGTCCATTCAACTTACGGAGTTAAACTGATGTGTGTTTGCAGGAGTTTCTAAACCCTTTCTGTGAAGAAGTGGAAAACGCATTTTCCCAGCCAAATGCAGGCATTCAAGAAATAGCTGGAAATCTCCGTCTAAAACACAAAAAGAACGTATCTTGCAAACTGCTCTGCTGGGTGGTCGCTCAGCTAAGGGAGTTGAATCCGCCTTCAGAATCAGAGAGTGAGAAGCACGGTTCTTCCAGGAGCTGTGTTTCGTTATACCCGGGTGAATGGGTGCAAACGCGATATTGAGAAATATCTGCTTCTAAAACCAAAACGGAGCTACCTAACAGAACGGTCTTCAATGTGTGCATTCAACTTACGGAGTTAAACTGATGTGTGTTTGCAGGAGTTTCTAAACCCTTTCTGTGAAGAAGTGGAAAACGCATTTTCCCAGCCAAATGCAGGCATTCAAGAAATAGCTGGAAATCTCCGTCTAAAACACAAAAAGAACGTATCTTGCAAACTGCTCTGCTGGGTGTTCGCTCAGCTAAGGGAGTTGAATCCGCCTTCAGAATCAGAGAGTGAGAAGCACGGTTCTTCCAGGAGCTGTGTTTCGTTATACCCGGGCGAATGAGTGCAAACGCGATATTGAGAAATATCTGCTTCTAAAACCAAAACGGAGCTACCTAACAGAACGGTCTTCAATGTGTGCATTCAACTTACGGAGTTAAACTGATGTGTGTTTGCAGGAGTTTCTAAACCCTTTCTGTGAAGAAGTGGAAAACGCATTTTCCCAGCCAAATGCAGGCATTCAAGAAATAGCTGGAAATCTCCGTCTAAAACACAAAAAGAACGTATCTTGCAAACTGCTCTGCTGGGTGTTCGCTCAGCTAAGGGAGTTGAATCCGCCTTCAGAATCAGAGAGTGAGAAGCACGGTTCTTCCAGGAGCTGTGTTTCCTTATACCCGGGTGAATGGGTGCAAACGCGATATTGAGAAATATCTGCTTCTAAAACCAAAACGGAGCTACCTAACAGAACGGTCTTCAATGTGTGCATTCAACTTACGGAGTTAAACTGATGTGTGTTTGCAGGAGTTTCTAAACCCTTTCTGTGAAGAAGTGGAAAACGCATTTTCCCAGCCAAATGCAGGCATTCGAGAAATAGCTGGAAATCTCCGTCTAAAACACAAAAAGAACGTATCTTGCAAACTGCTCTGCTGGGTGTTCGCTCAGCTAAGGGAGTTGAATCCGCCTTCAGAATCAGAGAGTGAGAAGCACGGTTCTTCCAGGAGCTGTGTTTCGTTATACACGGGTGAATGGGTGCAAACGCGATATTGAGAAATATCTGCTTCTAAAACCAAAACGGAGCTACCTAACAGAACGGTCTTCAATGTGTGCATTCAACTTACGGAGTTAAACTGATGTGTGTTTGCAGGAGTTTCTAAACCCTTTCTGTGAAGAAGTGGAAAACGCATTTTCCCAGCCAAATGCAGGCATTCAAGAAATAGCTGGAAATCTCCGTCTAAAACACAAAAAGAACGTATCTTGCAAACTGCTCTGCTGGGTGTTCGCTCAGCTAAGGGAGTTGAATCCGCCTTCAGAATCAGAGAGTGAGAAGCACGGTTCTTCCAGGAGCTGTGTTTCGTTATACCCGGGTGAATGGGTGCAAACGCGATATTGAGAAATATCTGCTTCTAAAACCAAAACGGAGCTACCTAACAGAACGGTCTTCAATGTGTGCATTCAACTTACGGAGTTAAACTGATGTGTGTTTGCAGGAGTTTCTAAACCCTTTCTGTGAAGAAGTGGAAAACGCATTTTCCCAGCCAAATGCAGGCATTCAAGAAATAGCTGGAAATCTCCGTCTAAAACACAAAAAGAACGTATCTTGCAAACTGCTCTGCTGGGTGTTCGCTCAGCTAAGGGAGTTGAATCCGCCTTCAGAATCAGAGAGTGAGAAGCACGGTTCTTCCAGGAGCTGTGTTTCGTTATACCCGGGTGAATGGGTGCAAACGCGATATTGAGAAATATCTGCTTCTAAAACCAAAACGGAGCTACCTAACAGAACGGTCTTCAATGTGTGCATTCAACTTACGGAGTTAAACTGATGTGTGTTTGCAGGAGTTTCTAAACCCTTTCTGTGAAGAAGTGGAAAACGCATTTTCCCAGCCAAATGCAGGCATTCAAGAAATAGCTGGAAATCTCCGTCTAAAACACAAAAAGAACGTATCTTGCAAACTGCTCTGCTGGGTGTTCGCTCAGCTAAGGGAGTTGAATCCGCCTTCAGAATCAGAGAGTGAGAAGCACGGTTCTTCCAGGAGCTGTGTTTCGTTATACCCGGGTGAATGGGTGCAAACGCGATATTGAGAAATATCTGCTTCTAAAACCAAAACGGAGCTACCTAACAGAACGGTCTTCAATGTGTGCATTCAACTTACGGAGTTAAACTGATGTGTGTTTGCAGGAGTTTCTAAACCCTTTCTGTGAAGAAGTGGAAAACGCATTTTCCCAGCCAAATGCAGGCATTCAAGAAATAGCTGGAAATCTCCGTCTAAAACACAAAAAGAACGTATCTTGCAAACTGCTCTGCTGGGTGTTCGCTCAGCTAAGGGAGTTGAATCCGCCTTCAGAATCAGAGAGTGAGAAGCACGGTTCTTCCAGGAGCTGTGTTTCGTTATACCCGGGTGAATGGGTGCAAACGCGATATTGAGAAATATCTGCTTCTAAAACCAAAACGGAGCTACCTAACAGAACGGTCTTCAATGTGTGCATTCAACTTACGGAGTTAAACTGATGTGTGTTTGCAGGAGTTTCTAAACCCTTTCTGTGAAGAAGTGGAAAACGCATTTTCCCAGCCAAATGCAGGCATTCAAGAAATAGCTGGAAATCTCCGTCTAAAACACAAAAAGGACGTATCTTGCAAACTGCTCTGCTGGGTGTTCGCTCAGCTAAGGGAGTTGAATCCGCCTTCAGGATCAGAGAGTGAGAAGCACGGTTCTTCCAGGAGCTGTGTTTCGTTATACCCGGGTGAATGGGTGCAAACGCGATATTGAGAAATATCTGCTTCTAAAACCAAAACGGAGCTACCTCACAGAACGGTCTTCAATGTGTGCATTCAACTTACGGAGTTAAACTGATGTGTGTTTGCAGGAGTTTCTAAACCCTTTCTGTGAAGAAGTGGAAAACGCATTTTCCCAGCCAAATGCAGGCATTCAAGAAATAGCTGGAAATCTCCGTCTAAAACACAAAAAGAACGTATCTTGCAAACTGCTCTGCTGGGTGTTCGCTCAGCTAAGGGAGTTGAATCCGCCTTCAGAATCAGAGAGTGAGAAGCACGGTTCTTCCAGGAGCTGTGTTTCGTTATACCCGGGTGAATGGGTGCAAACGCGATATTGAGAAATATCTGCTTCTAAAACCAAAACGGAGCTACCTAACAGAACGGTCTTCAATGTGTGCATTCAACTTACAGAGTTAAACTGATGTGTGTTTGCAGGAGTTTCTAAACCCTTTCTGTGAAGAAGTGGAAAACGCATTTTCCCAGCCAAATGCAGGCATTCAAGAAATAGCTGGAAATCTCCGTCTAAAACACAAAAAGAACGTATCTTGCAAACTGCTCTGCTGGGTGTTCGCTCAGCTAAGGGAGTTGAATCCGCCTTCAGAATCAGAGAGTGAGAAGCACGGTTCTTCCAGGAGCTGTGTTTCGTTATACCCGGGTGAATGGGTGCAAACGCGATATTGAGAAATATCTGCTTCTAAAACCAAAACGGAGCTACCTAACAGAACGGTCTTCAATGTGTGCATTCAACTTACGGAGTTAAACTGATGTGTGTTTGCAGGAGTTTCTAAACCCTTTCTGTGAAGAAGTGGAAAACGCATTTTCCCAGCCAAATGCAGGCATTCAAGAAATAGCTGGAAATCTCCGTCTAAAACACAAAAAGAACGTATCTTGCAAACTGCTCTGCTGGGTGTTCGCTCAGCTAAGGGAGTTGAATCCGCCTTCAGAATCAGAGAGTGAGAAGCACGGTTCTTCCAGGAGCTGTGTTTCGTTATACCCGGGTGAATGGGTGCAAACGCGATATTGAGAAATATCTGCTTCTAAAACCAAAACGGAGCTACCTAACAGAACGGTCTTCAATGTGTGCATTCAACTTACGGAGTTAAACTGATGTGTGTTTGCAGGAGTTTCTAAACCCTTTCTGTGAAGAAGTGGAAAACGCATTTTCCCAGCCAAATGCAGGCATTCAAGAAATAGCTGGAAATCTCCGTCTAAAACACAAAAAGAACGTATCTTGCAAACTGCTCTGCTGGGTGTTCGCTCAGCTAAGGGAGTTGAATCCGCCTTCAGAATCAGAGAGTGAGAAGCACGGTTCTTCCAGGAGCTGTGTTTCGTTATACCCGGGTGAATGGGTGCAAACGCGATATTGAGAAATATCTGCTTCTAAAACCAAAACGGAGCTACCTAACAGAACGGTCTTCAATGTGTGCATTCAACTTACGGAGTTAAACTGATGTGTGTTTGCAGGAGTTTCTAAACCCTTTCTGTGAAGAAATGGAAAACGCATATTCCCAGCCAAATGCAGGCATTCAAGAAATAGCTGGAAATCTCCGTCTAAAACACAAAAGGAACGTATCTTGCAAACTGCTCTGCTGGGTGTTCGCTCAGCTAAGGGAGTTGAATCCGCCTTCAGAATCAGAGAGTGAGAAGCACGGTTCTTCCAGGAGCTGTGTTTCGTTATACCCGTGCGAATGGGTGCAAACGCGATATTGAGAAATATCTGCTTCTAAAACCAAAACGGAGCTACCTAACAGAACGGTCTTCAATGTGTGCATTCACCTTACGGAGTTAAACTGATGTGTGTTTGCAGGAGTTTCTAAACCCTTTCTGTGAAGAAGTGGAAAACGCATTTTTTCAGCCAAATGCAGGCATTCGAGAAATAGCTGGAAATCTCCGTCTAAAACACAAAAAGAACGTATCTTGCAAACTGCTCTGCTGGGTGGTCCCTCAGCTAAGGGAGTTGAATCCGCCTTCAGAATCAGAGAGTGAGAAGCACGGTTCTTCCAGGAGCTGTGTTTCGTTATACCCGGGTGAATGGGTGCAAACGCGATATTGAGAAATATCTGCTTCTAAAACCAAAACGGAGCTACCTAACAGAACGGTCTTCAATGTGTGCATTCAACTTACGGAGTTAAACTGATGTGTGTTTGCAGGAGTTTCTAAACCCTTTCTGTGAAGAAGTGGAAAACGCATTTTCCCAGCCAAATGCAGGCATTCAAGAAATAGCTGGAAATCTCCGTCTAAAACACAAAAAGAACGTATCTTGCAAACTGCTCTGCTGGGTGTTCGCTCAGCTAAGGGAGTTGAATCCGCCTTCAGAATCAGAGAGTGAGAAGCACGGTTCTTCCAGGAGCTGTGTTTCGTTATACCCGGGTGAATGGGTGCAAACGCGATATTGAGAAATATCTGCTTCTAAAACCAAAACGGAGCTACCTAACAGAACGGTCATCAATGTGTGCATTCAACTTACGGAGTTAAACTGATGTGTGTTTGCAGGAGTTTCTAAACCCTTTCTGTGAAGAAGTGGAAAACGCATTTTCCCAGCCAAATGCAGGCATTCAAGAAATAGCTGGAAATCTCCGTCTAAAACACAAAAAGAACGTATCTTGCAAACTGCTCTGCTGGGTGTTCGCTCAGCTAAGGGAGTTGAATCCGCCTTCAGAATCAGAGAGTGAGAAGCACGGTTCTTCCAGGAGCTGTGTTTCGTTATACCCGGGTGAATGGGTGCAAACGCGATATTGAGAAATATCTGCTTCTAAAACCAAAACGGAGCTACCTAACAGAACGGTCTTCAATGTGTGCATTCAACTTACGGAGTTAAACTGATGTGTGTTTGCAGGAGTTTCTAAACCCTTTCTGTGAAGAAGTGGAAAACGCATTTTCCCAGCCAAATGCAGGCATTCAAGAAATAGCTGGAAATCTCCGTCTAAAACACAAAAAGAACGTATCTTGCAAACTGCTCTGCTGGGTGTTCGCTCAGCTAAGGGAGTTGAATCCGCCTTCAGAATCAGAGAGTGAGAAGCACGGTTCTTCCAGGAGCTGTGTGTCGTTATACCCGGGTGAATGGGTGCAAACGCGATATTGAGAAATATCTGCTTCTAAAACCAAAACGGAGCTACCTAACAGAACGGTCTTCAATGTGTGCATTCAACTTACGGAGTTAAACTGATGTGTGTTTGCAGGAGTTTCTAAACCCTTTCTGTGAAGAAGTGGAAAACGCATTTTCCCAGCCAAATGCAGGCATTCAAGAAATAGCTGGAAATCTCCGTCTAAAACACAAAAAGAACGTATCTTGCAAACTGCTCTGCTGGGTGTTCGCTCAGCTAAGGGAGTTGAATCCGCCTTCAGAATCAGAGACTGAGAAGCACGGTTCTTCCAGGAGCTGTGTGTCGTTATACCCGGGTGAATGGGTGCAAACGCGATATTGAGAAATATCTGCTTCTAAAACCAAAACGGAGCTACCTAACAGAACGGTCTTCAATGTGTGCATTCAACTTACGGAGTTAAACTGATGTGTGTTTGCAGGAGTTTCTAAACCCTTTCTGTGAAGAAGTGGAAAACGCATTTTCCCAGCCAAATGCAGGCATTCAAGAAATAGCTGGAAATCTCCGTCTAAAACACAAAAAGAACGTATCTTGCAAACTGCTCTGCTGGGTGTTCGCTCAGCTAAGGGAGTTGAATCCGCCTTCAGAATCAGAGAGTGAGAAGCACGGTTCTTCCAGGAGCTGTGTTTCGTTATACCCGGGTGAATGGGTGCAAACGCGATATTGAGAAATATCTGCTTCTAAAACCAAAACGGAGCTACCTAACAGAACGGTCTTCAATGTGTGCATTCAACTTACGGAGTTAAACTGATGTGTGTTTGCAGGAGTTTCTAAACCCTTTCTGTGAAGAAATGGAAAACGCATTTTCCCAGCCAAATGCAGGCATTCAAGAAATAGCTGGAAATCTCCGTCTAAAACACAAAAAGAACGTATCTTGCAAACTGCTCTGCTGGGTGTTCGCTCAGCTAAGGGAGTTGAATCCGCCTTCAGAATCAGAGAGTGAGAAGCACGGTTCTTCCAGGAGCTGTGTTTCGTTATACCCGTGCGAATGGGTGCAAACGCGATATTGAGAAATATCTGCTTCTAAAACCAAAACGGAGCTACCTAACAGAACGGTCTTCAATGTGTGCATTCACCTTACGGAGTTAAACTGATGTGTGTTTGCAGGAGTTTCTAAACCCTTTCTGTGAAGAAGTGGAAAACGCATTTTCCCAGCCAAATGCAGGCATTCGAGAAATAGCTGGAAATCTCCGTCTAAAACACAAAAAGAACGTATCTTGCAAACTGCTCTGCTGGGTGGTCGCTCAGCTAAGGGAGTTGAATCCGCCTTCAGAATCAGAGAGTGAGAAGCACGGTTCTTCCAGGAGCTGTGTTTCGTTATACCCGGGTGAATGGGTGCAAACGCGATATTGAGAAATATCTGCTTCTAAAACCAAAACGGAGCTACCTAACAGAACGGTCTTCAATGTGTGCATTCAACTTACGGAGTTAAACTGATGTGTGTTTGCAGGAGTTTCTAAACCCTTTCTGTGAAGAAGTGGAAAACGCATTTTCCCAGCGAAATGCAGGCATTCAAGAAATAGCTGGAAATCTCCGTCTAAAACACAAAAAGAACGTATCTTGCAAACTGCTCTGCTGGGTGTTCGCTCAGCTAAGGGAGTTGAATCCGCCTTCAGAATCAGAGAGTGAGAAGCACGGTTCTTCCAGGAGCTGTGTTTCGTTATACCCGGGTGAATGGGTGCAAACGCGATATTGAGAAATATCTGCTTCTAAAACCAAAACGGAGCTACCTAACAGAACGGTCTTCAATGTGTGCATTCAACTTACGGAGTTAAACTGATGTGTGTTTGCAGGAGTTTCTAAACCCTTTCTGTGAAGAAGTGGAAAACGCATTTTCCCAGCCAAATGCAGGCATTCAAGAAATAGCTGGAAATCTCCGTCTAAAACACAAAAAGAACGTATCTTGCAAACTGCTCTGCTGGGTGTTCGCTCAGCTAAGGGAGTTGAATCCGCCTTCAGAATCAGAGAGTGAGAAGCACGGTTCTTCCAGGAGCTGTGTTTCGTTATACCCGGGTGAATGGGTGCAAACGCGATATATAGAAATATCTGCTTCTAAAACCAAAACGGAGCTACCTAACAGAACGGTCTTCAATGTGTGCATTCAACTTACGGAGTTAAACTGATGTGTGTTTGCAGGAGTTTCTAAACCCTTTCTGTGAAGAAGTGGAAAACGCATTTTCCCAGCCAAATGCAGGCATTCAAGAAATAGCTGGAAATCTCCGTCTAAAACACAAAAAGAACGTATCTTGCAAACTGCTCTGCTGGGTGTTCGCTCAGCTAAGGAAGTTGAATCCGCCTTCAGAATCAGAGAGTGAGAAGCACGGTTCTTCCAGGAGCTGTGTTTCGTTATACCCGGGTGAATGGGTGCAAACGCGATATTGAGAAATATCTGCTTCTAAAACCAAAACGGAGCTACCTAACAGAACGGTCTTCAATGTGTGCATTCAACTTACGGAGTTAAACTGATGTGTGTTTGCAGGAGTTTCTAAACCCTTTCTGTGAAGAAGTGGAAAACCCATTTTCCCAGCCAAATGCAGGCATTCAAGAAATAGCTGGAAATCTCCGTCTAAAACACAAAAAGAACGTATCTTGCAAACTGCTCTGCTGGGTGTTCGCTCAGCTAAGGGAGTTGAATCCGCCTTCAGAATCAGAGAGTGAGAAGCACGGTTCTTCCAGGAGCTGTGTTTCGTTATACCCAGGTGAATGGGTGCAAACGCGATATTGAGAAATATCTGCTTCTAAAACCAAAACGGAGCTACCTAACAGAACGGTCTTCAATGTGTGCATTCAACTTACGGAGTTAAACTGATGTGTGTTTGCAGGAGTTTCTAAACCCTTTCTGTGAAGAAGTGGAAAACGCATTTTTTCAGCCAAATGCAGGCATTCGAGAAATAGCTGGAAATCTCCGTCTAAAACACAAAAAGAACGTATCTTGCAAACTGCTCTGCTGGGTGGTCGCTCAGCTAAGGGAGTTGAATCCGCCTTCAGAATCAGAGAGTGAGAAGCACGGTTCTTCCAGGAGCTGTGTTTCGTTATACCCGGGTGAATGGGTGCAAACGCGATATTGAGAAATATCTGCTTCTAAAACCAAAACGGAGCTACCTAACAGAACGGTCTTCAATGTGTGCATTCAACTTACGGAGTTAAACTGATGTGTGTTTGCAGGAGTTTCTAAACCCTTTCTGTGAAGAAGTGGAAAACGCATTTTCCCAGCCAAATGCAGGCATTCAAGAAATAGCTGGAAATCTCCGTCTAAAACACAAAAAGAACGTATCTTGCAAACTGCTCTGCTGGGTGTTCGCTCAGCTAAGGGAGTTGAATCCGCCTTCAGAATCAGAGAGTGAGAAGCACGGTTCTTCCAGGAGCTGTGTTTCGTTATACCCGGGTGAATGGGTGCAAACGCGATATTGAGAAATATCTGCTTCTAAAACCAAAACGGAGCTACCTAACAGAACGGTCTTCAATGTGTGCATTCAACTTACGGAGTTAAACTGATGTGTGTTTGCAGGAGTTTCTAAACCCTTTCTGTGAAGAAGTGGAAAACGCATTTTCCCAGCCAAATGCAGGCATTCAAGAAATAGCTGGAAATCTCCGTCTAAAACACAAAAAGAACGTATCTTGCAAACTGCTCTGCTGGGTGTTCGCTCAGCTAAGGGAGTTGAATCCGCCTTCAGAATCAGAGAGTGAGAAGCACGGTTCTTCCAGGAGCTGTGTTTCGTTATACCCGGGTGAATGGGTGCAAACGCGATATTGAGAAATATCTGCTTCTAAAACCAAAACGGAGCTACCTAACAGAACGGTCTTCAATGTGTGCATTCAACTTACGGAGTTAAACTGATGTGTGTTTGCAGGAGTTTCTAAACCCTTTCTGTGAAGAAGTGGAAAACCCATTTTCCCAGCCAAATGCAGGCATTCAAGAAATAGCTGGAAATCTCCGTCTAAAACACAAAAAGAACGTATCTTGCAAACTGCTCTGCTGGGTGTTCGCTCAGCTAAGGGAGTTGAATCCGCCTTCAGAATCAGAGAGTGAGAAGCACGGTTCTTCCAGGAGCTGTGTTTCGTTATACCCAGGTGAATGGGTGCAAACGCGATATTGAGAAATATCTGCTTCTAAAACCAAAACGGAGCTACCTAACAGAACGGTCTTCAATGTGTGCATTCAACTTACGGAGTTAAACTGATGTGTGTTTGCAGGAGTTTCTAAACCCTTTCTGTGAAGAAGTGGAAAACGCATTTTCCCAGCCAAATGCAGGCATTCGAGAAATAGCTGGAAATCTCCGTCTAAAACACAAAAAGAACGTATCTTGCAAACTGCTCTGCTGGGTGTTCGCTCAGCTAAGGGAGTTGAATCCGCCTTCAGAATCAGAGAGTGAGAAGCACGGTTCTTCCAGGAGCTGTGTTTCGTTATACCCGGGTGAATGGGTGCAAACGCGATATTGAGAAATATCTGCTTCTAAAACCAAAACGGAGCTACCTAACAGAACGGTCTTCAATGTGTGCATTCAACTTACGGAGTTAAACTGATGTGTGTTTGCAGGAGTTTCTAAACCCTTTCTGTGAAGAAGTGGAAAACGCATTTTCCCAGCCAAATGCAGGCATTCCAGAAATAGCTGGAAATCTCCGTCTAAAACACAAAAAGAACGTATCTTGCAAACTGCTCTGCTGGGTGTTCGCTCAGCTAAGGGAGTTGAATCCGCCTTCAGAATCAGAGAGTGAGAAGCACGGTTCTTCCAGGAGCTGTGTTTCGTTATACCCGGGTGAATGGGTGCAAACGCGATATTGAGAAATATCTGCTTCTAAAACCAAAACGGAGCTACCTAACAGAACGGTCTTCAATGTGTGCATTCAACTTACGGAGTTAAACTGATGTGTGTTTGCAGGAGTTTCTAAACCCTTTCTGTGAAGAAATGGAAAACGCATTTTCCCAGCCAAATGCAGGCATTCAAGAAATAGCTGGAAATCTCCGTCTAAAACACAAAAAGAACGTATCTTGCAAACTGCTCTGCTGGGTGTTCGCTCAGCTAAGGGAGTTGAATCCGCCTTCAGAATCAGAGAGTGAGAAGCACGGTTCTTCCAGGAGCTGTGTGTCGTTATACCCGGGTGAATGGGTGCAAACGCGATATTGAGAAATATCTGCTTCTAAAACCTAAACGGAGCTACCTAACAGAACGGTCTTCAATGTGTGCATTCACCTTACGGAGTTAAACTGATGTGTGTTTGCAGGAGTTTCTAAACCCTTTCTGTGAAGAAGTGGAAAACGCATTTTCCCAGCCAAATGCAGGCATTCAAGAAATAGCTGGAAATCTCCGTCTAAAACACAAAAAGAACGTATCTTGCAAACTGCTCTGCTGGGTGTTCGCTCAGCTAAGGGAGTTGAATCCGCCTTCAGAATCAGAGAGTGAGAAGCACGGTTCTTCCAGGAGCTGTGTTTCGTTATACCCGGGTGAATGGGTGCAAACGCGATATTGAGAAATATCTGCTTCTAAAACCAAAACGGAGCTACCTAACAGAACGGTCTTCAATGTGTGCATTCAACTTACGGAGTTAAACTGATGTGTGTTTGCAGGAGTTTCTAAACCCTTTCTGTGAAGAAGTGGAAAACCCATTTTCCCAGCCAAATGCAGGCATTCAAGAAATAGCTGGAAATCTCCGTCTAAAACACAAAAAGAACGTATCTTGCAAACTGCTCTGCTGGGTGGTCGCTCAGCTAAGGGAGTTGAATCCGCCTTCAGAATCAGAGAGTGAGAAGCACGGTTCTTCCAGGAGCTGTGTTTCGTTATACCCAGGTGAATGGGTGCAAACGCGATATTGAGAAATATCTGCTTCTAAAACCAAAACGGAGCTACCTAACAGAACGGTCTTCAATGTGTGCATTCAACTTACGGAGTTAAACTGATGTGTGTTTGCAGGAGTTTCTAAACCCTTTCTGTGAAGAAGTGGAAAACGCATTTTCCCAGCCAAATGCAGGCATTCGAGAAATAGCTGGAAATCTCCGTCTAAAACACAAAAAGAACGTATCTTGCAAACTGCTCTGCTGGGTGTTCGCTCAGCTAAGGGAGTTGAATCCGCCTTCAGAATCAGAGAGTGAGAAGCACGGTTCTTCCAGGAGCTGTGTTTCGTTATACCCGGGTGAATGGGTGCAAACGCGATATTGAGAAATATCTGCTTCTAAAACCAAAACGGAGCTACCTAACAGAACGGTCTTCAATGTGTGCATTCAACTTACGGAGTTAAACTGATGTGTGTTTGCAGGAGTTTCTAAACCCTTTCTGTGAAGAAGTGGAAAACGCATTTTCCCAGCCAAATGCACGCATTCAAGAAATAGCTGGAAATCTCCGTCTAAAACACAAAAAGAACGTATCTTGCAAACTGCTCTGCTGGGTGGTCGCTCAGCTATGGGAGTTGAATCCGCCTTCAGAATCAGAGAGTGAGAAGCACGGTTCTTCCAGGAGCTGTGTTTCGTTATACCCGGGTGAATGGGTGCAAACGCGATATTGAGAAATATCTGCTTCTAAAACCAAAACGGAGCTACCTAACAGAACGGTCGTCAATGTGTGCATTCAACTTACGGAGTTAAACTGATGTGTGTTTGCAGGAGTTTCTAAACCCTTTCTGTGAAGAAGTGGAAAACGCATTTTCCCAGCCAAATGCAGGCATTCAAGAAATAGCTGGAAATCTCCGTCTAAAACACAAAAAGAACGTATCTTGCAAACTGCTCTGCTGGGTGTTCGCTCAGCTAAGGGAGTTGAATCCGCCTTCAGAATCAGAGAGTGAGAAGCACGGTTCTTCCAGGAGCTGTGTTTCGTTATACCCGGGTGAATGGGTGCAAACGCGATATTGAGAAATATCTGCTTCTAAAACCAAAACGGAGCTACCTAACAGAACGGTCTTCAATGTGTGCATTCAACTTACGGAGTTAAACTGATGTGTGTTTGCAGGAGTTTCTAAACCCTTTCTGTGAAGAAGTGGAAAACGCATTTTCCCAGCCAAATGCAGGCATTCAAGAAATAGATGGAAATCTCCGTCTAAAACACAAAAAGAACGTATCTTGCAAACTGCTCTGCTGGGTGTTCGCTCAGCTAAGGGAGTTGAATCCGCCTTCAGAATCAGAGAGTGAGAAGCACGGTTCTTCCAGGAGCTGTGTTTCGTTATACCCGGGTGAATGGGTGCAAACGCGATATTGAGAAATATCTGCTTCTAAAACCAAAACGGAGCTACCTAACAGAACGGTCTTCAATGTGTGCATTCAACTTACGGAGTTAAACTGATGTGTGTTTGCAGGAGTTTCTAAACCCTTTCTGTGAAGAAGTGGAAAACGCATTTTCCCAGCCAAATGCAGGCATTCCAGAAATAGCTGGAAATCTCCGTCTAAAACACAAAAAGAACGTATCTTGCAAACTGCTCTGCTGGGTGTTCGCTCAGCTAAGGGAGTTGAATCCGCCTTCAGAATCAGAGAGTGAGAAGCACGGTTCTTCCAGGAGCTGTGTTTCGTTATACCCGGGTGAATGGGTGCAAACGCGATATTGAGAAATATCTGCTTCTAAAACCAAAACGGAGCTACCTAACAGAACGGTCTTCAATGTGTGCATTCAACTTACGGAGTTAAACTGATGTGTGTTTGCAGGAGTTTCTAAACCCTTTCTGTGAAGAAATGGAAAACGCATTTTCCCAGCCAAATGCAGGCATTCAAGAAATAGCTGGAAATCTCCGTCTAAAACACAAAAAGAACGTATCTTGCAAACTGCTCTGCTGGGTGTTCGCTCAGCTAAGGGAGTTGAATCCGCCTTCAGAATCAGAGAGTGAGAAGCACGGTTCTTCCAGGAGCTGTGTGTCGTTATACCCGGGTGAATGGGTGCAAACGCGATATTGAGATATATCTGCTTCTAAAACCTAAACGGAGCTACCTAACAGAACGGTCTTCAATGTGTGCATTCACCTTACGGAGTTAAACTGATGTGTGTTTGCAGGAGTTTCTAAACCCTTTCTGTGAAGAAGTGGAAAACGCATTTTCCCAGCCAAATGCAGGCATTCAAGAAATAGCTGGAAATCTCCGTCTAAAACACAAAAAGAACGTATCTTGCAAACTGCTCTGCTGGGTGTTCGCTCAGCTAAGGGAGTTGAATCCGCCTTCAGAATCAGAGACTGAGAAGCACGGTTCTTCCAGGAGCTGTGTTTCGTTATACCCGGGTGAATGGGTGCAAACGCGATATTGAGAAATATCTGCTTCTAAAACCAAAACGGAGCTACCTCACAGAACGGTCTTCAATGTGTGCATTCAACTTACGGAGTTAAACTGATGTGTGTTTGCAGGAGTTTCTAAACCCTTTCTGTGAAGAAGTGGAAAACGCATTTTCCCAGCCAAATGCAGGCATTCTAGAAATAGCTGGAAATCTCCGTCTAAAACACAAAAAGAACGTATCTTGCAAACTGCTCTGCTGGGTGTTCGCTCAGCTAAGGGAGTTGAATCCGCCTTCAGAATCAGAGAGTGAGAAGCACGGTTCTTCCAGGAGCTGTGTTTCGTTATACCCGGGTGAATGGGTGCAAACGCGATATTGAGAAATATCTGCTTCTAAAACCAAAACGGAGCTACCTAACAGAACGGTCTTCAATGTGTGCATTCAACTTATGGAGTTAAACTGATGTGTGTTTGCAGGAGTTTCTAAACCCTTTCTGTGAAGAAGTGGAAAACGCATTTTCCCAGCCAAATGCAGGCATTCAAGAAATAGCTGGAAATCTCCGTCTAAAACACAAAAAGAACGTATCTTGCAAACTGCTCTGCTGGGTGTTCGCTCAGCTAAGGGAGTTGAATCCGCCTTCAGAATCAGAGAGTGAGAAGCACGGTTCTTCCAGGAGCTGTGTTTCGTTATACCCGGGTGAATGGGTGCAAACGCGATATTGAGAAATATCTGCTTCTAAAACCAAAACGGAGCTACCTAACAGAACGGTCGTCAATGTGTGCATTCAACTTACGGAGTTAAACTGATGTGTGTTTGCAGGAGTTTCTAAACCCTTTCTGTGAAGAAGTGGAAAACGCATTTTCCCAGCCAAATGCAGGCATTCGAGAAATAGCTGGAAATCTCCGTCTAAAACACAAAAAGAACGTATCTTGCAAACTGCTCTGCTGGGTGGTCGCTCAGCTAAGGGAGTTGAATCCGCCTTCAGAATCAGAGAGTGAGAAGCACGGTTCTTCCAGGAGCTGTGTTTCGTTATACCCGGGTGAATGGGTGCAAACGCGATATTGAGAAATATCTGCTTCTAAAACCAAAACGGAGCTACCTAACAGAACGGTCTTCAATGTGTGCATTCATCTTACGGAGTTAAACTGATGTGTGTTTGCAGGAGTTTCTAAACCCTTTCTGTGAAGAAATGGAAAACGCATTTTCCCAGCCAAATGCAGGCATTCAAGAAATAGCTGGAAATCTCCGTCTAAAACACAAAAAGAACGTATCTTGCAAACTGCTCTGCTGGGTGTTCGCTCAGCTAAGGGAGTTGAATCCGCCTTCAGAATCAGAGAGTGAGAAGCACGGTTCTTCCAGGAGCTGTGTTTCGTTATACCCGTGCGAATGGGTGCAAACGCGATATTGAGAAATATCTGCTTCTAAAACCAAAACGGAGCTACCTAACAGAACGGTCTTCAATGTGTGCATTCACCTTACGGAGTTAAACTGATGTGTGTTTGCAGGAGTTTCTAAACCCTTTCTGTGAAGAAGTGGAAAACGCATTTTTTCAGCCAAATGCAGGCATTCGAGAAATAGCTGGAAATCTCCGTCTAAAACACAAAAAGAACGTATCTTGCAAACTGCTCTGCTGGGTGGTCGCTCAGCTAAGGGAGTTGAATCCGCCTTCAGAATCAGAGAGTGAGAAGCACGGTTCTTCCAGGAGCTGTGTTTCGTTATACCCGGGTGAATGGGTGCAAACGCGATATTGAGAAATATCTGCTTCTAAAACCAAAACGGAGCTACCTAACAGAACGGTCTTCAATGTGTGCATTCAACTTACGGAGTTAAACTGATGTGTGTTTGCAGGAGTTTCTAAACCCTTTCTGTGAAGAAGTGGAAAACGCATTTTCCCAGCCAAATGCAGGCATTCAAGAAATAGCTGGAAATCTCCGTCTAAAACACAAAAAGAACGTATCTTGCAAACTGCTCTGCTGGGTGTTCGCTCAGCTAAGGGAGTTGAATCCGCCTTCAGAATCAGAGAGTGAGAAGCACGGTTCTTCCAGGAGCTGTGTTTCGTTATACCCGGGTGAATGGGTGCAAACGCGATATTGAGAAATATCTGCTTCTAAAACCAAAACGGAGCTACCTAACAGAACGGTCTTCAATGTGTGCATTCAACTTACGGAGTTAAACTGATGTGTGTTTGCAGGAGTTTCTAAACCCTTTCTGTGAAGAAGTGGAAAACGCATTTTCCCAGCCAAATGCAGGCATTCAAGAAATAGCTGGAAATCTCCGTCTAAAACACAAAAAGAACGTATCTTGCAAACTGCTCTGCTGGGTGTTCGCTCAGCTAAGGGAGTTGAATCCGCCTTCAGAATCAGAGAGTGAGAAGCACGGTTCTTCCAGGAGCTGTGTTTCGTTATACCCGGGTGAATGGGTGCAAACGCGATATTGAGAAATATCTGCTTCTAAAACCAAAACGGAGCTACCTAACAGAACGGTCTTCAATGTGTGCATTCAACTTACGGAGTTAAACTGATGTGTGTTTGCAGGAGTTTCTAAACCCTTTCTGTGAAGAAGTGGAAAACCCATTTTCCCAGCCAAATGCAGGCATTCAAGAAATAGCTGGAAATCTCCGTCTAAAACACAAAAAGAACGTATCTTGCAAACTGCTCTGCTGGGTGTTCGCTCAGCTAAGGGAGTTGAATCCGCCTTCAGAATCAGAGAGTGAGAAGCACGGTTCTTCCAGGAGCTGTGTTTCGTTATACCCAGGTGAATGGGTGCAAACGCGATATTGAGAAATATCTGCTTCTAAAACCAAAACGGAGCTACCTAACAGAACGGTCTTCAATGTGTGCATTCAACTTACGGAGTTAAACTGATGTGTGTTTGCAGGAGTTTCTAAACCCTTTCTGTGAAGAAGTGGAAAACGCATTTTCCCAGCCAAATGCAGGCATTCGAGAAATAGCTGGAAATCTCCGTCTAAAACACAAAAAGAACGTATCTTGCAAACTGCTCTGCTGGGTGGTCGCTCAGCTAAGGGAGTTGAATCCGCCTTCAGAATGAGAGAGTGAGAAGCACGGTTCTTCCAGGAGCTGTGTTTGGTTATACCCGGGTGAATGGGTGCAAACGCGATATTGAGAAATATCTGCTTCTAAAACCAAAACGGAGCTACCTAACAGAACGGTCTTCAATGTGTGCATTCAACTTACGGAGTTAAACTGATGTGTGTTTGCAGGAGTTTCTAAACCCTTTCTGTGAAGAAGTGGAAAACGCATTTTCCCAGCCAAATGCAGGCATTCAAGAAATAGCTGGAAATCTCCGTCTAAAACACAAAAAGAACGTATCTTGCAAACTGCTCTGCTGGGTGTTCGCTCAGCTAAGGGAGTTGAATCCGCCTTCAGAATCAGAGAGTGAGAAGCACGGTTCTTCCAGGAGCTGTGTTTCGTTATACCCGTGCGAATGGGTGCAAACGCGATATTGAGAAATATCTGCTTCTAAAACCAAAACGGAGCTACCTAACAGAACGGTCTTCAATGTGTGCATTCACCTTACGGAGTTAAACTGATGTGTGTTTGCAGGAGTTTCTAAACCCTTTCTGTGAAGAAGTGGAAAACGCATTTTTTCAGCCAAATGCAGGCATTCGAGAAATAGCTGGAAATCTCCGTCTAAAACACAAAAAGAACGTATCTTGCAAACTGCTCTGCTGGGTGGTCGCTCAGCTAAGGGAGTTGAATCCGCCTTCAGAATCAGAGAGTGAGAAGCACGGTTCTTCCAGGAGCTGTGTTTCGTTATACCTGGGTAAATGGGTGCAAACGCGATATTGAGAAATATCTGCTTCTAAAACCAAAACGGAGCTACCTAACAGAACGGTCTTCAATGTGTGCATTCAACTTACGGAGTTAAACTGATGTGTGTTTGCAGGAGTTTCTAAACCCTTTCTGTGAAGAAGTGGAAAACGCATTTTCCCAGCCAAATGCAGGCATTCAAGAAATAGCTGGAAATCTCCGTCTAAAACACAAAAAGAACGTATCTTGCAAACTGCTCTGCTGGGTGTTCGCTCAGCTAAGGGAGTTGAATCCGCCTTCAGAATCAGAGAGTGAGAAGCACGGTTCTTCCAGGAGCTGTGTTTCGTTATACCCGGGTGAATGGGTGCAAACGCGATATTGAGAAATATCTGCTTCTAAAACCAAAACGGAGCTACCTAACAGAACGGTCTTCAATGTGTGCATTCAACTTACGGAGTTAAACTGATGTGTGTTTGCAGGAGTTTCTAAACCCTTTCTGTGAAGAAGTGGAAAACGCATTTTCCCAGCCAAATGCAGGCATTCAAGAAATAGCTGGAAATCTCCGTCTAAAACACAAAAAGAACGTATCTTGCAAACTGCTCTGCTGGGTGTTCGCTCAGCTAAGGGAGTTGAATCCGCCTTCAGAATCAGAGAGTGAGAAGCACGGTTCTTCCAGGAGCTGTGTTTCGTTATACCCGGGTGAATGGGTGCAAACGCGATATTGAGAAATATCTGCTTCTAAAACCAAAACGGAGCTACCTAACAGAACGGTCTTCAATGTGTGCATTCAACTTACGGAGTTAAAGTGATGTGTGTTTGCAGGAGTTTCTAAACCCTTTCTGTGAAGAAGTGGAAAACGCATTTTCCCAGCCAAATGCAGGCATTCAAGAAATAGCTGGAAATCTCCGTCTAAAACAAAAAAGAACGTATTTTGCAAACTGGCTGCTGGGTGTTCGCTCAGCTAAGGGAGTTGAATCCGCCTTCAGAATCAGAGAGTGAGAAGCACGGTTCTTCCAGGAGCTGTGTTTCGTTATACCTGGGTGAATGGGTGCAAACGCGATATTGAGAAATATCTGCTTCTAAAACCAAAACGGAGCTACCTAACAGAACGGTCTTCAATGTGTGCATTACACTTACGGAGTTAAACTGATGTGTGTTTGCAGGAGTTTCTAAACCCTTTCTGTGAAGAAGTGGAAAACGCATTTTCCCAGCCAAATGCAGGCATTCAAGAAATAGCTGGAAATCTCCGTCTAAAACACAAAAAGAACGTATCTTGCAAACTGCTCTGCTGGGTGTTCGCTCAGCTAAGGGAGTTGAATCCGCCTTCAGAATCAGAGAGTGAGAAGCACGGTTCTTCCAGGAGCTGTGTTTCGTTATACCCGGGTGAATGGGTGCAAACGCGATATTGAGAAATATCTGCTTCTAAAACCAAAACGGAGCTACCTAACAGAGCGGTCTTCAATGTGTGCATTCAACCTACGGAGTTAAACTGATGTGTGTTTGCAGGAGTTTCTAAACCCTTTCTGTGAAGAAGTGGAAAACGCATTTTCCCAGCCAAATGCAGGCATTCAAAAAATAGCTGGAAATCTCCGTCTAAAGCACAAAAAGAACGTATCTTGCAAACTGCTCTGCTGGGTGTTCGCTCAGCTAAGGGAGTTGAATCCGCCTTCAGAATCAGAGAGTGAGAAGCACGGTTCTTCCAGGAGCTGTGTTTCGTTATACCCGGGTGAATGGGTGCAAACGCGATATTGAGAAATATCTGCTTCTAAAACCAAAACGGAGCTACCTAACAGAACGGTCTTCAATGTGTGCATTCACCTTACGGAGTTAAACTGATGTGTGTTTGCAGGAGTTTCTAAACCCTTTCTGTGGAGAAGTGGAAAACGCATTTTTTCAGCCAAATGCAGGCATTCGAGAAATAGCTGGAAATCTCCGTCTAAAACACAAAAAGAACGTATCTTGCAAACTGCTCTGCTGGGTGGTCGCTCAGCTAAGGGAGTTGAATCCGCCTTCAGAATCAGAGAGTGAGAAGCACGGTTCTTCCAGGAGCTGTGTTTCGTTATACCCGGGTGAATGGCTGCAAACGCGATATTGAGAAATATCTGCTTCTAAAACCAAAACGGAGCTACCTAACAGAACGGTCTTCAATGTGTGCATTCAACTTACGGAGTTAAACTGATGTGTGTTTGCAGGAGTTTCTAAACCCTTTCTGTGAAGAAGTGGAAAACGCATTTTCCCAGCCAAATGCAGGCATTCAAGAAATAGCTGGAAATCTCCGTCTAAAACACAAAAAGAACGTATCTTGCAAACTGCTCTGCTGGGTGTTCGCTCAGCTAAGGGAGTTGAATCCGCCTTCAGAATCAGAGAGTGAGAAGCACGGTTCTTCCAGGAGCTGTGTTTCGTTATACCCGTGCGAATGGGTGCAAACGCGATATTGAGAAATATCTGCTTCTAAAACCAAAACGGAGCTACCTAACAGAACGGTCTTCAATGTGTGCATTCACCTTACGGAGTTAAACTGATGTGTGTTTGCAGGAGTTTCTAAACCCTTTCTGTGAAGAAGTGGAAAACGCATTTTTTCAGCCAAATGCAGGCATTCGAGAAATAGCTGGAAATCTCCGTCTAAAACACAAAAAGAACGTATCTTGCAAACTGCTCTGCTGGGTGGTCGCTCAGCTAAGGGAGTTGAATCCGCCTTCAGAATCAGAGAGTGAGAAGCACGGTTCTTCCAGGAGCTGTGTTTCGTTATACCCGGGTGAATGGGTGCAAACGCGATATTGAGAAATATCTGCTTCTAAAACCAAAACGGAGCTACCTAACAGAACGGTCTTCAATGTGTGCATTCAACTTACGGAGTTAAACTGATGTGTGTTTGCAGGAGTTTCTAAACCCTTTCTGTGAAGAAGTGGAAAACGCATTTTCCCAGCCAAATGCAGGCATTCAAGAAATAGCTGGAAATCTCCGTCTAAAACACAAAAAGAACGTATCTTGCAAACTGCTCTGCTGGGTGTTCGCTCAGCTAAGGGAGTTGAATCCGCCTTCAGAATCAGAGAGTGAGAAGCACGGTTCTTCCAGGAGCTGTGTTTCGTTATACCCGGGTGAATGGGTGCAAACGCGATATTGAGAAATATCTGCTTCTAAAACCAAAACGGAGCTACCTAACAGAACGGTCTTCAATGTGTGCATTCAACTTACGGAGTTAAACTGATGTGTGTTTGCAGGAGTTTCTAAACCCTTTCTGTGAAGAAGTGGAAAACGCATTTTCCCAGCCAAATGCAGGCATTCAAGAAATAGCTGGAAATCTCCGTCTAAAACACAAAAAGAACGTATCTTGCAAACTGCTCTGCTGGGTGTTCGCTCAGCTAAGGGAGTTGAATCCGCCTTCAGAATCAGAGAGTGAGAAGCACAATTCTTCCAGGAGCTGTGTTTCGTTATACCCGGGTGAATGGGTGCAAACGCGATATTGAGAAATATCTGCTTCTAAAACCAAAACGGAGCTACCTAACAGAACGGTGTTCAATGTGTGCATTCAACTTACGGAGTTAAATTGATGTGTGTTTGCAGGAGTTTCTAAACCCTTTCTGTGAAGAAGTGGAAAACGCATTTTCCCAGCCAAATGCAGGCATTCAAGAAATAGCTGGAAATCTCCGTCTAAAACAAAAAAGAACGTATCTTGCAAACTGGCTGCTGGGTGTTCGCTCAGCTAAGGGAGTTGAATCCGCCTTCAGAATCAGAGAGTGAGAAGCACGGTTCTTCCAGGAGCTGTGTTTCGTTATACCTGGGTGAATGGGTGCAAACGCGATATTGAGAAATATCTGCTTCTAAAACCAAAACGGAGCTACCTAACAGAACGGTCTTCAATGTGTGCATTCAACTTACGGAGTTAAACTGATGTGTGTTTGCAGGAGTTTCTAAACCCTTTCTGTGAAGAAGTGGAAAACGCATTTTCCCAGCCAAATGCAGGCATTCAAGAAATAGCTGGAAATCTCCGTCTAAAACACAAAAAGAACGTATCTTGCAAACTGCTCTGCTGGGTGTTCGCTCAGCTAAGGGAGTTGAATCCGCCTTCAGAATCAGAGAGTGAGAAGCACGGTTCTTCCAGGAGCTGTGTTTCGTTATACCCGGGTGAATGGGTGCAAACGCGATATTGAGAAATATCTGCTTCTAAAACCAAAACGGAGCTACCTAACAGAACGGTCTTCAATGTGTGCATTCAACTTACGGAGTTAAACTGATGTGTGTTTGCAGGAGTTTCTAAACCCTTTCTGTGAAGAAGTGGAAAACGCATTTTCCCAGCCAAATGCAGGCATTCAAGAAATAGCTGGAAATCTCCGTCTAAAACACAAAAAGAACGTATCTTGCAAACTGCTCTGCTGGGTGTTCGCTCAGCTAAGGGAGTTGAATCCGCCTTCAGAATCAGAGAGTGAGAAGCACGGTTCTTCCAGGAGCTGTGTTTCGTTATACCCGGGTGAATGGGTGCAAACGCGATATTGAGAAATATCTGCTTCTAAAACCAAAACGGAGCTACCTAACAGAACGGTCTTCAATGTGTGCATTCAACTTACGGAGTTAAACTGATGTGTGTTTGCAGGAGTTTCTAAACCCTTTCTGTGAAGAAGTGGAAAACGCATTTTCCCAGCCAAATGCAGGCATTCAAGAAATAGCTGGAAATCTCCGTCTAAAACACAAAAAGAACGTATCTTGCAAACTGCTCTGCTGGGTGTTCGCTCAGCTAAGGGAGTTGAATCCGCCTTCAGAATCAGAGAGTGAGAAGCACGGTTCTTCCAGGAGCTGTGTTTTTTTTATACCCGTGCGAATGGGTGCAAACGCGAAATTGAGAAATATCTGCTTCTAAAACCAAAACGGAGCTACCTAACAGAACGGTCTTCAATGTGTGCATTCACCTTACGGAGTTAAACTGATGTGTGTTTGCAGGAGTTTCTAAACCCTTTCTGTGAAGAAGTGGAAAACGCATTTTCCCAGCCAAATGCAGGCATTCAAGAAATAGCTGGAAATCTCCGTCTAAAACCCAAAAAGAACGTATCTTGCAAACTGCTCTGCTGGGTGTTCGCTCAGCTAAGGGAGTTGAATCCGCCTTCAGAATCAGAGAGTGAGAAGCACGGTTCTTCCAGGAGCTGTGTTTCGTTATACCAGGGTGAATGGGTGCAAATGCGATATTAAGAAATATCTGCTTCTAAAACCAAAACGGAGCTACCTAACAGAACGGTCTTCAATGTGTGCATTCAACTTACGGAGTTAAACTGATGTGTGTTTGCAGGAGTTTCTAAACCCTTTCTGTGAAGAAGTGGAAAACGCATTTTCCCAGCCAAATGCAGGCATTCAAGAAATAGCTGGAAATCTCCGTCTAAAACACAAAAAGAACGTATCTTGCAAACTGCTCTGCTGGGTGTTCGCTCAGCTAAGGGAGTTGAATCCGCCTTCAGAATCAGAGAGTGAGAAGCACGGTTCTTCCAGGAGCTGTGTTTCGTTATACCCGGGTGAATGGGTGGAAACGCGATATTGAGAAATATCTGCTTCTAAAACCAAAACAGAGCTACCTAACAGAACGGTCTTAAATGTGTGCATTCATCTTACGGAGTTAAACTGATGTGTGTTTGCAGGAGTTTCTAAACCCTTTCTGTGAAGAAGTGGAAAACGCATTTTCCCAGCCAAATGCAGGCATTCAAGAAATAGCTGGAAATCTCCGTCTAAAACACAAAGAGAACGTATCTTGCAAACTGCTCTGCTGGGTGTTCGCTCAGCTAAGGGAGTTGAATCCGCCTTCAGAATCAGAGAGTGAGAAGCACGGTTCTTCCAGGAGCTGTGTTTCGTCATACCCGGGTGAATGGGTGCAAACGCGATATTGAGAAATATCTGCTTCTAAAACCAAAACGGAGCTACCTCACAGAACGGTCTTCAATGTGTGCATTCAACTTACGGAGTTAAACTGATGTGTGTTTGCAGGAGTTTCTAAACCCTTTCTGTGAAGAAGTGGAAAACGCATTTTCCCAGCCAAATGCAGGCATTCAAGAAATAGCTGGAAATCTCCGTCTAAAACACAAAAAGAACGTATCTTGCAAACTGCTCTGCTGGGTGTTCGCTCAGCTAAGGGAGTTGAATCCGCCTTCAGAATCAGAGAGTGAGAAGCACGGTTCTTCCAGGAGCTGTGTTTCGTTATACCCGGGTGAATGGGTGCAAACGCGATATTGAGAAATATCTGCTTCTAAAACCAAAACGGAGCTACCTAACAGAACGGTCTTCAATGTGTGCATTCAACTTACGGAGTTAAACTGATGTGTGTTTGCAGGAGTTTCTAAACCCTTTCTGTGAAGAAGTGGAAAACGCATTTTCCCAGCCAAATGCAGGCATTCAAGAAATAGCTGGAAATCTCCGTCTAAAACACAAAAAGAACGTATCTTGCAAACTGCTCTGCTGGGTGTTCGCTCAGCTAAGGGAGTTGAATCCGCCTTCAGAATCAGAGAGTGAGAAGCACGGTTCTTCCAGGAGCTGTGTTTCGTCATACCCGGGTGAATGGGTGCAAACGCGATATTGAGAAATATCTGCTTCTAAAACCAAAACGGAGCTACCTAACAGAACGGTCTTCAATGTGTGCATTCAACCTACGGAGTTAAACTGATGTGTGTTTGCAGGAGTTTCTAAACCCTTTCTGTGAAGAAGTGGAAAACGCATTTTCCCAGCCAAATGCAGGCATTCAAGAAATAGCTGGAAATCTCCGTCTAAAACACAAAAAGAACGTATCTTGCAAACTGCTCTGCTGGGTGTTCGCTCAGCTAAGGGAGTTGAATCCGCCTTCAGATTCAGAGAGTGAGAAGCACGGTTCTTCCAGGAGCTGTGTTTCGTTATACCCGGGTGAATGGGTGCAAACGCGATATTGAGAAATATCTGCTTCTAAAACCAAAACGGAGCTACCTAACAGAACGGTCTTCAATGTGTGCATTCAACTTACGGAGTTAAACTGATGTGTGTTTGCAGGAGTTTCTAAACCCTTTCTGTGAAGAAGTGGAAAACGCATATTCCCAGCCAAATGCAGGCATTCAAGAAATAGCTGGAAATCTCCGTCTAAAACACAATAAGAACGTATCTTGCAAACTGCTCTGCTGGGTGTTCGCTCAGCTAAGGGAGTTGAATCCGCCTTCAGAATCAGAGAGTGAGAAGCACGGTTCTTCCAGGAGCTGTGTTTCGTTATACCCGGGTGAATGGGTGCAAACGCGATATTGAGAAATAT
This sequence comes from Callithrix jacchus, assembly GCF_049354715.1. Taxonomy (NCBI): domain Eukaryota; kingdom Metazoa; phylum Chordata; class Mammalia; order Primates; family Cebidae; genus Callithrix; species Callithrix jacchus. The sequence goes on from NC_133515.1 coordinate 3,400,926, forward strand.
CTGCTTCTAAAACCAAAACGGAGCTACCTAACAGAACGGTCTTCAATGTGTGCATTCAACTTACGGAGTTAAACTGATGTGTGTTTGCAGGAGTTTCTAAACCCTTTCTGTGAAGAAGTGGAAAACGCATTTTCCCAGCCAAATGCAGGCATTCAAGAAATAGCTGGAAATCTCCGTCTAAAACCCAAAAAGAACGTATCTTGCAAACTGCTCTGCTGGGTGTTCGCTCAGCTAAGGGAGTTGAATCCGCCTTCAGAATCAGAGAGTGGGAAGCACGGTTCTTCCAGGAGCTGTGTTTCGTCATACCCGGGTGAATGGGTGCAAACGCGATATTGAGAAATATCTGCTTCTAAAACCAAAACGGAGCTACCTAACAGAACGGTCTTCAATGTGTGCATTCAACTTACGGAGTTAAACTGATGTGTGTTTGCAGGAGTTTCTAAACCCTTTCTGTGAAGAAGTGGAAAACGCATTTTCCCAGCCAAATGCAGGCATTCAAGAAATAGCTGGAAATCTCCGTCTAAAACACAAAAAGAACGTATCTCGCAAACTGCTCTGCTGGGTGTTCGCTCAGCTAAGGAAGTTGAATCCGCCTTCAGAATCAGAGAGTGAGAAGCACGGTTCTTCCAGGAGCTGTGTTTCGTTATACCCGGGCGAATGGGTGCAAACGCGATATTGAGAAATATCTGCTTCTAAAACCAAAACGGAGCTACCTAACAGAACGGTCTTCAATGTGTGCATTCAACTTACGGAGTTAAACTGATGTGTGTTTGCAGGAGTTTCTAAACCCTTTCTGTGAAGAAGTGGAAAACGCATTTTCCCAGCGAAATGCAGGCATTCAAGAAATAGCTGGAAATCTCCGTCTAAAACACAAAAAGAACGTATCTTGCAAACTGCTCTGCTGGGGGTTCGCTCAGCTAAGGGAGTTGAATCCGCCTTCAGAATCAGAGAGTGAGAAGCACGGTTCTTCCAGGAGCTGTGTTTCGTTATACCCGGGTGAATGGGTGCAAACGCGATATTGAGAAATATCTGCTTCTAAAACCAAAACGGAGCTACCTAACAGAACGGTCTTCAATGTGTGCATTCAACTTACGGAGTTAAACTGATGTGTGTTTGCAGGAGTTTCTAAACCCTTTCTGTGAAGAAGTGGAAAACGCATTTTCCCAGCCAAATGCAGGCATTCAATAAATAGCCGGAAATCTCCGTCTAAAACACAAAAAGAACGTATCTTGCAAACTGCTCTGCTGGGTGTTCGCTCAGCTAAGGGAGTTGAATCCGCCTTCAGAATCAGAGAGTGAGAAGCACGGTTCTTCCAGGAGCTCTGTATTGTTATACCCGTGCGAATGGGTGCAAACGCGATATTGAGAAATATCTGCTTCTAAAACCAAAACGGAGCTACCTAACAGAACGGTCTTCAATGTGTCCATTCAACTTACGGAGTTAAACTGATGTGTGTTTGCAGGAGTTTCTAAACCCTTTCTGTGAAGAAGTGGAAAACGCATTTTCCCAGCCAAATGCAGGCATTCAAGAAATAGCTGGAAATCTCCGTCTAAAACACAAAAAGAACGTATCTTGCAAACTGCTCTGCTGGGTGTTCGCTCAGCTAAGGGAGTTGAATCCGCCTTCAGAATCAGACAGTGAGAAGCACGGTTCTTCCAGGAGCTGTGTTTCGTTATACCCGGGTGAATGGGTGCAAACGCGATATTGAGAAATATCTGCTTCTAAAACCAAAACGGAGCTACCTAACAGAACGGTCTTCAATGTGTGCATTCAACTTACGGAGTTAAACTGATGTGTGTTTGCAGGAGTTTCTAAACCCTTTCTGTGAAGAAGTGGAAAACGCATTTTCCCAGCCAAATGCAGGCATTCAATAAATAGCTGGAAATCTCCGTCTAAAACACAAAAAGAACGTATCTTGCAAACTGCTCTGCTGGGTGTTCGCTCAGCTAAGGGAGTTGAATCCGCCTTCAGAATCAGAGAGTGAGAAGCACGGTTCTTCCAGGAGCTCTGTATTGTTATACCCGTGCGAATGGGTGCAAACGCGATATTGAGAAATATCTGCTTCTAAAACCAAAACGGAGCTACCTAACAGAACGGTCTTCAATGTGTCCATTCAACTTACGGAGTTAAACTGATGTGTGTTTGCAGGAGTTTCTAAACCCTTTCTGTGAAGAAGTGGAAAACGCATTTTCCCAGCCAAATGCAGGCATTCAAGAAATAGCTGGAAATCTCCGTCTAAAACACAAAAAGAACGTATCTTGCAAACTGCTCTGCTGGGTGTTCGCTCAGCTAAGGGAGTTGAATCCGCCTTCAGAATCAGACAGTGAGAAGCACGGTTCTTCCAGGAGCTGTGTTTCGTTATACCCGGGTGAATGGGTGCAAACGCGATATTGAGAAATATCTGCTTCTAAAACCAAAACGGAGCTACCTAACAGAACGGTCTTCAATGTGTGCATTCAACTTACGGAGTTAAACTGATGTGTGTTTGCAGGAGTTTCTAAACCCTTTCTGTGAAGAAGTGGAAAACGCATTTTCCCAGCCAAATGCAGGCATTCAAGAAATAGCTGGAAATCTCCGTCTAAAACACAAAAAGAACGTATCTTGCAAACTGCTCTGCTGGGTGTTCGCTCAGCTAAGGGAGTTGAATCCGCCTTCAGAATCAGAGAGTGAGAAGCACGGTTCTTCCAGGAGCTGTGTTTCGTTATACCCGGGTGAATGGGTGCAAACGCGATATTGAGAAATATCTGCTTCTAAAACCAAAACGGAGCTACCTAACAGAACGGTCTTGAATGTGTGCATTCAACTTACGGAGTTAAACTGATGTGTGTTTGCAGGAGTTTCTAAACCCTTTCTGTGAAGAAGTGGAAAACGCATTTTCCCAGCCAAATGCAGGCATTCAAGAAATAGCTGGAAATCTCCGTCTAAAACACAAAAAGAACGTATCTTGCAAACTGCTCTGCTGGGTGTTCGCTCAGCTAAGGGAGTTGAATCCGCCTTCAGAATCAGAGAGTGAGAAGCACGGTTCTTCCAGGAGCTGTGTTTCCTTATACGCGGGAGAATGGGTGCAAACGCGATATTGAGAAATATCTGCTTCTAAAACCAAAACGGAGCTACCTCACAGAACGGTCTTCAATGTGTGCATTCAACTTACGGAGTTAAACTGATGTGTGTTTGCAGGAGTTTCTAAACCCTTTCTGTGAAGAAGTGGAAAACGCATTTTCCCAGCCAAATGCAGGCATTCAAGAAATAGCTGGAAATCTCCGTCTAAAACACAAAAAGAACGTATCTTGCAAACTGCTCTGCTGGGTGTTCGCTCAGCTAAGGGAGTTGAATCCGCCTTCAGAATCAGAGAGTGAGAAGCACGGTTCTTCCAGGAGCTGTGTTTCGTTATACCCGGGTGAATGGGTGCAAACGCGATATTGAGAAATATCTGCTTCTAAAACCAAAACGGAGCTACCTAACAGAACGGTCTTCAATGTGTGCATTCAACTTACGGAGTTAAACTGATGTGTGTTTGCAGGAGTTTCTAAACCCTTTCTGTGAAGAAGTGGAAAACGCATTTTCCCAGCCAAATGCAGGCATTCAAGAAATAGCTGGAAATCTCCGTCTAAAACACAAAAAGAACGTATCTTGCAAACTGCTCTGCTGGGTGTTCGCTCAGCTAAGGGAGTTGAATCCGCCTTCAGAATCAGAGAGTGAGAAGCACGGTTCTTCCAGGAGCTGTGTTTCGTCATACCCGGGTGAATGGGTGCAAACGCGATATTGAGAAATATCTGCTTCTAAAACCAAAACGGAGCTACCTAACAGAACGGTCTTCAATGTGTGCATTCAACTTACGGAGTTAAACTGATGTGTGTTTGCAGGAGTTTCTAAACCCTTTCTGTGAAGAAGTGGAAAACGCATTTTCCCAGCCAAATGCAGGCATTCAAGAAATAGCTGGAAATCTCCGTCTAAAACACAAAAAGAACGTATCTTGCAAACTGCTCTGCTGGGTGTTCGCTCAGCTAAGGGAGTTGAATCCGCCTTCAGAATCAGAGAGTGAGAAGCACGGTTCTTCCAGGAGCTGTGTTTCGTTATACCCGGGTGAATGGGTGCAAACGCGATATTGAGAAATATCTGCTTCTAAAACCAAAACGGAGCTACCTAACAGAACGGTCTTCAATGTGTGCATTCAACTTACGGAGTTAAACTGATGTGTGTTTGCAGGAGTTTCTAAACCCTTTCTGTGAAGAAGTGGAAAACGCATTTTCCCAGCCAAATGCAGGCATTCAAGAAATAGCTGGAAATCTCCGTCTAAAACACAAAAAGAACGTATCTTGCAAAGTGCTCTGCTGGGTGTTCGCTCAGCTAAGGGAGTTGAATCCGCCTTCAGAATCAGAGAGTGAGAAGCACGGTTCTTCCAGGAGCTGTGTTTCGTTATACCCGGGCGAATGGGTGCAAACGCGATATTGAGAAATATCTGCTTCTAAAACCAAAACGGAGCTACCTCACAGAACGGTCTTCAATGTGTGCATTCAACTTACGGAGTTAAACTGATGTGTGTTTGCAGGAGTTTCTAAACCCTTTCTGTGAAGAAGTGGAAAACGCATTTTCCCAGCCAAATGCAGGCATTCAAGAAATAGCTGGAAATCTCCGTCTAAAACACAAAAAGAACGTATCTTGCAAACTGCTCTGCTGGGTGTTCGCTCAGCTAAGGGAGTTGAATCCGCCTTCAGAATCAGAGAGTGAGAAGCACGGTTCTTCCAGGAGCTGTGTTTCGTTATACCCGGGTGAATGGGTGCAAACGCGATATTGAGAAATATCTGCTTCTAAAACCAAAACGGAGCTACCTAACAGAACGGTCTTCAATGTGTGCATTCAACTTATGGAGTTAAACTGATGTGTGTTTGCAGGAGTTTCTAAACCCTTTCTGTGAAGAAGTGGAAAACTCATATTCCCAGCCAAATGCAGGCATTCAAGAAATAGCTGGAAATCTCCGTCTAAAACACAAAAAGAACGTATCTTGCAAACTGCTCTGCTGGGTGTTCGCTCAGCTAAGGGAGTTGAATCCGCCTTCAGAATCAGAGAGTGAGAAGCACGGTTCTTCCAGGAGCTGTGTTTCGTTATACCCGGGTGAATGGGTGCAAACGCGATATTGAGAAATATCTGCTTCTAAAACCAAAACGGAGCTACCTAACAGAACGGTCTTCAATGTGTGCATTCAACTTACGGAGTTAAACTGATGTGTGTTTGCAGGAGTTTCTAAACCCTTTCTGTGAAGAAGTGGAAAACGCATTTTCCCAGCCAAATGCAGGCATTCAAGAAATAGCTGGAAATCTCCGTCTAAAACACAAAAAGAACGTATCTTGCAAAGTGCTCTGCTGGGTGTTCGCTCAGCTAAGGGAGTTGAATCCGCCTTCAGAATCAGAGAGTGAGAAGCACGGTTCTTCCAGGAGCTGTGTTTCGTTATACCCGGGCGAATGGGTGCAAACGCGATATTGAGAAATATCTGCTTCTAAAACCAAAACGGAGCTACCTAACAGAACGGTCTTCAATGTGTGCATTCAACTTACGGAGTTAAACTGATGTGTGTTTGCAGGAGTTTCTAAACCCTTTCTGTGAAGAAGTGGAAAACGCATTTTCCCAGCCAAATGCAGGCATTCAAGAAATAGCTGGAAATCTCCGTCTAAAACACAAAAAGAACGTATCTTGCAAACTGCTCTGCTGGGTGTTCGCTCAGCTAAGGGAGTTGAATCCGCCTTCAGAATCAGAGAGTGAGAACCACGGTTCTTCCAGGAGCTGTGTTTCGTTATACCCGGGTGAATGGGTGCAAACGCGATATTGAGAAATATCTGCTTCTAAAACCAAAACGGAGCTACCTAACAGAACGGTCTTCAATGTGTGCATTCAACTTATGGAGTTAAACTGATGTGTGTTTGCAGGAGTTTCTAAACCCTTTCTGTGAAGAAGTGGAAAACGCATTTTCCCAGCCAAATGCAGGCATTCAAGAAATAGCTGGAAATCTCCGTCTAAAACACAAAAAGAACGTATCTTGCAAACTGCTCTGCTGGGTGTTCGCTCAGCTAAGGGAGTTGAATCCGCCTTCAGAATCAGAGAGTGAGAAGCACGGTTCTTCCAGGAGCTGTGTTTCGTCATACCCGGGTGAATGGGTGCAAACGCGATATTGAGAAATATCTGCTTCTAAAACCAAAACGGAGCTACCTAACAGAACGGTCTTCAATGTGTGCATTCAACTTACGGAGTTAAACTGATGTGTGTTTGCAGGAGTTTCTAAACCCTTTCTGTGAAGAAGTGGAAAACGCATTTTCCCAGCCAAATGCAGGCATTCAAGAAATAGCTGGAAATCTCCGTCTAAAACCCAAAAAGAACGTATCTTGCAAACTGCTCTGCTGGGTGTTCGCTCAGCTAAGGGAGTTGAATCCGCCTTCAGAATCAGAGAGTGGGAAGCACGGTTCTTCCAGGAGCTGTGTTTCGTCATACCCGGGTGAATGGGTGCAAACGCGATATTGAGAAATATCTGCTTCTAAAACCAAAACGGAGCTACCTAACAGAACGGTCTTCAATGTGTGCATTCAACTTACGGAGTTAAACTGATGTGTGTTTGCAGGAGTTTCTAAACCCTTTCTGTGAAGAAGTGGAAAACGCATTTTCCCAGCCAAATGCAGGCATTCAAGAAATAGCTGGAAATCTCCGTCTAAAACACAAAAAGAACGTATCTCGCAAAGTGCTCTGCTGGGTGTTCGCTCAGCTAAGGAAGTTGAATCCGCCTTCAGAATCAGAGAGTGAGAAGCACGGTTCTTCCAGGAGCTGTGTTTCGTTATACCCGGGCGAATGGGTGCAAACGCGATATTGAGAAATATCTGCTTCTAAAACCAAAACGGAGCTACCTAACAGAACGGTCTTCAATGTGTGCATTCAACTTACGGAGTTAAACTGATGTGTGTTTGCAGGAGTTTCTAAACCCTTTCTGTGAAGAAGTGGAAAACGCATATTCCCAGCCAAATGCAGGCATTCAAGAAATAGCTGGAAATCTCCGTCTAAAACACAAAAAGAACGTATCTTGCAAACTGCTCTGCTGGGTGTTCGCTCAGCTAAGGGAGTTGAATCCGCCTTCAGAATCAGAGAGTGAGAAGCACGGTTCTTCCAGGAGCTGTGTTTCGTTATACCCGGGTGAATGGGTGCAAACGCGATATTGAGAAATATCTGCTTCTAAAACCAAAACGGAGCTACCTAACAGAACGGTCTTCAATGTGTGCATTCAACTTACGGAGTTAAACTGATGTGTGTTTGCAGGAGTTTCTAAACCCTTTCTGTGAAGAAGTGGAAAACGCATTTTCCCAGCCAAATGCAGGCATTCAAGAAATAGCTGGAAATCTCCGTCTAAAACACAAAAAGAACGTATCTTGCAAACTGCTCTGCTGGGTGTTCGCTCAGCTAAGGGAGTTGAATCCGCCTTCAGAATCAGAGAGTGAGAAGCACGGTTCTTCCAGGAGCTCTGTATTGTTATACCCGTGCGAATGGGTGCAAACGCGATATTGAGAAATATCTGCTTCTAAAACCAAAACGGAGCTACCTAACAGAACGGTCTTCAATGTGTCCATTCAACTTACGGAGTTAAACTGATGTGTGTTTGCAGGAGTTTCTAAACCCTTTCTGTGAAGAAGTGGAAAACGCATTTTCCCAGCCAAATGCAGGCATTCAAGAAATAGCTGGAAATCTCCGTCTAAAACACAAAAAGAACGTATCTTGCAAACTGCTCTGCTGGGTGTTCGCTCAGCTAAGGGAGTTGAATCCGCCTTCAGAATCAGACAGTGAGAAGCACGGTTCTTCCAGGAGCTGTGTTTCGTTATACCCGGGTGAATGGGTGCAAACGCGATATTGAGAAATATCGGCTTCTAAAACCAAAACGGAGCTACCTAACAGAACGGTCTTGAATGTGTGCATTCAACTTACGGAGTTAAACTGATGTGTGTTTGCAGGAGTTTCTAAACCCTTTCTGTGAAGAAGTGGAAAACGCATTTTCCCAGCCAAATGCAGGCATTCAAGAAATAGCTGGAAATCTCCGTCTAAAACACAAAAAGAACGTATCTTGCAAACTGCTCTGCTGGGTGTTCGCTCAGCTAAGGGAGTTGAATCCGCCTTCAGAATCAGACAGTGAGCAGCACGGTTCTTCCAGGAGCTGTGTTTCGTTATACCCGGGTGAATGGGTGCAAACGCGATATTGAGAAATATCTGCTTCTAAAACCAAAACGGAGCTACCTAACAGAACGGTCTTCAATGTGTGCATTCAACTTACGGAGTTAAACTGATGTGTGTTTGCAGGAGTTTCTAAACCCTTTCTGTGAAGAAGTGGAAAACGCATTTTCCCAGCCAAATGCAGGCATTCAAGAAATAGCTGGAAATCTCCGTCTAAAACACAAAAAGAACGTATCTTGCAAACTGCTCTGCTGGGTGTTCGCTCAGCTAAGGGAGTTGAATCCGCCTTCAGAATCAGAGAGTGAGAAGCACGGTTCTTCCAGGAGCTGTGTTTCGTTATACCCGGGTGAATGGGTGCAAACGCGATATTGAGAAATATCTGCTTCTAAAACCAAAACGGAGCTACCTAACAGAACGGTCTTGAATGTGTGCATTCAACTTACGGAGTTAAACTGATGTGTGTTTGCAGGAGTTTCTAAACCCTTTCTGTGAAGAAGTGGAAAACGCATTTTCCCAGCCAAATGCAGGCATTCAAGAAATAGCTGGAAATCTCCGTCTAAAACACAAAAAGAACGTATCTTGCAAACTGCTCTGCTGGGTGTTCGCTCAGCTAAGGGAGTTGAATCCGCCTTCAGAATCAGAGAGTGAGAAGCACGGTTCTTCCAGGAGCTGTGTTTCCTTATACGCGGGAGAATGGGTGCAAACGCGATATTGAGAAATATCTGCTTCTAAAACCAAAACGGAGCTACCTCACAGAACGGTCTTCAATGTGTGCATTCAACTTACGGAGTTAAACTGATGTGTGTTTGCAGGAGTTTCTAAACCCTTTCTGTGAAGAAGTGGAAAACGCATTTTCCCAGCCAAATGCAGGCATTCAAGAAATAGCTGGAAATCTCCGTCTAAAACACAAAAAGAACGTATCTTGCAAACTGCTCTGCTGGGTGTTCGCTCAGCTAAGGGAGTTGAATCCGCCTTCAGAATCAGAGAGTGAGAAGCACGGTTCTTCCAGGAGCTGTGTTTCGTTATACCCGGGTGAATGGGTGCAAACGCGATATTGAGAAATATCTGCTTCTAAAACCAAAACGGAGCTACCTAACAGAACGGTCTTCAATGTGTGCATTCAACTTACCGAGTTAAACTGATGTGTGTTTGCAGGAGTTTCTAAACCCTTTCTGTGAAGTAGTGGAAAACGCATTTTCCCAGCCAAATGCAGGCATTCAAGAAATAGCTGGAAATCTCCGTCTAAAACACAAAAAGAACGTATCTTGCAAACTGCTCTGCTGGGTGTTCGCTCAGCTAAGGGAGTTGAATCCGCCTTCAGAATCAGAGAGTGAGAAGCACGGTTCTTCCAGGAGCTGTGTTTCGTTATACCCGGGTGAATGGGTGCAAACGCGATATTGAGAAATATCTGCTTCTAAAACCAAAACGGAGCTACCTAACAGAACGGTCTTCAATGTGTGCATTCAACTTACGGAGTTAAACTGATGTGTGTTTGCAGGAGTTTCTAAACCCTTTCTGTGAAGAAGTGGAAAACGCATTTTCCCAGCCAAATGCAGGCATTCAAGAAATAGCTGGAAATCTCCGTCTAAAACACAAAAAGAACGTATCTTGCAAACTGCTCTGCTGGGTGTTCGCTCAGCTAAGGGAGTTGAATCCGCCTTCAGAATCAGAGAGTGAGAAGCACGGTTCTTCCAGGAGCTGTGTTTCGTTATACCCGGGTGAATGGGTGCAAACGCGATATTGAGAAATATCTGCTTCTAAAACCAAAACGGAGCTACCTAACAGAACGGTCTTCAATGTGTGCATTCAACTTACGGAGTTAAACTGATGTGTGTTTGCAGGAGTTTCTAAACCCTTTCTGTGAAGAAGTGGAAAACGCATTTTCCCAGCCAAATGCAGGCATTCAAGAAATAGCTGGAAATCTCCGTCTAAAACACAAAAAGAACGTATCTTGCAAAGTGCTCTGCTGGGTGTTCGCTCAGCTAAGGGAGTTGAATCCGCCTTCAGAATCAGAGAGTGAGAAGCACGGTTCTTCCAGGAGCTGTGTTTCGTTATACCCGGGCGAATGGGTGCAAACGCGATATTGAGAAATATCTGCTTCTAAAACCAAAACGGAGCTACCTAACAGAACGGTCTTCAATGTGTGCATTCAACTTACGGAGTTAAACTGATGTGTGTTTGCAGGAGTTTCTAAACCCTTTCTGTGAAGAAGTGGAAAACGCATTTTCCCAGCCAAATGCAGGCATTCAAGAAATAGCTGGAAATCTCCGTCTAAAACACAAAAAGAACGTATCTTGCAAACTGCTCTGCTGGGTGTTCGCTCAGCTAAGGGAGTTGAATCCGCCTTCAGAATCAGAGAGTGAGAAGCACGGTTCTTCCAGGAGCTGTGTTTCGTTATACCCGGGCGAATGGGTGCAAACGCGATATTGAGAAATATCTGCTTCTAAAACCAAAACGGAGCTACCTAACAGAACGGTCTTCAATGTGTGCATTCAACTTACGGAGTTAAACTGATGTGTGTTTGCAGGAGTTTCTAAACCCTTTCTGTGAAGAAGTGGAAAACGCATTTTCCCAGCCAAATGCAGGCATTCAAGAAATAGCTGGAAATCTCCGTCTAAAACACAAAAAGAACGTATCTTGCAAACTGCTCTGTTGGGTGTTCGCTCAGCTAAGGGAGTTGAATCCGCCTTCAGAATCAGAGAGTGAGAAGCACGGTTCTTCCAGGAGCTGTGTTTCGTTATACCCGGGTGAATGGGTGCAAACGCGATATTGAGAAATATCTGCTTCTAAAACCAAAACGCAGCTACCTAACAGAACGGTCTTCAATTTGTGCATTCAACAAACGGAGTTAAACTGATGTGTGTTTGCAGGAGTTTCTAAACCCTTTCTGTGAAGAAGTGGAAAACGCATTTTCCCAGCCAAATGCAGGCATTCAAGAAATAGCTGGAAATCTCCGTCTAAAACACAAAAAGAACGTATCTTGCAAACTGCTCTGCTGGGTGTTCGCTCAGCTAAGGGAGTTGAATCCGCCTTCAGAATCAGAGAGTGAGAAGCACGGTTCTTCCAGGAGCTGTGTTTCGTCATACCCGGGTGAATGGGTGCAAACGCGATATTGAGAAATATCTGCTTCTAAAACCAAAACGGAGCTACCTAACAGAACGGTCTTCAATGTGTGCATTCAACTTACGGAGTTAAACTGATGTGTGTTTGCAGGAGTTTCTAAACCCTTTCTGTGAAGAAGTGGAAAACGCATTTTCCCAGCCAAATGCAGGCATTCAAGAAATAGCTGGAAATCTCCGTCTAAAACACAAAAAGAACGTATCTTGCAAACTGCTCTGCTGGGTGTTCGCTCAGCTAAGGGAGTTGAATCCGCCTTCAGAATCAGAGAGTGAGAAGCACGGTTCTTCCAGGAGCTGTGTTTCGTTATACCCGGGTGAATGGGTGCAAACGCGATATTGAGAAATATCTGCTTCTAAAACCAAAACGGAGCTACCTCACAGAACGGTCTTCAATGTGTGCATTCAACTTACGGAGTTAAACTGATGTGTGTTTGCAGGAGTTTCTAAACCCTTTCTGTGAAGAAGTGGAAAACGCATTTTCCCAGCCAAATGCAGGCATTCAAGAAATAGCTGGAAATCTCCGTCTAAAACACAAAAAGAACGTATCTTGCAAACTGCTCTGCTGGGTGTTCGCTCAGCTAAGGGAGTTGAATCCGCCTTCAGAATCAGAGAGTGAGAAGCACGGTTCTTCCAGGAGCTGTGTTTCGTTATACCCGGGTGAATGGGTGCAAACGCGATATTGAGAAATATCTGCTTCTAAAACCAAAACGGAGCTACCTAACAGAACGGTCTTCAATGTGTGCATTCAACTTACGGAGTTAAACTGATGTGTGTTTGCAGGAGTTTCTAAACCCTTTCTGTGAAGAAGTGGAAAACGCATTTTCCCAGCCAAATGCAGGCATTCAAGAAATAGCTGGAAATCTCCGTCTAAAACACAAAAAGAACGTATCTTGCAAACTGCTCTGCTGGGTGTTCGCTCAGCTAAGGGAGTTGAATCCGCCTTCAGAATCAGAGAGTGAGAAGCACGGTTCTTCCAGGAGCTGTGTTTCGTCATACCCGGGTGAATGGGTGCAAACGCGATATTGAGAAATATCTGCTTCTAAAACCAAAACGGAGCTACCTAACAGAACGGTCTTCAATGTGTGCATTCAACTTACGGAGTTAAACTGATGTGTGTTTGCAGGAGTTTCTAAACCCTTTCTGTGAAGAAGTGGAAAACGCATTTTCCCAGCCAAATGCAGGCATTCAAGAAATAGCTGGAAATCTCCGTCTAAAACCCAAAAAGAACGTATCTTGCAAACTGCTCTGCTGGGTGTTCGCTCAGCTAAGGGAGTTGAATCCGCCTTCAGAATCAGAGAGTGGGAAGCACGGTTCTTCCAGGAGCTGTGTTTCGTCATACCCGGGTGAATGGGTGCAAACGCGATATTGAGAAATATCTGCTTCTAAAACCAAAACGGAGCTACCTAACAGAACGGTCTTCAATGTGTGCATTCAACTTACGGAGTTAAACTGATGTGTGTTTGCAGGAGTTTCTAAACCCTTTCTGTGAAGAAGTGGAAAACGCATTTTCCCAGCGAAATGCAGGCATTCAAGAAATAGCTGGAAATCTCCGTCTAAAACACAAAAAGAACGTATCTTGCAAACTGCTCTGCTGGGGGTTCGCTCAGCTAAGGGAGTTGAATCCGCCTTCAGAATCAGAGAGTGAGAAGCACGGTTCTTCCAGGAGCTGTGTTTCGTTATACCCGGGTGAATGGGTGCAAACGCGATATTGAGAAATATCTGCTTCTAAAACCAAAACGGAGCTACCTAACAGAACGGTCTTCAATGTGTGCATTCAACTTACGGAGTTAAACTGATGTGTGTTTGCAGGAGTTTCTAAACCCTTTCTGTGAAGAAGTGGAAAACGCATTTTCCCAGCCAAATGCAGGCATTCAAGAAATAGCTGGAAATCTCCGTCTAAAACACAAAAAGAACGTATCTTGCAAACTCCTCTGCTGGGTGTTCGCTCAGCTAAGGGAGTTGAATCCGCCTTCAGAATCAGAGAGTGAGAAGCACGGTTCTTCCAGGAGCTCTGTATTGTTATACACGTGCGAATGGGTGCAAACGCGATATTGAGAAATATCTGCTTCTAAAACCAAAACGGAGCTACCTAACAGAACGGTCTTCAATGTGTCCATTCAACTTACGGAGTTAAACTGATGTGTGTTTGCAGGAGTTTCTGAACCCTTTCTGTGAAGAAGTGGAAAACGCATTTTACCAGCCAAATGCAGGCATTCAAGAAATAGCTGGAAATCTCCGTCTAAAACACAAAAAGAACGTATCTTGCAAACTGCTCTGCTGGGTGTTCGCTCAGCTAAGGGAGTTGAATCCGCCTTCAGAATCAGACAGTGAGAAGCACGGTTCTTCCAGGAGCTGTGTTTCGTTATACCCGGGTGAATGGGTGCAAACGCGATATTGAGAAATATCGGCTTCTAAAACCAAAACGGAGCTACCTAACAGAACGGTCTTGAATGTGTGCATTCAACTTACGGAGTTAAACTGATGTGTGTTTGCAGGAGTTTCTAAACCCTTTCTGTGAAGAAGTGGAAAACGCATTTTCCCAGCCAAATGCAGGCATTCAAGAAATAGCTGGAAATCTCCGTCTAAAACACAAAAAGAACGTATCTTGCAAACTGCTCTGCTGGGTGTTCGCTCAGCTAAGGGAGTTGAATCCGCCTTCAGAATCAGACAGTGAGAAGCACGGTTCTTCCAGGAGCTGTGTTTCGTTATACCCGGGTGAATGGGTGCAAACGCGATATTGAGAAATATCTGCTTCTAAAACCAAAACGGAGCTACCTAACAGAACGGTCTTCAATGTGTGCATTCAACTTACGGAGTTAAACTGATGTGTGTTTGCAGGAGTTTCTAAACCCTTTCTGTGAAGAAGTGGAAAACGCATTTTCCCAGCCAAATGCAGGCATTCAAGAAATAGCTGGAAATCTCCGTCTAAAAAACAAAAAGAACGTATCTTGCAAACTGCTCTGCTGGGTGTTCGCTCAGCTAAGGGAGTTGAATCCGCCTTCAGAATCAGAGAGTGAGAAGCACGGTTCTTCCAGGAGCTGTGTTTCGTTATACCCGGGTGAATGGGTGCAAACGCGATATTGAGAAATATCTGCTTCTAAAACCAAAACGGAGCTACCTAACAGAACGGTCTTGAATGTGTGCATTCAACTTACGGAGTTAAACTGATGTGTGTTTGCAGGAGTTTCTAAACCCTTTCTGTGAAGAAGTGGAAAACGCATTTTCCCAGCCAAATGCAGGCATTCAAGAAATAGCTGGAAATCTCCGTCTAAAACACAAAATGAACGTATCTTGCAAACTGCTCTGCTGGGTGTTCGCTCAGCTAAGGGAGTTGAATCCGCCTTCAGAATCAGAGAGTGAGAAGCACGGTTCTTCCAGGAGCTGTGTTTCCTTATACGCGGGAGAATGGGTGCAAACGCGATATTGAGAAATATCTGCTTCTAAAACCAAAACGGAGCTACCTCACAGAACGGTCTTCAATGTGTGCATTCAACTTACGGAGTTAAACTGATGTGTGTTTGCAGGAGTTTCTAAACCCTTTCTGTGAAGAAGTGGAAAACGCATTTTCCCAGCCAAATGCAGGCATTCAAGAAATAGCTGGAAATCTCCGTCTAAAACACAAAAAGAACGTATCTTGCAAACTGCTCTGCTGGGTGTTCGCTCAGCTAAGGGAGTTGAATCCGCCTTCAGAATCAGAGAGTGAGAAGCACGGTTCTTCCAGGAGCTGTGTTTCGTTATACCCGGGTGAATGGGTGCAAACGCGATATTGAGAAATATCTGCTTCTAAAACCAAAACGGAGCTACCTAACAGAACGGTCTTCAATGTGTGCATTCAACATACGGAGTTAAACTGATGTGTGTTTGCAGGAGTTTCTAAACCCTTTCTGTGAAGAAGTGGAAAACGCATTTTCCCAGCCAAATGCAGGCATTCAAGAAATAGCTGGAAATCTCCGTCTAAAACACAAAAAGAACGTATCTTGCAAAGTGCTCTGCTGGGTGTTCGCTCAGCTAAGGGAGTTGAATCCGCCTTCAGAATCAGAGAGTGAGAAGCACGGTTCTTCCAGGAGCTGTGTTTCGTTATACCCGGGCGAATGGGTGCAAACGCGATATTGAGAAATATCTGCTTCTAAAACCAAAACGGAGCTACCTAACAGAACGGTCTTCAATGTGTGCATTCAACTTACGGAGTTAAACTGATGTGTGTTTGCAGGAGTTTCTAAACCCTTTCTGTGAAGAAGTGGAAAACGCATTTTCCCAGCCAAATGCAGGCATTCAAGAAATAGCTGGAAATCTCCGTCTAAAACACAAAAAGAACGTATCTTGCAAACTGCTCTGCTGGGTGTTCGCTCAGCTAAGGGAGTTGAATCCGCCTTCAGAATCAGAGAGTGAGAAGCACGGTTCTTCCAGGAGCTGTGTTTCGTTATACCCGGGTGAATGGGTGCAAACGCGATATTGAGAAATATCTGCTTCTAAAACCAAAACGGAGCTACCTAACAGAACGGTCTTCAATGTGTGCATTCAACTTATGGAGTTAAACTGATGTGTGTTTGCAGGAGTTTCTAAACCCTTTCTGTGAAGAAGTGGAAAACGCATATTCCCAGCCAAATGCAGGCATTCAAGAAATAGCTGGAAATCTCCGTCTAAAACACAAAAAGAACGTATCTTGCAAACTGCTCTGCTGGGTGTTCGCTCAGCTAAGGGAGTTGAATCCGCCTTCAGAATCAGAGAGTGAGAAGCACGGTTCTTCCAGGAGCTGTGTTTCGTTATACCCGGGTGAATGGGTGCAAACGCGATATTGAGAAATATCTGCTTCTAAAACCAAAACGGAGCTACCTAACAGAACGGTCTTCAATGTGTGCATTCAACTTACGGAGTTAAACTGATGTGTGTTTGCAGGAGTTTCTAAACCCTTTCTGTGAAGAAGTGGAAAACGCATTTTCCCAGCCAAATGCAGGCATTCAAGAAATAGCTGGAAATCTCCGTCTAAAACACAAAAAGAACGTATCTTGCAAACTGCTCTGCTGGGTGTTCGCTCAGCTAAGGGAGTTGAATCCGCCTTCAGAATCAGAGAGTGAGAAGCACGGTTCTTCCAGGAGCTGTGTTTCGTCATACCCGGGTGAATGGGTGCAAACGCGATATTGAGAAATATCTGCTTCTAAAACCAAAACGGAGCTACCTAACAGAACGGTCTTCAATGTGTGCATTCAACTTACGGAGTTAAACTGATGTGTGTTTGCAGGAGTTTCTAAACCCTTTCTGTGAAGAAGTGGAAAACGCATTTTCCCAGCCAAATGCAGGCATTCAAGAAATAGCTGGAAATCTCCGTCTAAAACACAAAAAGAACGTATCTTGCAAACTGCTCTGCTGGGTGTTCGCTCAGCTAAGGGAGTTGAATCCGCCTTCAGAATCAGAGAGTGAGAAGCACGGTTCTTCCAGGAGCTGTGTTTCGTCATACCCGGGTGAATGGGTGCAAACGCGATATTGAGAAATATCTGCTTCTAAAACCAAAACGGAGCTACCTAACAGAACGGTCTTCAATGTGTGCATTCAACTTACGGAGTTAAACTGATGTGTGTTTGCAGGAGTTTCTAAACCCTTTCTGTGAAGAAGTGGAAAACGCATTTTCCCAGCCAAATGCAGGCATTCAAGAAATAGCTGGAAATCTCCGTCTAAAACACAAAAAGAACGTATCTTGCAAACTGCTCTGCTGGGTGTTCGCTCAGCTAAGGGAGTTGAATCCGCCTTCAGAATCAGAGAGTGAGAAGCACGGTTCTTCCAGGAGCTGTGTTTCGTTATACCCGGGTGAATGGGTGCAAACGCGATATTGAGAAATATCTGCTTCTAAAACCAAAACGGAGCTACCTAACAGAACGGTCTTGAATGTGTGCATTCAACTTACGGAGTTAAACTAATGTGTGTTTGCAGGAGTTTCTAAACCCTTTCTGTGAAGAAGTGGAAAACGCATTTTCCCAGCCAAATGCAGGCATTCAAGAAATAGCTGGAAATCTCCGTCTAAAACACAAAAAGAACGTATCTTGCAAACTGCTCTGCTGGGTGTTCGCTCAGCTAAGGGAGTTGAATCCGCCTTCAGAATCAGAGAGTGAGAAGCACGGTTCTTCCAGGAGCTGTGTTTCGTCATACCCGGGTGAATGGGTGCAAACGCGATATTGAGAAATATCTGCTTCTAAAACCAAAACGGAGCTACCTAACAGAACGGTCTTCAATGTGTGCATTCAACTTACGGAGTTAAACTGATGTGTGTTTGCAGGAGTTTCTAAACCCTTTCTGTGAAGAAGTGGAAAACGCATTTTCCCAGCCAAATGCAGGCATTCAAGAAATAGCTGGAAATCTCCGTCTAAAACACAAAAAGAACGTATCTTGCAAACTGCTCTGCTGGGTGTTCGCTCAGCTAAGGGAGTTGAATCCGCCTTCAGAATCAGAGAGTGAGAAGCACGGTTCTTCCAGGAGCTGTGTTTCGTTATACCCGGGTGAATGGGTGCAAACGCGATATTGAGAAATATCTGCTTCTAAAACCAAAACGGAGCTACCTAACAGAACGGTCTTGAATGTGTGCATTCAACTTACGGAGTTAAACTAATGTGTGTTTGCAGGAGTTTCTAAACCCTTTCTGTGAAGAAGTGGAAAACGCATTTTCCCAGCCAAATGCAGGCATTCAAGAAATAGCTGGAAATCTCCGTCTAAAACACAAAAAGAACGTATCTTGCAAACTGCTCTGCTGGGTGTTCGCTCAGCTAAGGGAGTTGAATCCGCCTTCAGAATCAGAGAGTGAGAAGCACGGTTCTTCCAGGAGCTGTGTTTCCTTATACGCGGGAGAATGGGTGCAAACGCGATATTGAGAAATATCTGCTTCTAAAACCAAAACGGAGCTACCTCACAGAACGGTCTTCAATGTGTGCATTCAACTTACGGAGTTAAACTGATGTGTGTTTGCAGGAGTTTCTAAACCCTTTCTGTGAAGAAGTGGAAAACGCATTTTCCCAGCCAAATGCAGGCATTCAAGAAATAGCTGGAAATCTCCGTCTAAAACACAAAAAGAACGTATCTTGCAAACTGCTCTGCTGGGTGTTCGCTCAGCTAAGGGAGTTGAATCCGCCTTCAGAATCAGAGAGTGAGAAGCACGGTTCTTCCAGGAGCTGTGTTTCGTTATACCCGGGTGAATGGGTGCAAACGCGATATTGAGAAATATCTGCTTCTAAAACCAAAACGGAGCTACCTAACAGAACGGTCTTCAATGTGTGCATTCAACTTACGGAGTTAAACTGATGTGTGTTTGCAGGAGTTTCTAAACCCTTTCTGTGAAGAAGTGGAAAACGCATTTTCCCAGCCAAATGCAGGCATTCAAGAAATAGCTGGAAATCTCCGTCTAAAACCCAAAAAGAACGTATCTTGCAAACTGCTCTGCTGGGTGTTCGCTCAGCTAAGGGAGTTGAATCCGCCTTCAGAATCAGAGAGTGGGAAGCACGGTTCTTCCAGGAGCTGTGTTTCGTCATACCCGGGTGAATGGGTGCAAACGCGATATTGAGAAATATCTGCTTCTAAAACCAAAACGGAGCTACCTAACAGAACGGTCTTCAATGTGTGCATTCAACTTACGGAGTTAAACTGATGTGTGTTTGCAGGAGTTTCTAAACCCTTTCTGTGAAGAAGTGGAAAACGCATTTTCCCAGCCAAATGCAGGCATTCAAGAAATAGCTGGAAATCTCCGTCTAAAACACAAAAAGAACGTATCTTGCAAACTGCTCTGCTGGGTGTTCGCTCAGCTAAGGGAGTTGAATCCGCCTTCAGAATCAGAGAGTGAGAAGCACGGTTCTTCCAGGAGCTGTGTTTCGTTATACCCGGGTGAATGGGTGCAAACGCGATATTGAGAAATATCTGCTTCTAAAACCAAAACGGAGCTACCTAACAGAACGGTCTTCAATGTGTGCATTCAACTTACGGAGTTAAACTGATGTGTGTTTGCAGGAGTTTCTAAACCCTTTCTGTGAAGAAGTGGAAAACGCATTTTCCCAGCCAAATGCAGGCATTCAAGAAATAGCTGGAAATCTCCGTCTAAAACACAAAAAGAACGTATCTTGCAAACTGCTCTGCTGGGTGTTCGCTCAGCTAAGGGAGTTGAATCCGCCTTCAGAATCAGAGAGTGAGAAGCACGGTTCTTCCAGGAGCTGTGTTTCGTTATACCCGGGTGAATGGGTGCAAACGCGATATTGAGAAATATCTGCTTCTAAAACCAAAACGGAGCTACCTAACAGAACGGTCTTGAATGTGTGCATTCAACTTACGGAGTTAAACTAATGTGTGTTTGCAGGAGTTTCTAAACCCTTTCTGTGAAGAAGTGGAAAACGCATTTTCCCAGCCAAATGCAGGCATTCAAGAAATAGCTGGAAATCTCCGTCTAAAACACAAAAAGAACGTATCTTGCAAACTGCTCTGCTGGGTGTTCGCTCAGCTAAGGGAGTTGAATCCGCCTTCAGAATCAGAGAGTGAGAAGCACGGTTCTTCCAGGAGCTGTGTTTCGTCATACCCGGGTGAATGGGTGCAAACGCGATATTGAGAAATATCTGCTTCTAAAACCAAAACGGAGCTACCTCACAGAACGGTCTTCAATGTGTGCATTCAACTTACGGAGTTAAACTGATGTGTGTTTGCAGGAGTTTCTAAACCCTTTCTGTGAAGAAGTGGAAAACGCATTTTCCCAGCCAAATGCAGGCATTCAAGAAATAGCTGGAAATCTCCGTCTAAAACACAAAAAGAACGTATCTTGCAAACTGCTCTGCTGGGTGTTCGCTCAGCTAAGGGAGTTGAATCCGCCTTCAGAATCAGAGAGTGAGAAGCACGGTTCTTCCAGGAGCTGTGTTTCGTTATACCCGGGTGAATGGGTGCAAACGCGATATTGAGAAATATCTGCTTCTAAAACCAAAACGGAGCTACCTAACAGAACGGTCTTCAATGTGTGCATTCAACTTACGGAGTTAAACTGATGTGTGTTTGCAGGAGTTTCTAAACCCTTTCTGTGAAACAGTGGAAAACGCATTTTCCCAGCCAAATGCAGGCATTCAAGAAATAGCTGGAAATCTCCGTCTAAAACCCAAAAAGAACGTATCTTGCAAACTGCTCTGCTGGGTGTTCGCTCAGCTAAGGGAGTTGAATCCGCCTTCAGAATCAGAGAGTGGGAAGCACGGTTCTTCCAGGAGCTGTGTTTCGTCATACCCGGGTGAATGGGTGCAAACGCGATATTGAGAAATATCTGCTTCTAAAACCAAAACGGAGCTACCTAACAGAACGGTCTTCAATGTGTGCATTCAACTTACGGAGTTAAACTGATGGGTGTTTGCAGGAGTTTCTAAACCCTTTCTGTGAAGAAGTGGAAAACGCATTTTCCCAGCCAAATGCAGGCATTCAAGAAATAGCTGGAAATCTCCGTCTAAAACACAAAAAGAACGTATCTTGCAAACTGCTCTGCTGGGTGTTCGCTCAGCTAAGGGAGTTGAATCCGCCTTCAGAATCAGAGAGTGAGAAGCACGGTTCTTCCAGGAGCTGTGTTTCGTTATACCCGGGTGAATGGGTGCAAACGCGATATTGAGAAATATCTGCTTCTAAAACCAAAACGGAGCTACCTAACAGAACGGTCTTCAATGTGTGCATTCAACTTACGGAGTTAAACTGATGTGTGTTTGCAGGAGTTTCTAAACCCTTTCTGTGAAGAAGTGGAAAACGCATTTTCCCAGCCAAATGCAGGCATTCAAGAAATAGCTGGAAATCTCCGTCTAAAACACAAAAAGAACGTATCTTGCAAACTGCTCTGCTGGGTGTTCGCTCAGCTAAGGGAGTTGAATCCGCCTTCAGAATCAGAGAGTGAGAAGCACGGTTCTTCCAGGAGCTGTGTTTCGTTATACCCGGGTGAATGGGTGCAAACGCGATATTGAGAAATATCTGCTTCTAAAACCAAAACGGAGCTACCTAACAGAACGGTCTTGAATGTGTGCATTCAACTTACGGAGTTAAACTAATGTGTGTTTGCAGGAGTTTCTAAACCCTTTCTGTGAAGAAGTGGAAAACGCATTTTCCCAGCCAAATGCAGGCATTCAAGAAATAGCTGGAAATCTCCGTCTAAAACACAAAAAGAACGTATCTTGCAAACTGCTCTGCTGGGTGTTCGCTCAGCTAAGGGAGTTGAATCCGCCTTCAGAATCAGAGAGTGAGAAGCACGGTTCTTCCAGGAGCTGTGTTTCCTTATACGCGGGAGAATGGGTGCAAACGCGATATTGAGAAATATCTGCTTCTAAAACCAAAACGGAGCTACCTCACAGAACGGTCTTCAATGTGTGCATTCAACTTACGGAGTTAAACTGATGTGTGTTTGCAGGAGTTTCTAAACCCTTTCTGTGAA
Organism: Callithrix jacchus; assembly: GCF_049354715.1. Taxonomy (NCBI): domain Eukaryota; kingdom Metazoa; phylum Chordata; class Mammalia; order Primates; family Cebidae; genus Callithrix; species Callithrix jacchus. The sequence continues at coordinate 3,422,649 of NC_133515.1, forward strand.
GAAGTGGAAAACGCATTTTCCCAGCCAAATGCAGGCATTCAAGAAATAGCTGGAAATCTCCGTCTAAAACACAAAAAGAACGTATCTTGCAAACTGCTCTGCTGGGTGTTCGCTCAGCTAAGGGAGTTGAATCCGCCTTCAGAATCAGAGAGTGAGAAGCACGGTTCTTCCAGGAGCTGTGTTTCGTTATACCCGGGTGAATGGGTGCAAACGCGATATTGAGAAATATCTGCTTCTAAAACCAAAACGGAGCTACCTAACAGAACGGTCTTCAATGTGTGCATTCAACTTACGGAGTTAAACTGATGTGTGTTTGCAGGAGTTTCTAAACCCTTTCTGTGAAGAAGTGGAAAACGCATTTTCCCAGCCAAATGCAGGCATTCAAGAAATAGCTGGAAATCTCCGTCTAAAACCCAAAAAGAACGTATCTTGCAAACTGCTCTGCTGGGTGTTCGCTCAGCTAAGGGAGTTGAATCCGCCTTCAGAATCAGAGAGTGGGAAGCACGGTTCTTCCAGGAGCTGTGTTTCGTCATACCCGGGTGAATGGGTGCAAACGCGATATTGAGAAATATCTGCTTCTAAAACCAAAACGGAGCTACCTAACAGAACGGTCTTCAATGTGTGCATTCAACTTACGGAGTTAAACTGATGTGTGTTTGCAGGAGTTTCTAAACCCTTTCTGTGAAGAAGTGGAAAACGCATTTTCCCAGCCAAATGCAGGCATTCAAGAAATAGCTGGAAATCTCCGTCTAAAACACAAAAAGAACGTATCTTGCAAACTGCTCTGCTGGGTGTTCGCTCAGCTAAGGGAGTTGAATCCGCCTTCAGAATCAGAGAGTGAGAAGCACGGTTCTTCCAGGAGCTGTGTTTCGTTATACCCGGGTGAATGGGTGCAAACGCGATATTGAGAAATATCTGCTTCTAAAACCAAAACGGAGCTACCTAACAGAACGGTCTTCAATGTGTGCATTCAACTTACGGAGTTAAACTGATGTGTGTTTGCAGGAGTTTCTAAACCCTTTCTGTGAAGAAGTGGAAAACGCATTTTCCCAGCCAAATGCAGGCATTCAAGAAATAGCTGGAAATCTCCGTCTAAAACCCAAAAAGAACGTATCTTGCAAACTGCTCTGCTGGGTGTTCGCTCAGCTAAGGGAGTTGAATCCGCCTTCAGAATCAGAGAGTGGGAAGCACGGTTCTTCCAGGAGCTGTGTTTCGTCATACCCGGGTGAATGGGTGCAAACGCGATATTGAGAAATATCTGCTTCTAAAACCAAAACGGAGCTACCTAACAGAACGGTCTTCAATGTGTGCATTCAACTTACGGAGCTAAACTGATGGGTGTTTGCAGGAGTTTCTAAACCCTTTCTGTGAAGAAGTGGAAAACGCATTTTCCCAGCCAAATGCAGGCATTCAAGAAATAGCTGGAAATCTCCGTCTAAAACACAAAAAGAACGTATCTTGCAAACTGCTCTGCTGGGTGTTCGCTCAGCTAAGGGAGTTGAATCCGCCTTCAGAATCAGAGAGTGAGAAGCACGGTTCTTCCAGGAGCTGTGTTTCGTTATACCCGGGTGAATGGGTGCAAACGCGATATTGAGAAATATCTGCTTCTAAAACCAAAACGGAGCTACCTAACAGAACGGTCTTCAATGTGTGCATTCAACTTACAGAGTTAAACTGATGTGTGTTTGCAGGAGTTTCTAAACCCTTTCTGTGAAGAAGTGGAAAACGCATTTTCCCAGCCAAATGCAGGCATTCAAGAAATAGCTGGAAATCTCCGTCTAAAACACAAAAAGAACGTATCTTGCAAACTGCTCTGCTGGGTGTTCGCTCAGCTAAGGGAGTTGAATCCGCCTTCAGAATCAGAGAGTGAGAAGCACGGTTCTTCCAGGAGCTGTGTTTCGTTATACCCGGGTGAATGGGTGCAAACGCGATATTGAGAAATATCTGCTTCTAAAACCAAAACGGAGCTACCTAACAGAACGGTCTTGAATGTGTGCATTCAACTTACGGAGTTAAACTAATGTGTGTTTGCAGGAGTTTCTAAACCCTTTCTGTGAAGAAGTGGAAAACGCATTTTCCCAGCCAAATGCAGGCATTCAAGAAATAGCTGGAAATCTCCGTCTAAAACACAAAAAGAACGTATCTTGCAAACTGCTCTGCTGGGTGTTCGCTCAGCTAAGGGAGTTGAATCCGCCTTCAGAATCAGAGAGTGAGAAGCACGGTTCTTCCAGGAGCTGTGTTTCCTTATACGCGGGAGAATGGGTGCAAACGCGATATTGAGAAATATCTGCTTCTAAAACCAAAACGGAGCTACCTCACAGAACGGTCTTCAATGTGTGCATTCAACTTACGGAGTTAAACTGATGTGTGTTTGCAGGAGTTTCTAAACCCTTTCTGTGAAGAAGTGGAAAACGCATTTTCCCAGCCAAATGCAGGCATTCAAGAAATAGCTGGAAATCTCCGTCTAAAACACAAAAAGAACGTATCTTGCAAACTGCTCTGCTGGGTGTTCGCTCAGCTAAGGGAGTTGAATCCGCCTTCAGAATCAGAGAGTGAGAAGCACGGTTCTTCCAGGAGCTGTGTTTCGTTATACCCGGGTGAATGGGTGCAAACGCGATATTGAGAAATATCTGCTTCTAAAACCAAAACGGAGCTACCTAACAGAACGGTCTTCAATGTGTGCATTCAACTTACGGAGTTAAACTGATGTGTGTTTGCAGGAGTTTCTAAACCCTTTCTGTGAAGAAGTGGAAAACGCATTTTCCCAGCCAAATGCAGGCATTCAAGAAATAGCTGGAAATCTCCGTCTAAAACCCAAAAAGAACGTATCTTGCAAACTGCTCTGCTGGGTGTTCGCTCAGCTAAGGGAGTTGAATCCGCCTTCAGAATCAGAGAGTGGGAAGCACGGTTCTTCCAGGAGCTGTGTTTCGTCATACCCGGGTGAATGGGTGCAAACGCGATATTGAGAAATATCTGCTTCTAAAACCAAAACGGAGCTACCTAACAGAACGGTCTTCAATGTGTGCATTCAACTTACGGAGTTAAACTGATGTGTGTTTGCAGGAGTTTCTAAACCCTTTCTGTGAAGAAGTGGAAAACGCATTTTCCCAGCCAAATGCAGGCATTCAAGAAATAGCTGGAAATCTCCGTCTAAAACACAAAAAGAACGTATCTTGCAAACTGCTCTGCTGGGTGTTCGCTCAGCTAAGGGAGTTGAATCCGCCTTCAGAATCAGAGAGTGAGAAGCACGGTTCTTCCAGGAGCTGTGTTTCGTTATACCCGGGTGAATGGGTGCAAACGCGATATTGAGAAATATCTGCTTCTAAAACCAAAACGGAGCTACCTCACAGAACGGTCTTCAATGTGTGCATTCAACTTACGGAGTTAAACTGATGTGTGTTTGCAGGAGTTTCTAAACCCTTTCTGTGAAGAAGTGGAAAACGCATTTTCCCAGCCAAATGCAGGCATTCAAGAAATAGCTGGAAATCTCCGTCTAAAACACAAAAAGAACGTATCTTGCAAACTGCTCTGCTGGGTGTTCGCTCAGCTAAGGGAGTTGAATCCGCCTTCAGAATCAGAGAGTGAGAAGCACGGTTCTTCCAGGAGCTGTGTTTCGTTATACCCGGGTGAATGGGTGCAAACGCGATATTGAGAAATATCTGCTTCTAAAACCAAAACGGAGCTACCTAACAGAACGGTCTTGAATGTGTGCATTCAACTTACGGAGTTAAACTAATGTGTGTTTGCAGGAGTTTCTAAACCCTTTCTGTGAAGAAGTGGAAAACGCATTTTCCCAGCCAAATGCAGGCATTCAAGAAATAGCTGGAAATCTCCGTCTAAAACACAAAAAGAACGTATCTTGCAAACTGCTCTGCTGGGTGTTCGCTCAGCTAAGGGAGTTGAATCCGCCTTCAGAATCAGAGAGTGAGAAGCACGGTTCTTCCAGGAGCTGTGTTTCGTCATACCCGGGTGAATGGGTGCAAACGCGATATTGAGAAATATCTGCTTCTAAAACCAAAACGGAGCTACCTCACAGAACGGTCTTCAATGTGTGCATTCAACTTACGGAGTTAAACTGATGTGTGTTTGCAGGAGTTTCTAAACCCTTTCTGTGAAGAAGTGGAAAACGCATTTTCCCAGCCAAATGCAGGCATTCAAGAAATAGTTGGAAATCTCCGTCTAAAACACAAAAAGAACGTATCTTGCAAACTGCTCTGCTGGGTGTTCGCTCAGCTAAGGGAGTTGAATCCGCCTTCAGAATCAGAGAGTGAGAAGCACGGTTCTTCCAGGAGCTGTGTTTCGTTATACCCGGGTGAATGGGTGCAAACGCGATATTGAGAAATATCTGCTTCTAAAACCAAAACGGAGCTACCTAACAGAACGGTCTTCAATGTGTGCATTCAACTTACGGAGTTAAACTGATGTGTGTTTGCAGGAGTTTCTAAACCCTTTCTGTGAAGAAGTGGAAAACGCATTTTCCCAGCCAAATGCAGGCATTCAAGAAATAGCTGGAAATCTCCGTCTAAAACACAAAAAGAACGTATCTTGCAAACTGCTCTGCTGGGTGTTCGCTCAGCTAAGGGAGTTGAATCCGCCTTCAGAATCAGAGAGTGGGAAGCACGGTTCTTCCAGGAGCTGTGTTTCGTCATACCCGGGTGAATGGGTGCAAACGCGATATTGAGAAATATCTGCTTCTAAAACCAAAACGGAGCTACCTAACAGAACGGTCTTCAATGTGTGCATTCGACTTACGGAGTTAAACTGATGTGTGTTTGCAGGAGTTTCTAAACCCTTTCTGTGAAGAAGTGGAAAACGCATTTTCCCAGCCAAATGCAGGCATTCAAGAAATAGCTGGAAATCTCCGTCTAAAACACAAAAAGAACGTATCTTGCAAACTGCTCTGCTGGGTGTTCGCTCAGCTAAGGGAGTTGAATCCGCCTTCAGAATCAGAGAGTGAGAGGCACGGTTCTTCCAGGAGCTGTGTTTCGTCATACCCGGGTGAATGGGTGCAAACGCGATATTGAGAAATATCTGCTTCTAAAACCAAAACGGAGCTACCTAACAGAACGGTCTTCAATGTGTGCATTCAACTTACGGAGTTAAACTGATGTGTGTTTGCAGGAGTTTCTAAACCCTTTCTGTGAAGAAGTGGAAAACGCATTTTCCCAGCCAAATGCAGGCATTCAAGAAATAGCTGGAAATCTCCGTCTAAAACACAAAAAGAACGTATCTTGCAAACTGCTCTGCTGGGTGTTCGCTCAGCTAAGGGAGTTGAATCCGCCTTCAGAATCAGAGAGTGAGAAGCACGGTTCTTCCAGGAGCTGTGTTTCCTTATACGCGGGAGAATGGGTGCAAACGCGATATTGAGAAATATCTGCTTCTAAAACCAAAACGGAGCTACCTCACAGAACGGTCTTCAATGTGTGCATTCAACTTACGGAGTTAAACTGATGTGTGTTTGCAGGAGTTTCTAAACCCTTTCTGTGAAGAAGTGGAAAACGCATTTTCCCAGCCAAATGCAGGCATTCAAGAAATAGCTGGAAATCTCCGTCTAAAACACAAAAAGAACGTATCTTGCAAACTGCTCTGCTGGGTGTTCGCTCAGCTAAGGGAGTTGAATCCGCCTTCAGAATCAGAGAGTGAGAAGCACGGTTCTTCCAGGAGCTGTGTTTCGTTATACCCGGGTGAATGGGTGCAAACGCGATATTGAGAAATATCTGCTTCTAAAACCAAAACGGAGCTACCTAACAGAACGGTCTTCAATGTGTGCATTCAACTTACGGAGTTAAACTGATGTGTGTTTGCAGGAGTTTCTAAACCCTTTCTGTGAAGAAGTGGAAAACGCATTTTCCCAGCCAAATGCAGGCATTCAAGAAATAGCTGGAAATCTCCGTCTAAAACACAAAAAGAACGTATCTTGCAAACTGCTCTGCTGGGTGTTCGCTCAGCTAAGGGAGTTGAATCCGCCTTCAGAATCAGAGAGTGGGAAGCACGGTTCTTCCAGGAGCTGTGTTTCGTCATACCCGGGTGAATGGGTGCAAACGCGATATTGAGAAATATCTGCTTCTAAAACCAAAACGGAGCTACCTAACAGAACGGTCTTCAATGTGTGCATTCAACTTACGGAGTTAAACTGATGTGTGTTTGCAGGAGTTTCTAAACCCTTTCTGTGAAGAAGTGGAAAACGCATTTTCCCAGCCAAATGCAGGCATTCAAGAAATAGCTGGAAATCTCCGTCTAAAACACAAAAAGAACGTATCTTGCAAACTGCTCTGCTGGGTGTTCGCTCAGCTAAGGGAGTTGAATCCGCCTTCAGAATCAGAGAGTGAGAAGCACGGTTCTTCCAGGAGCTGTGTTTCGTTATACCCGGGTGAATGGGTGCAAACGCGATATTGAGAAATATCTGCTTCTAAAACCAAAACGGAGCTACCTAACAGAACGGTCTTCAATGTGTGCATTCAACTTACGGAGTTAAACTGATGTGTGTTTGCAGGAGTTTCTAAACCCTTTCTGTGAAGAAGTGGAAAACGCATTTTCCCAGCCAAATGCAGGCATTCAAGAAATAGCTGGAAATCTCCGTCTAAAACACAAAAAGAACGTATCTTGCAAACTGCTCTGCTGGGTGTTCGCTCAGCTAAGGGAGTTGAATCCGCCTTCAGAATCAGAGAGTGAGAAGCACGGTTCTTCCAGGAGCTGTGTTTCGTTATACCCGGGTGAATGGGTGCAAACGCGATATTGAGAAATATCTGCTTCTAAAACCAAAACGGAGCTACCTAACAGAACGGTCTTGAATGTGTGCATTCAACTTACGGAGTTAAACTAATGTGTGTTTGCAGGAGTTTCTAAACCCTTTCTGTGAAGAAGTGGAAAACGCATTTTCCCAGCCAAATGCAGGCATTCAAGAAATAGCTGGAAATCTCCGTCTAAAACACAAAAAGAACGTATCTTGCAAACTGCTCTGCTGGGTGTTCGCTCAGCTAAGGGAGTTGAATCCGCCTTCAGAATCAGAGAGTGAGAAGCACGGTTCTTCCAGGAGCTGTGTTTCCTTATACGCGGGAGAATGGGTGCAAACGCGATATTGAGAAATATCTGCTTCTAAAACCAAAACGGAGCTACCTCACAGAACGGTCTTCAATGTGTGCATTCAACTTACGGAGTTAAACTGATGTGTGTTTGCAGGAGTTTCTAAACCCTTTCTGTGAAGAAGTGGAAAACGCATTTTCCCAGCCAAATGCAGGCATTCAAGAAATAGCTGGAAATCTCCGTCTAAAACACAAAAAGAACGTATCTTGCAAACTGCTCTGCTGGGTGTTCGCTCAGCTAAGGGAGTTGAATCCGCCTTCAGAATCAGAGAGTGAGAAGCACGGTTCTTCCAGGAGCTGTGTTTCGTTATACCCGGGTGAATGGGTGCAAACGCGATATTGAGAAATATCTGCTTCTAAAACCAAAACGGAGCTACCTAACAGAACGGTCTTCAATGTGTGCATTCAACTTACGGAGTTAAACTGATGTGTGTTTGCAGGAGTTTCTAAACCCTTTCTGTGAAGAAGTGGAAAACGCATTTTCCCAGCCAAATGCAGGCATTCAAGAAATAGCTGGAAATCTCCGTCTAAAACCCAAAAAGAACGTATCTTGCAAACTGCTCTGCTGGGTGTTCGCTCAGCTAAGGGAGTTGAATCCGCCTTCAGAATCAGAGAGTGGGAAGCACGGTTCTTCCAGGAGCTGTGTTTCGTCATACCCGGGTGAATGGGTGCAAACGCGATATTGAGAAATATCTGCTTCTAAAACCAAAACGGAGCTACCTAACAGAACGGTCTTCAATGTGTGCATTCAACTTACGGAGTTAAACTGATGTGTGTTTGCAGGAGTTTCTAAACCCTTTCTGTGAAGAAGTGGAAAACGCATTTTCCCAGCCAAATGCAGGCATTCAAGAAATAGCTGGAAATCTCCGTCTAAAACACAAAAAGAACGTATCTTGCAAACTGCTCTGCTGGGTGTTCGCTCAGCTAAGGGAGTTGAATCCGCCTTCAGAATCAGAGAGTGAGAAGCACGGTTCTTCCAGGAGCTGTGTTTCGTTATACCCGGGTGAATGGGTGCAAACGCGATATTGAGAAATATCTGCTTCTAAAACCAAAACGGAGCTACCTCACAGAACGGTCTTCAATGTGTGCATTCAACTTACGGAGTTAAACTGATGTGTGTTTGCAGGAGTTTCTAAACCCTTTCTGTGAAGAAGTGGAAAACGCATTTTCCCAGCCAAATGCAGGCATTCAAGAAATAGCTGGAAATCTCCGTCTAAAACACAAAAAGAACGTATCTTGCAAACTGCTCTGCTGGGTGTTCGCTCAGCTAAGGGAGTTGAATCCGCCTTCAGAATCAGAGAGTGAGAAGCACGGTTCTTCCAGGAGCTGTGTTTCGTTATACCCGGGTGAATGGGTGCAAACGCGATATTGAGAAATATCTGCTTCTAAAACCAAAACGGAGCTACCTAACAGAACGGTCTTCAATGTGTGCATTCAACTTACGGAGTTAAACTGATGTGTGTTTGCAGGAGTTTCTAAACCCTTTCTGTGAAGAAGTGGAAAACGCATTTTCCCAGCCAAATGCAGGCATTCAAGAAATAGCTGGAAATCTCCGTCTAAAACACAAAAAGAACGTATCTTGCAAACTGCTCTGCTGGGTGTTCGCTCAGCTAAGGGAGTTGAATCCGCCTTCAGAATCAGAGAGTGAGAAGCACGGTTCTTCCAGGAGCTGTGTTTCGTCATACCCGGGTGAATGGGTGCAAACGCGATATTGAGAAATATCTGCTTCTAAAACCAAAACGGAGCTACCTAACAGAACGGTCTTCAATGTGTGCATTCAACTTACGAAGTTAAACTGATGTGTGTTTGCAGGAGTTTCTAAACCCTTTCTGTGAAGAAGTGGAAAACGCATTTTCCCAGCCAAATGCAGGCATTCAAGAAATAGCTGGAAATCTCCGTCTAAAACACAAAAAGAACGTATCTTGCAAACTGCTCTGCTGGGTGTTCGCTCAGCTAAGGGAGTTGAATCCGCCTTCAGATTCAGAGAGTGAGAAGCACGGTTCTTCCAGGAGCTGTGTTTCGTTATACCCGGGTGAATGGGTGCAAACGCGATATTGAGAAATATCTGCTTCTAAAACCAAAACGGAGCTACCTAACAGAACGGTCTTCAATGTGTGCATTCAACTTACGGAGTTAAACTGATGTGTGTTTGCAGGAGTTTCTAAACCCTTTCTGTGAAGAAGTGGAAAACGCATTTTCCCAGCCAAATGCAGGCATTCAAGAAATAGCTGGAAATCTCCGTCTAAAACCCAAAAAGAACGTATCTTGCAAACTGCTCTGCTGGGTGTTCGCTCAGCTAAGGGAGTTGAATCCGCCTTCAGAATCAGAGAGTGGGAAGCACGGTTCTTCCAGGAGCTGTGTTTCGTCATACCCGGGTGAATGGGTGCAAACGCGATATTGAGAAATATCTGCTTCTAAAACCAAAACGGAGCTACCTAACAGAACGGTCTTCAATGTGTGCATTCAACTTACGGAGTTAAACTGATGGGTGTTTGCAGGAGTTTCTAAACCCTTTCTGTGAAGAAGTGGAAAACGCATTTTCCCAGCCAAATGCAGGCATTCAAGAAATAGCTGGAAATCTCCGTCTAAAACACAAAAAGAACGTATCTTGCAAACTGCTCTGCTGGGTGTTCGCTCAGCTAAGGGAGTTGAATCCGCCTTCAGAATCAGAGAGTGAGAAGCACGGTTCTTCCAGGAGCTGTGTTTCGTTATACCCGGGTGAATGGGTGCAAACGCGATATTGAGAAATATCTGCTTCTAAAACCAAAACGGAGCTACCTAACAGAACGGTCTTCAATGTGTGCATTCAACTTACGGAGTTAAACTGATGTGTGTTTGCAGGAGTTTCTAAACCCTTTCTGTGAAGAAGTGGAAAACGCATTTTCCCAGCCAAATGCAGGCATTCAAGAAATAGCTGGAAATCTCCGTCTAAAACACAAAAAGAACGTATCTTGCAAACTGCTCTGCTGGGTGTTCGCTCAGCTAAGGGAGTTGAATCCGCCTTCAGAATCAGAGAGTGAGAAGCACGGTTCTTCCAGGAGCTGTGTTTCGTTATACCCGGGTGAATGGGTGCAAACGCGATATTGAGAAATATCTGCTTCTAAAACCAAAACGGAGCTACCTAACAGAACGGTCTTGAATGTGTGCATTCAACTTACGGAGTTAAACTAATGTGTGTTTGCAGGAGTTTCTAAACCCTTTCTGTGAAGAAGTGGAAAACGCATTTTCCCAGCCAAATGCAGGCATTCAAGAAATAGCTGGAAATCTCCGTCTAAAACACAAAAAGAACGTATCTTGCAAACTGCTCTGCTGGGTGTTCGCTCAGCTAAGGGAGTTGAATCCGCCTTCAGAATCAGAGAGTGAGAAGCACGGTTCTTCCAGGAGCTGTGTTTCCTTATACGCGGGAGAATGGGTGCAAACGCGATATTGAGAAATATCTGCTTCTAAAACCAAAACGGAGCTACCTCACAGAACGGTCTTCAATGTGTGCATTCAACTTACGGAGTTAAACTGATGTGTGTTTGCAGGAGTTTCTAAACCCTTTCTGTGAAGAAGTGGAAAACGCATTTTCCCAGCCAAATGCAGGCATTCAAGAAATAGCTGGAAATCTCCGTCTAAAACACAAAAAGAACGTATCTTGCAAACTGCTCTGCTGGGTGTTCGCTCAGCTAAGGGAGTTGAATCCGCCTTCAGAATCAGAGAGTGAGAAGCACGGTTCTTCCAGGAGCTGTGTTTCGTTATACCCGGGTGAATGGGTGCAAACGCGATATTGAGAAATATCTGCTTCTAAAACCAAAACGGAGCTACCTAACAGAACGGTCTTCAATGTGTGCATTCAACTTACGGAGTTAAACTGATGTGTGTTTGCAGGAGTTTCTAAACCCTTTCTGTGAAGAAGTGGAAAACGCATTTTCCCAGCCAAATGCAGGCATTCAAGAAATAGCTGGAAATCTCCGTCTAAAACCCAAAAAGAACGTATCTTGCAAACTGCTCTGCTGGGTGTTCGCTCAGCTAAGGGAGTTGAATCCGCCTTCAGAATCAGAGAGTGGGAAGCACGGTTCTTCCAGGAGCTGTGTTTCGTCATACCCGGGTGAATGGGTGCAAACGCGATATTGAGAAATATCTGCTTCTAAAACCAAAACGGAGCTACCTAACAGAACGGTCTTCAATGTGTGCATTCAACTTACGGAGTTAAACTGATGTGTGTTTGCAGGAGTTTCTAAACCCTTTCTGTGAAGAAGTGGAAAACGCATTTTCCCAGCCAAATGCAGGCATTCAAGAAATAGCTGGAAATCTCCGTCTAAAACACAAAAAGAACGTATCTTGCAAACTGCTCTGCTGGGTGTTCGCTCAGCTAAGGGAGTTGAATCCGCCTTCAGAATCAGAGAGTGAGAAGCACGGTTCTTCCAGGAGCTGTGTTTCGTTATACCCGGGTGAATGGGTGCAAACGCGATATTGAGAAATATCTGCTTCTAAAACCAAAACGGAGCTACCTAACAGAACGGTCTTCAATGTGTGCATTCAACTTACGGAGTTAAACTGATGTGTGTTTGCAGGAGTTTCTAAACCCTTTCTGTGAAGAAGTGGAAAACGCATTTTCCCAGCCAAATGCAGGCATTCAAGAAATAGCTGGAAATCTCCGTCTAAAACCCAAAAAGAACGTATCTTGCAAACTGCTCTGCTGGGTGTTCGCTCAGCTAAGGGAGTTGAATCCGCCTTCAGAATCAGAGAGTGGGAAGCACGGTTCTTCCAGGAGCTGTGTTTCGTCATACCCGGGTGAATGGGTGCAAACGCGATATTGAGAAATATCTGCTTCTAAAACCAAAACGGAGCTACCTAACAGAACGGTCTTCAATGTGTGCATTCAACTTACGGAGCTAAACTGATGGGTGTTTGCAGGAGTTTCTAAACCCTTTCTGTGAAGAAGTGGAAAACGCATTTTCCCAGCCAAATGCAGGCATTCAAGAAATAGCTGGAAATCTCCGTCTAAAACACAAAAAGAACGTATCTTGCAAACTGCTCTGCTGGGTGTTCGCTCAGCTAAGGGAGTTGAATCCGCCTTCAGAATCAGAGAGTGAGAAGCACGGTTCTTCCAGGAGCTGTGTTTCATTATACCCGGGTGAATGGGTGCAAACGCGATATTGAGAAATATCTGCTTCTAAAACCAAAACGGAGCTACCTAACAGAACGGTCTTCAATGTGTGCATTCAACTTACGGAGTTAAACTGATGTGTGTTTGCAGGAGTTTCTAAACCCTTTCTGTGAAGAAGTGGAAAACGCATTTTCCCAGCCAAATGCAGGCATTCAAGAAATAGCTGGAAATCTCCGTCTAAAACACAAAAAGAACGTATCTTGCAAACTGCTCTGCTGGGTGTTCGCTCAGCTAAGGGAGTTGAATCCGCCTTCAGAATCAGAGAGTGAGAAGCACGGTTCTTCCAGGAGCTGTGTTTCGTTATACCCGGGTGAATGGGTGCAAACGCGATATTGAGAAATATCTGCTTCTAAAACCAAAACGGAGCTACCTAACAGAACGGTCTTGAATGTGTGCATTCAACTTACGGAGTTAAACTAATGTGTGTTTGCAGGAGTTTCTAAACCCTTTCTGTGAAGAAGTGGAAAACGCATTTTCCCAGCCAAATGCAGGCATTCAAGAAATAGCTGGAAATCTCCGTCTAAAACACAAAAAGAACGTATCTTGCAAACTGCTCTGCTGGGTGTTCGCTCAGCTAAGGGAGTTGAATCCGCCTTCAGAATCAGAGAGTGAGAAGCACGGTTCTTCCAGGAGCTGTGTTTCCTTATACGCGGGAGAATGGGTGCAAACGCGATATTGAGAAATATCTGCTTCTAAAACCAAAACGGAGCTACCTCACAGAACGGTCTTCAATGTGTGCATTCAACTTACGGAGTTAAACTGATGTGTGTTTGCAGGAGTTTCTAAACCCTTTCTGTGAAGAAGTGGAAAACGCATTTTCCCAGCCAAATGCAGGCATTCAAGAAATAGCTGGAAATCTCCGTCTAAAACACAAAAAGAACGTATCTTGCAAACTGCTCTGCTGGGTGTTCGCTCAGCTAAGGGAGTTGAATCCGCCTTCAGAATCAGAGAGTGAGAAGCACGGTTCTTCCAGGAGCTGTGTTTCGTTATACCCGGGTGAATGGGTGCAAACGCGATATTGAGAAATATCTGCTTCTAAAACCAAAACGGAGCTACCTAACAGAACGGTCTTCAATGTGTGCATTCAACTTACGGAGTTAAACTGATGTGTGTTTGCAGGAGTTTCTAAACCCTTTCTGTGAAGAAGTGGAAAACGCATTTTCCCAGCCAAATGCAGGCATTCAAGAAATAGCTGGAAATCTCCGTCTAAAACCCAAAAAGAACGTATCTTGCAAACTGCTCTGCTGGGTGTTCGCTCAGCTAAGGGAGTTGAATCCGCCTTCAGAATCAGAGAGTGGGAAGCACGGTTCTTCCAGGAGCTGTGTTTCGTCATACCCGGGTGAATGGGTGCAAACGCGATATTGAGAAATATCTGCTTCTAAAACCAAAACGGAGCTACCTAACAGAACGGTCTTCAATGTGTGCATTCAACTTACGGAGTTAAACTGATGTGTGTTTGCAGGAGTTTCTAAACCCTTTCTGTGAAGAAGTGGAAAACGCATTTTCCCAGCCAAATGCAGGCATTCAAGAAATAGCTGGAAATCTCCGTCTAAAACACAAAAAGAACGTATCTTGCAAACTGCTCTGCTGGGTGTTCGCTCAGCTAAGGGAGTTGAATCCGCCTTCAGAATCAGAGAGTGAGAAGCACGGTTCTTCCAGGAGCTGTGTTTCGTTATACCCGGGTGAATGGGTGCAAACGCGATATTGAGAAATATCTGCTTCTAAAACCAAAACGGAGCTACCTCACAGAACGGTCTTCAATGTGTGCATTCAACTTACGGACTTAAACTGATGTGTGTTTGCAGGAGTTTCTAAACCCTTTCTGTGAAGAAGTGGAAAACGCATTTTCCCAGCCAAATGCAGGCATTCAAGAAATAGCTGGAAATCTCCGTCTAAAACACAAAAAGAACGTATCTTGCAAACTGCTCTGCTGGGTGTTCGCTCAGCTAAGGGAGTTGAATCCGCCTTCAGAATCAGAGAGTGAGAAGCACGGTTCTTCCAGGAGCTGTGTTTCGTTATACCCGGGTGAATGGGTGCAAACGCGATATTGAGAAATATCTGCTTCTAAAACCAAAACGGAGCTACCTAACAGAACGGTCTTGAATGTGTGCATTCAACTTACGGAGTTAAACTAATGTGTGTTTGCAGGAGTTTCTAAACCCTTTCTGTGAAGAAGTGGAAAACGCATTTTCCCAGCCAAATGCAGGCATTCAAGAAATAGCTGGAAATCTCCGTCTAAAACACAAAAAGAACGTATCTTGCAAACTGCTCTGCTGGGTGTTCGCTCAGCTAAGGGAGTTGAATCCGCCTTCAGAATCAGAGAGTGAGAAGCACGGTTCTTCCAGGAGCTGTGTTTCGTCATACCCGGGTGAATGGGTGCAAACGCGATATTGAGAAATATCTGCTTCTAAAACCAAAACGGAGCTACCTCACAGAACGGTCTTCAATGTGTGCATTCAACTTACGGAGTTAAACTGATGTGTGTTTGCAGGAGTTTCTAAACCCTTTCTGTGAAGAAGTGGAAAACGCATTTTCCCAGCCAAATGCAGGCATTCAAGAAATAGCTGGAAATCTCCGTCTAAAACACAAAAAGAACGTATCTTGCAAACTGCTCTGCTGGGTGTTCGCTCAGCTAAGGGAGTTGAATCCGCCTTCAGAATCAGAGAGTGAGAAGCACGGTTCTTCCAGGAGCTGTGTTTCGTTATACCCGGGTGAATGGGTGCAAACGCGATATTGAGAAATATCTGCTTCTAAAACCAAAACGGAGCTACCTAACAGAACGGTCTTCAATGTGTGCATTCAACTTACGTTGTTAAACTGATGTGTGTTTGCAGGAGTTTCTAAACCCTTTCTGTGAAGAAGTGGAAAACGCATTTTCCCAGCCAAATGCAGGCATTCAAGAAATAGCTGGAAATCTCCGTCTAAAACCCAAAAAGAACGTATCTTGCAAACTGCTCTGCTGGGTGTTCGCTCAGCTAAGGGAGTTGAATCCGCCTTCAGAATCAGAGAGTGGGAAGCACGGTTCTTCCAGGAGCTGTGTTTCGTCATACCCGGGTGAATGGGTGCAAACGCGATATTGAGAAATATCTGCTTCTAAAACCAAAACGGAGCTACCTAACAGAACGGTCTTCAATGTGTGCATTCGACTTACGGAGTTAAACTGATGTGTGTTTGCAGGAGTTTCTAAACCCTTTCTGTGAAGAAGTGGAAAACGCATTTTCCCAGCCAAATGCAGGCATTCAAGAAATAGCTGGAAATCTCCGTCTAAAACACAAAAAGAACGTATCTTGCAAACTGCTCTGCTGGGTGTTCGCTCAGCTAAGGGAGTTGAATCCGCCTTCAGAATCAGAGAGTGAGAAGCACGGTTCTTCCAGGAGCTGTGTTTCGTTATACCCGGGTGAATGGGTGCAAACGCGATATTGAGAAATATCTGCTTCTAAAACCAAAACGGAGCTACCTAACAGAACGGTCTTCAATGTGTGCATTCAACTTACGGAGTTAAACTGATGTGTGTTTGCAGGAGTTTCTAAACCCTTTCTGTGAAGAAGTGGAAAACGCATTTTCCCAGCCAAATGCAGGCATTCAAGAAATAGCTGGAAATCTCCGTCTAAAACCCAAAAAGAACGTATCTTGCAAACTGCTCTGCTGGGTGTTCGCTCAGCTAAGGGAGTTGAATCCGCCTTCAGAATCAGAGAGTGAGAAGCACGGTTCTTCCAGGAGCTGTGTTTCCTTATACGCGGGAGAATGGGTGCAAACGCGATATTGAGAAATATCTGCTTCTAAAACCAAAACGGAGCTACCTCACAGAACGGTCTTCAATGTGTGCATTCAACTTACGGAGTTAAACTGATGTGTGTTTGCAGGAGTTTCTAAACCCTTTCTGTGAAGAAGTGGAAAACGCATTTTCCCAGCCAAATGCAGGCATTCAAGAAATAGCTGGAAATCTCCGTCTAAAACACAAAAAGAACGTATCTTGCAAACTGCTCTGCTGGGTGTTCGCTCAGCTAAGGGAGTTGAATCCGCCTTCAGAATCAGAGAGTGAGAAGCACGGTTCTTCCAGGAGCTGTGTTTCGTTATACCCGGGTGAATGGGTGCAAACGCGATATTGAGAAATATCTGCTTCTAAAACCAAAACGGAGCTACCTAACAGAACGGTCTTCAATGTGTGCATTCAACTTACGGAGTTAAACTGATGTGTGTTTGCAGGAGTTTCTAAACCCTTTCTGTGAAGAAGTGGAAAACGCATTTTCCCAGCCAAATGCAGGCATTCAAGAAATAGCTGGAAATCTCCGTCTAAAACACAAAAAGAACGTATCTTGCAAACTGCTCTGCTGGGTGTTCGCTCAGCTAAGGGAGTTGAATCCGCCTTCAGAATCAGAGAGTGGGAAGCACGGTTCTTCCAGGAGCTGTGTTTCGTCATACCCGGGTGAATGGGTGCAAACGCGATATTGAGAAATATCTGCTTCTAAAACCAAAACGGAGCTACCTAACAGAACGGTCTTCAATGTGTGCATTCAACTTACGGAGTTAAACTGATGTGTGTTTGCAGGAGTTTCTAAACCCTTTCTGTGAAGAAGTGGAAAACGCATTTTCCCAGCCAAATGCAGGCATTCAAGAAATAGCTGGAAATCTCCGTCTAAAACACAAAAAGAACGTATCTTGCAAACTGCTCTGCTGGGTGTTCGCTCAGCTAAGGGAGTTGAATCCGCCTTCAGAATCAGAGAGTGAGAAGCACGGTTCTTCCAGGAGCTGTGTTTCGTTATACCCGGGTGAATGGGTGCAAACGCGATATTGAGAAATATCTGCTTCTAAAACCAAAACGGAGCTACCTAACAGAACGGTCTTCAATGTGTGCATTCAACTTACGGAGTTAAACTGATGTGTGTTTGCAGGAGTTTCTAAACCCTTTCTGTGAAGAAGTGGAAAACGCATTTTCCCAGCCAAATGCAGGCATTCAAGAAATAGCTGGAAATCTCCGTCTAAAACACAAAAAGAACGTATCTTGCAAACTGCTCTGCTGGGTGTTCGCTCAGCTAAGGGAGTTGAATCCGCCTTCAGAATCAGAGAGTGAGAAGCACGGTTCTTCCAGGAGCTGTGTTTCGTTATACCCGGGTGAATGGGTGCAAACGCGATATTGAGAAATATCTGCTTCTAAAACCAAAACGGAGCTACCTAACAGAACGGTCTTGAATGTGTGCATTCAACTTACGGAGTTAAACTAATGTGTGTTTGCAGGAGTTTCTAAACCCTTTCTGTGAAGAAGTGGAAAACGCATTTTCCCAGCCAAATGCAGGCATTCAAGAAATAGCTGGAAATCTCCGTCTAAAACACAAAAAGAACGTATCTTGCAAACTGCTCTGCTGGGTGTTCGCTCAGCTAAGGGAGTTGAATCCGCCTTCAGAATCAGAGAGTGAGAAGCACGGTTCTTCCAGGAGCTGTGTTTCCTTATACGCGGGAGAATGGGTGCAAACGCGATATTGAGAAATATCTGCTTCTAAAACCAAAACGGAGCTACCTCACAGAACGGTCTTCAATGTGTGCATTCAACTTACGGAGTTAAACTGATGTGTGTTTGCAGGAGTTTCTAAACCCTTTCTGTGAAGAAGTGGAAAACGCATTTTCCCAGCCAAATGCAGGCATTCAAGAAATAGCTGGAAATCTCCGTCTAAAACACAAAAAGAACGTATCTTGCAAACTGCTCTGCTGGGTGTTCGCTCAGCTAAGGGAGTTGAATCCGCCTTCAGAATCAGAGAGTGAGAAGCACGGTTCTTCCAGGAGCTGTGTTTCGTTATACCCGGGTGAATGGGTGCAAACGCGATATTGAGAAATATCTGCTTCTAAAACCAAAACGGAGCTACCTAACAGAACGGTCTTCAATGTGTGCATTCAACTTACGGAGTTAAACTGATGTGTGTTTGCAGGAGTTTCTAAACCCTTTCTGTGAAGAAGTGGAAAACGCATTTTCCCAGCGAAATGCAGGCATTCAAGAAATAGCTGGAAATCTCCGTCTAAAACCCAAAAAGAACGTATCTTGCAAACTGCTCTGCTGGGTGTTCGCTCAGCTAAGGGAGTTGAATCCGCCTTCAGAATCAGAGAGTGGGAAGCACGGTTCTTCCAGGAGCTGTGTTTCGTCATACCCGGGTGAATGGGTGCAAACGCGATATTGAGAAATATCTGCTTCTAAAACCAAAACGGAGCTACCTAACAGAACGGTCTTCAATGTGTGCATTCAACTTACGGAGTTAAACTGATGTGTGTTTGCAGGAGTTTCTAAACCCTTTCTGTGAAGAAGTGGAAAACGCATTTTCCCAGCCAAATGCAGGCATTCAAGAAATAGCTGGAAATCTCCGTCTAAAACACAAAAAGAACGTATCTTGCAAACTGCTCTGCTGGGTGTTCGCTCAGCTAAGGGAGTTGAATCCGCCTTCAGAATCAGAGAGTGAGAAGCACGGTTCTTCCAGGAGCTGTGTTTCGTTATACACGGGTGAATGGGTGCAAACGCGATATTGAGAAATATCTGCTTCTAAAACCAAAACGGAGCTACCTAACAGAACGGTCTTCAATGTGTGCATTCAACTTACGGAGTTAAACTGATGTGTGTTTGCAGGAGTTTCTAAACCCTTTCTGTGAAGAAGTGGAAAACGCATTTTCCCAGCCAAATGCAGGCATTCAAGAAATAGCTGGAAATCTCCGTCTAAAACACAAAAAGAACGTATCTTGCAAACTGCTCTGCTGGGTGTTCGCTCAGCTAAGGGAGTTGAATCCGCCTTCAGAATCAGAGAGTGAGAAGCACGGTTCTTCCAGGAGCTGTGTTTCGTTATACCCGGGTGAATGGGTGCAAACGCGATATTGAGAAATATCTGCTTCTAAAACCAAAACAGAGCTACCTAACAGAACGGTCTGGAATGTGTGCATTCAACTTACGGAGTTAAACTAATGTGTGTTTGCAGGAGTTTCTAAACCCTTTCTGTGAAGAAGTGGAAAACGCATTTTCCCAGCCAAATGCAGGCATTCAAGAAATAGCTGGAAATCTCCGTCTAAAACACAAAAAGAACGTATCTTGCAAACTGCTCTGCTGGGTGTTCGCTCAGCTAAGGGAGTTGAATCCGCCTTCAGAATCAGAGAGTGAGAAGCACGGTTCTTCCAGGAGCTGTGTTTCCTTATACGCGGGAGAATGGGTGCAAACGCGATATTGAGAAATATCTGCTTCTAAAACCAAAACGGAGCTACCTCACAGAACGGTCTTCAATGTGTGCATTCAACTTACGGAGTTAAACTGATGTGTGTTTGCAGGAGTTTCTAAACCCTTTCTGTGAAGAAGTGGAAAACGCATTTTCCCAGCCAAATGCAGGCATTCAAGAAATAGCTGGAAATCTCCGTCTAAAACACAAAAAGAACGTATCTTGCAAACTGCTCTGCTGGGTGTTCGCTCAGCTAAGGGAGTTGAATCCGCCTTCAGAATCAGAGAGTGAGAAGCACGGTTCTTCCAGGAGCTGTGTTTCGTTATACCCGGGTGAATGGGTGCAAACGCGATATTGAGAAATATCTGCTTCTAAAACCAAAACGGAGCTACCTAACAGAACGGTCTTCAATGTGTGCATTCAACTTACGGAGTTAAACTGATGTGTGTTTGCAGGAGTTTCTAAACCCTTTCTGTGAAGAAGTGGAAAACGCATTTTCCCAGCCAAATGCAGGCATTCAAGAAATAGCTGGAAATCTCCGTCTAAAACCCAAAAAGAACGTATCTTGCAAACTGCTCTGATGGGTGTTCGCTCAGCTAAGGGAGTTGAATCCGCCTTCAGAATCAGAGAGTGGGAAGCACGGTTCTTCCAGGAGCTGTGTTTCGTCATACCCGGGTGAATGGGTGCAAACGCGATATTGAGAAATATCTGCTTCTAAAACCAAAACGGAGCTACCTAACAGAACGGTCTTCAATGTGTGCATTCAACTTACGGAGTTAAACTGATGTGTGTTTGCAGGAGTTTCTAAACCCTTTCTGTGAAGAAGTGGAAAACGCATTTTCCCAGCCAAATGCAGGCATTCAAGAAATAGCTGGAAATCTCCGTCTTAAACACAAAAAGAACGTATCTTGCAAACTGCTCTGCTGGGTGTTCGCTCAGCTAAGGGAGTTGAATCCGCCTTCAGAATCAGAGAGTGAGAAGCACAATTCTTCCAGGAGCTGTGTTTCGTTATACCCGGGTGAATGGGTGCAAACGCGATATTGAGGAATATCTGCTTCTAAAACCAAAACGGAGCTACCTAACAGAACGGTCTTCAATGTGTGCATTCAACTTACGGAGTTAAACTGATGTGTGTTTGCAGGAGTTTCTAAACCCTTTCTGTGAAGAAGTGGAAAACGCATTTTCCCAGCCAAATGCAGGCATTCAAGAAATAGCTGGAAATCTCCGTCTAAAACACAAAAAGAACGTATCTTGCAATCTGCTCTGCTGGGTGTTCGCTCAGCTAAGGGAGTTGAATCCGCCTTCAGAATCAGAGAGTGAGAAGCACGGTTCTTCCAGGAGCTGTGTTTCGTTATACCCGGGTGAATGGGTGCAAACGCGATATTGAGAAATATCTGCTTCTAAAACCAAAACGGAGCTACCTAACAGAACGGTCTTGAATGTGTGCATTCAACTTACGGAGTTAAACTAATGTGTGTTTGCAGGAGTTTCTAAACCCTTTCTGTGAAGAAGTGGAAAACGCATTTTCCCAGCCAAATGCAGGCATTCAAGAAATAGCTGGAAATCTCCGTCTAAAACACAAAAAGAACGTATCTTGCAAACTGCTCTGCTGGGTGTTCGCTCAGCTAAGGGAGTTGAATCCGCCTTCAGAATCAGAGAGTGAGAAGCACGGTTCTTCCAGGAGCTGTGTTTCCTTATACGCGGGAGAATCGGTGCAAACGCGATATTGAGAAATATCTGCTTCTAAAACCAAAACGGAGCTACCTCACAGAACGGTCTTCAATGTGTGCATTCAACTTACGGAGTTAAACTGATGTGTGTTTGCAGGAGTTTCTAAACCCTTTCTGTGAAGAAGTGGAAAACGCATTTTCCCAGCCAAATGCAGGCATTCAAGAAATAGCTGGAAATCTCCGTCTAAAACCCAAAAAGAACGTATCTTGCAAACTGCTCTGCTGGGTGTTCGCTCAGCTAAGGGAGTTGAATCCGCCTTCAGAATCAGAGAGTGGGAAGCACGGTTCTTCCAGGAGCTGTGTTTCGTCATACCCGGGTGAATGGGTGCAAACGCGATATTGAGAAATATCTGCTTCTAAAACCAAAACGGAGCTACCTAACAGAACGGTCTTCAATGTGTACATTCAACTTACGGAGTTAAACTGATGTGTGTTTGCAGGAGTTTCTAAACCCTTTCTGTGAAGAAGTGGAAAACGCATTTTCCCAGCCAAATGCAGGCATTCAAGAAATAGCTGGAAATCTCCGTCTAAAACACAAAAAGAACGTATCTTGCAAACTGCTCTGCTGGGTGTTCGCTCAGCTAAGGGAGTTGAATCCGCCTTCAGAATCAGAGAGTGAGAAGCACGGTTCTTCCAGGAGCTGTGTTTCGTTATACCCGGGTGAATGGGTGCAAACGCGATATTGAGAAATATCTGCTTCTAAAACCAAAACGGAGCTACCTAACAGAACGGTCTTCAATGTGTGCATTCAACTTACGGAGTTAAACTGATGTGTGTTTGCAGGAGTTTCTAAACCCTTTCTGTGAAGAAGTGGAAAACGCATTTTCCCAGCCAAATGCAGGCATTCAAGAAATAGCTGGAAATCTCCGTCTAAAACACAAAAAGAACGTATCTTGCAAACTGCTCTGCTGGGTGTTCGCTCAGCTAAGGGAGTTGAATCCGCCTTCAGAATCAGAGAGTGAGAAGCACGGTTCTTCCAGGAGCTGTGTTTCGTTATACCCGGGTGAATGGGTGCAAACGCGATATTGAGAAATATCTGCTTCTAAAACCAAAACGGAGCTACCTAACAGAACGGTCTTGAATGTGTGCATTCAACTTACGGAGTTAAACTAATGTGTGTTTGCAGGAGTTTCTAAACCCTTTCTGTGAAGAAGTGGAAAACGCATTTTCCCAGCCAAATGCAGGCATTCAAGAAATAGCTGGAAATCTCCGTCTAAAACACAAAAAGAACGTATCTTGCAAACCTCTCTGCTGGGTGTTCGCTCAGCTAAGGGAGTTGAATCCGCCTTCAGAATCAGAGAGTGAGAAGCACGGTTCTTCCAGGAGCTGTGTTTCCTTATACGCGGGAGAATGGGTGCAAACGCGATATTGAGAAATATCTGCTTCTAAAACCAAAACGGAGCTACCTCACAGAACGGTCTTCAATGTGTGCATTCAACTTACGGAGTTAAACTGATGTGTGTTTGCAGGAGTTTCTAAACCCTTTCTGTGAAGAAGTGGAAAACGCATTTTCCCAGCCAAATGCAGGCATTCAAGAAATAGCTGGAAATCTCCGTCTAAAACACAAAAAGAACGTATCTTGCAAACTGCTCTGCTGGGTGTTCGCTCAGCTAAGGGAGTTGAATCCGCCTTCAGAATCAGAGAGTGAGAAGCACGGTTCTTCCAGGAGCTGTGTTTCGTTATACCCGGGTGAATGGGTGCAAACGCGATATTGAGAAATATCTGCTTCTAAAACCAAAACGGAGCTACCTAACAGAACGGTCTTCAATGTGTGCATTCAACTTACGGAGTTAAACTGATGTGTGTTTGCAGGAGTTTCTAAACCCTTTCTGTGAAGAAGTGGAAAACGCATTTTCCCAGCCAAATGCAGGCATTCAAGAAATAGCTGGAAATCTCCGTCTAAAACACAAAAAGAACGTATCTTGCAAACTGCTCTGCTGGGTGTTCGCTCAGCTAAGGGAGTTGAATCCGCCTTCAGAATCAGAGAGTGAGAAGCACGGTTCTTCCAGGAGCTGTGTTTCGTTATACCCGGGTGAATGGGTGCAAACGCGATATTGAGAAATATCTGCTTCTAAAACCAAAACGGAGCTACCTAACAGAACGGTCTTCAATGTGTGCATTCAACTTACGGAGTTAAACTGATGTGTGTTTGCAGGAGTTTCTAAACCCTTTCTGTGAAGAAGTGGAAAACGCATTTTCCCAGCCAAATGCAGGCATTCAAGAAATAGCTGGAAATCTCCGTCTAAAACACAAAAAGAACGTATCTTGCAAACTGCTCTGCTGGGTGTTCGCTCAGCTAAGGGAGTTGAATCCGCCTTCAGAATCAGAGAGTGAGAAGCACGGTTCTTCCAGGAGCTGTGTTTCGTTATACCCGGGTGAATGGGTGCAAACGCGATATTGAGAAATATCTGCTTCTAAAACCAAAACGGAGCTACCTAACAGAACGGTCTTCAATGTGTGCATTCAACTTACGGAGTTAAACTGATGTGTGTTTGCAGGAGTTTCTAAAACCTTTCTGTGAAGAAGTGGAAAACGCATTTTCCCAGCCAAATGCAGGCATTCGAGAAATAGCTGGAAATCTCCGTCTAAAACACAAAAAGAACGTATCTTGCAAACTGCTCTGCTGGGTGTTCGCTCAGCTAAGGGAGTTGAATCCGCCTTCAGAATCAGAGAGTGAGAAGCACGGTTCTTCCAGGAGCTGTGTTTCGTTATACCCGGGTGAATGGGTGCAAACGCGATATTGAGAAATATCTGCTTCTAAAACCAAAACGGAGCTACCTAACAGAACGGTCTT
The DNA here is from genome assembly GCF_049354715.1 of Callithrix jacchus. NCBI lineage: Eukaryota > Metazoa > Chordata > Mammalia > Primates > Cebidae > Callithrix > Callithrix jacchus. The sequence continues at coordinate 3,446,588 of NC_133515.1, forward strand.
CAATGTGTGCATTCAACTTACGGAGTTAAACTGATGTGTGTTTGCAGGAGTTTCTAAACCCTTTCTGTGAAGAAGTGGAAAACGCATTTTCCCAGCCAAATGCAGGCATTCAAGAAATAGCTGGAAATCTCCGTCTAAAACCCAAAAAGAACGTATCTTGCAAACTGCTCTGCTGGGTGTTCGCTCAGCTAAGGGAGTTGAATCCGCCTTCAGGATCAGAGAGTGAGAAGCACGGTTCTTCCAGGAGCTGTGTTTCGTTATACCCGGGTGAATGGGTGCAAACGCGATATTGAGAAATATCTGCTTCTAAAACCAAAACGGAGCTACCTCACAGAACGGTCTTCAATGTGTGCATTCAACTTACGGAGTTAAACTGATGTGTGTTTGCAGGAGTTTCTAAACCCTTTCTGTGAAGAAGTGGAAAACGCATTTTCCCAGCCAAATGCAGGCATTCAAGAAATAGCTGGAAATCTCCGTCTAAAACACAAAAAGAACGTATCTTGCAAACTGCTCTGCTGGGTGTTCGCTCAGCTAAGGGAGTTGAATCCGCCTTCAGAATCAGAGAGTGAGAAGCACGGTTCTTCCAGGAGCTGTGTTTCGTTATACCCGGGTGAATGGGTGCAAACGCGATATTGAGAAATATCTGCTTCTAAAACCAAAACGGAGCTACCTAACAGAACGGTCTTCAATGTGTGCATTCAACTTACAGAGTTAAACTGATGTGTGTTTGCAGGAGTTTCTAAACCCTTTCTGTGAAGAAGTGGAATACGCATTTTCCCAGCCAAATGCAGGCATTCAAGAAATAGCTGGAAATCTCCGTCTAAAACACAAAAAGAACGTATCTTGCAAACTGCTCTGCTGGGTGTTCGCTCAGCTAAGGGAGTTGAATCCGCCTTCAGAATCAGAGAGTGAGAAGCATGGTTCTTCCAGGAGCTGTGTTTCGTTATACCCGGGTGAATGGGTGCAAACGCGATATTGAGAAATATCTGCTTCTAAAACCAAAACGGAGCTACCTAACAGAACGGTCTTCAATGTGTGCATTCAACTTACGGAGTTAAACTGATGTGTGTTTGCAGGAGTTTCTAAACCCTTTCTGTGAAGAAGTGGAAAACGCATATTCCCAGCCAAATGCAGGCATTCAAGAAATAGCTGGAAATCTCCGTCTAAAACACAAAAAGAACGTATCTTGCAAACTGCTCTGCTGGGTGTTCGCTCAGCTAAGGGAGTTGAATCCGCCTTCAGAATCAGAGAGTGAGAAGCACGGTTCTTCCAGGAGCTGTGTTTCGTTATACCCGGGTGAATGGGTGCAAACGCGATATTGAGAAATATCTGCTTCTAAAACCAAAACGGAGCTACCTAACAGAACGGTCTTCAATGTGTGCATTCAACTTACGGAGTTAAACTGATGTGTGTTTGCAGGAGTTTCTAAACCCTTTCTGTGAAGAAGTGGAAAACGCATTTTCCCAGCCAAATGCAGGCATTCAAGAAATAGCTGGAAATCTCCGTCTAAAACACAAAAAGAACGTATCTTGCAAACTGCTCTGCTGGGTGTTCGCTCAGCTAAGGGAGTTGAATCCGCCTTCAGGATCAGAGAGTGAGAAGCACGGTTCTTCCAGGAGCTGTGTTTCGTTATACCCGGGTGAATGGGTGCAAACGCGATATTGAGAAATATCTGCTTCTAAAACCAAAACGGAGCTACCTCACAGAACGGTCTTCAATGTGTGCATTCAACTTACGGACTTAAACTGATGTGTGTTTGCAGGAGTTTCTAAACCCTTTCTGTGAAGAAGTGGAAAACGCATTTTCCCAGCCAAATGCAGGCATTCAAGAAATAGCTGGAAATCTCCGTCTAAAACACAAAAAGAACGTATCTTGCAAACTGCTCTGCTGGGTGTTCGCTCAGCTAAGGGAGTTGAATCCGCCTTCAGAATCAGAGAGTGAGAAGCACGGTTCTTCCAGGAGCTGTGTTTCGTTATACCCGGGTGAATGGGTGCAAACGCGATATTGAGAAATATCTGCTTCTAAAACCAAAACGGAGCTACCTAACAGAACGGTCTTCAATGTGTGCATTCAACTTACGGAGTTAAACTGATGTGTGTTTGCAGGAGTTTCTAAACCCTTTCTGTGAAGAAGTGGAAAACGCATTTTCCCAGCCAAATGCAGGCATTCAAGAAATAGCTGGAAATCTCCGTCTAAAACACAAAAAGAACGTATCTTGCAAACTGCTCTGCTGGGTGTTCGCTCAGCTAAGGGAGTTGAATCCGCCTTCAGATTCAGAGAGTGAGAAGCACGGTTCTTCCAGGAGCTGTGTTTCGTTATACCCGGGTGAATGGGTGCACACGCGATATTGAGAAATATCTGCTTCTAAAACCAAAACGGAGCTACCTCACAGAACGGTCTTCAATGTGTGCATTCAACTTACGGAGTTAAACTGATGTGTGTTTGCAGGAGTTTCTAAACCCTTTCTGTGAAGAAGTGGAAAACGCATTTTCCCAGCCAAATGCAGGCATTCAAGAAATAGCTGGAAATCTCCGTCTAAAACACAAAAAGAACGTATCTTGCAAACTGCTCTGCTGGGTGTTCGCTCAGCTAAGGGAGTTGAATCCGCCTTCAGATTCAGAGAGTGAGAAGCACGGTTCTTCCAGGAGCTGTGTTTCGTTATACCCGGGTGAATGGGTGCAAACGCGATATTGAGAAATATCTGCTTCTAAAACCAAAACGGAGCTACCTCACAGAACGGTCTTCAATGTGTGCATTCAACTTACGGAGTTAAACTGATGTGTGTTTGCAGGAGTTTCTAAACCCTTTCTGTGAAGAAGTGGAAAACGCATTTTCCCAGCCAAATGCAGGCATTCAAGAAATAGCTGGAAATCTCCGTCTAAAACACAAAAAGAACGTATCTTGCAAACTGCTCTGCTGGGTGTTCGCTCAGCTAAGGGAGTTGAATCCGCCTTCAGAATCAGAGAGTGAGAAGCACGGTTTTTCCAGGAGCTGTGTTTCGTTATACCCGGGTGAATGGGTGCAAACGCGATATTGAGAAATATCTGCTTCTAAAACCAAAACGGAGCTACCTAACAGAACGGTCTTCAATGTGTGCATTCAACTTACGGAGTTAAACTGATGTGTGTTTGCAGGAGTTTCTAAACCCTTTCTGTGAAGAAGTGGAAAACGCATTTTCCCAGCCAAATGCAGGCATTCAAGAAATAGCTGGAAATCTCCGTCTAAAACACAAAAAGAACGTATCTTGCAAACTGCTCTGCTGGGTGTTCGCTCAGCTAAGGGAGTTGAATCCGCCTTCAGAATCAGAGAGTGAGAAGCACGGTTCTTCCAGGAGCTGTGTTTCGTTATACCCGGGTGAATGGGTGCAAACGCGATATTGAGAAATATCTGCTTCTAAAACCAAAACGGAGCTACCTCGCAGAACGGTCTTCAATGTGTGCATTCAACTTACGGAGTTAAACTGATGTGTGTTTGCAGGAGTTTCTAAACCCTTTCTGTGAAGAAGTGGAAAACGCATTTTCCCAGCCAAATGCAGGCATTCAAGAAATAGCTGGAAATCTCCGTCTAAAAAACAAAAAGAACGTATCTTGCAAACTGCTCTGCTGGGTGTTCGCTCAGCTAAGGGAGTTGAATCCGCCTTCAGAATCAGAGAGTGAGAAGCACGGTTCTTCCAGGAGCTGTGTTTCGTTATACCCGGGTGAATGGGTGCAAACGCGATATTGAGAAATATCTGCTTCTAAAACCAAAACGGAGCTACCTAACAGAACGGTCTTCAATGTGTGCATTCAACTTACGGAGTTAAACTGATGTGTGTTTGCAGGAGTTTCTAAACCCTTTCTGTGAAGAAGTGGAAAACGCATTTTCCCAGCCAAATGCAGGCATTCAAGAAATAGCTGGAAATCTCCGTCTAAAACACAAAAAGAACGTATCTTGCAAAGTGCTCTGCTGGGTGTTCGCTCAGCTAAGGGAGTTGAATCCGCCTTCAGAATCAGAGAGTGAGAAGCACGGTTCTTCCAGGAGCTGTGTTTCGTTATACCCGGGTGAATGGGTGCAAACGCGATATTGAGAAATATCTGCTTCTAAAACCAAAACGGAGCTACCTAACAGAACGGTCTTCAATGTGTGCATTCAACTTACGGAGTTAAATTGATGTGTGTTTGCAGGAGTTTCTAAACCCTTTCTGTGAAGAAGTGGAAAACGCATTTTCCCAGCCAAATGCAGGCATTCAAGAAATAGCTGGAAATCTCCGTCTAAAACAAAAAAGAACGTATCTTGCAAACTGGCTGCTGGGTGTTCGCTCAGCTAAGGGAGTTGAATCCGCCTTCAGAATCAGAGAGTGAGAAGCACGGTTCTTCCAGGAGCTGTGTTTCGTTATACCTGGGTGAATGGGTGCAAACGCGATATTGAGAAATATCTGCTTCTAAAACCAAAACGGAGCTACCTAAAAGAACGGTCTTCAATGTGTGCATTACACTTACGGAGTTAAACTGATGTGTGTTTGCAGGAGTTTCTAAACCCTTTCTGTGAAGAAGTGGAAAACGCATTTTCCCAGCCAAATGCAGGCATTCAAGAAATAGCTGGAAATCTCCGTCTAAAACACAAAAAGAACGTATCTTGCAAACTGCTCTGCTGGGTGTTCGCTCAGCTAAGGGAGTTGAATCCGCCTTCAGAATCAGAGAGTGAGAAGCACGGTACTTCCAGGAGCTGTGTTTCGTTATACCCGGGTGAATGGGTGCAAACGCGATATTGAGAAATATCTGCTTCTAAAACCAAAACGGAGCTACCTAACAGAGCGGTCTTCAATGTGTGCATTCAACCTACGGAGTTAAACTGATGTGTGTTTGCAGGAGTTTCTAAACCCTTTCTGTGAAGAAGTGGAAAACGCATTTTCCCAGCCAAATGCAGGCATTCAAGAAATAGCTGGAAATCTCCGTCTAAAGCACAAAAAGAACGTATCTTGCAAACTGCTCTGCTGGGTGTTCGCTCAGCTAAGGGAGTTGAATCCGCCTTCAGAATCAGAGAGTGAGAAGCACGGTTCTTCCAGGAGCTGTGTTTCGTTATACCCGGGTGAATGGGTGCAAACGCGATATTGAGAAATATCTGCTTCTAAAACCAAAACGGAGCTACCTAACAGAACGGTCTTCAATGTGTGCATTCAACTTACGGAGTTAAACTGATGTGTGTTTGCAGGAGTTTCGAAACCCTTTCTGTGAAGAAATGGAAAACGCTTTTTCCCAGCCAAATGCAGGCATTCAAGAAATAGCTGGAAATCTCCGTCTAAAACACAAAAAGAACGTATCTTGCAAACTGCTCTGCTGGGTGTTCGCTCAGCTAAGGGAGTTGAATCCGCCTTCAGAATCAGAGAGTGAGAAGCACGGTTCTTCCAGGAGCTGTGTTTCGTTATACCCGTGCGAATGGGTGCAAACGCGATATTGAGAAATATCTGCTTCTAAAACCAAAACGGAGCTACCTAACAGAACGGTCTTCAATGTGTGCATTCACCTTACGGAGTTAAACTGATGTGTGTTTGCAGGAGTTTCTAAACCCTTTCTGTGAAGAAGTGGAAAACGCATTTTTTCAGCCAAATGCAGGCATTCGAGAAATAGCTGGAAATCTCCGTCTAAAACACAAAAAGAACGTATCTTGCAAACTGCTCTGCTGGGTGGTCGCTCAGCTAAGGGAGTTGAATCCGCCTTCAGAATCAGAGAGTGAGAAGCACGGTTCTTCCAGGAGCTGTGTTTCGTTATACCCGGGTGAATGGGTGCAAACGCGATATTGAGAAATATCTGCTTCTAAAACCAAAACGGAGCTACCTAAAAGAACGGTCTTCAATGTGTGCATTACACTTACGGAGTTAAACTGATGTGTGTTTGCAGGAGTTTCTAAACCCTTTCTGTGAAGAAGTGGAAAACGCATTTTCCCAGCCAAATGCAGGCATTCAAGAAATAGCTGGAAATCTCCGTCTAAAACACAAAAAGAACGTATCTTGCAAACTGCTCTGCTGGGTGTTCGCTCAGCTAAGGGAGTTGAATCCGCCTTCAGAATCAGAGAGTGAGAAGCACGGTACTTCCAGGAGCTGTGTTTCGTTATACCCGGGTGAATGGGTGCAAACGCGATATTGAGAAATATCTGCTTCTAAAACCAAAACGGAGCTACCTAACAGAGCGGTCTTCAATGTGTGCATTCAACCTACGGAGTTAAACTGATGTGTGTTTGCAGGAGTTTCTAAACCCTTTCTGTGAAGAAGTGGAAAACGCATTTTCCCAGCCAAATGCAGGCATTCAAGAAATAGCTGGAAATCTCCGTCTAAAGCACAAAAAGAACGTATCTTGCAAACTGCTCTGCTGGGTGTTCGCTCAGCTAAGGGAGTTGAATCCGCCTTCAGAATCAGAGAGTGAGAAGCACGGTTCTTCCAGGAGCTGTGTTTCGTTATACCCGGGTGAATGGGTGCAAACGCGATATTGAGAAATATCTGCTTCTAAAACCAAAACGGAGCTACCTAACAGAACGGTCTTCAATGTGTGCATTCAACTTACGGAGTTAAACTGATGTGTGTTTGCAGGAGTTTCGAAACCCTTTCTGTGAAGAAATGGAAAACGCTTTTTCCCAGCCAAATGCAGGCATTCAAGAAATAGCTGGAAATCTCCGTCTAAAACACAAAAAGAACGTATCTTGCAAACTGCTCTGCTGGGTGTTCGCTCAGCTAAGGGAGTTGAATCCGCCTTCAGAATCAGAGAGTGAGAAGCACGGTTCTTCCAGGAGCTGTGTTTCGTTATACCCGTGCGAATGGGTGCAAACGCGATATTGAGAAATATCTGCTTCTAAAACCAAAACGGAGCTACCTAACAGAACGGTCTTCAATGTGTGCATTCACCTTACGGAGTTAAACTGATGTGTGTTTGCAGGAGTTTCTAAACCCTTTCTGTGAAGAAGTGGAAAACGCATTTTTTCAGCCAAATGCAGGCATTCGAGAAATAGCTGGAAATCTCCGTCTAAAACACAAAAAGAACGTATCTTGCAAACTGCTCTGCTGGGTGGTCGCTCAGCTAAGGGAGTTGAATCCGCCTTCAGAATCAGAGAGTGAGAAGCACGGTTCTTCCAGGAGCTGTGTTTCGTTATACCCGGGTGAATGGGTGCAAACGCGATATTGAGAAATATCTGCTTCTAAAACCAAAACGGAGCTACCTAACAGAACGGTCTTCAATGTGTGCATTCAACTTACGGAGTTAAACTGATGTGTGTTTGCAGGAGTTTCTAAACCCTTTCTGTGAAGAAGTGGAAAACGCATTTTCCCAGCCAAATGCAGGCATTCAAGAAATAGCTGGAAATCTCCGTCTAAAACACAAAAAGAACGTATCTTGCAAACTGCTCTACTGGGTGTTCGCTCAGCTAAGGGAGTTGAATCCGCCTTCAGAATCAGAGAGTGAGAAGCACGGTTCTTCCAGGAGCTGTGTTTCGTTATACCCGGGTGAATGGGTGCAAACGCGATATTGAGAAATATCTGCTTCTAAAACCAAAACGGAGCTACCTAACAGAACGGTCTTCAATGTGTGCATTCAACTTACGGAGTTAAACTGATGTGTGTTTGCAGGAGTTTCTAAACCCTTTCTGTGAAGAAGTGGAAAACGCATTTTCCCAGCCAAATGCAGGCATTCAAGAAATAGCTGGAAATCTCCGTCTAAAACACAAAAAGAACGTATCTTGCAAACTGCTCTTCTGGGTGTTCGCTCAGCTAAGGGAGTTGAATCCGCCTTCAGAATCAGAGAGTGAGAAGCACGGTTCTTCCAGGAGCTGTGTTTCGTTATACCCGGGTGAATGGGTGCAAACGCGATATTGAGAAATATCTGCTTCTAAAACCAAAACGGAGCTACCTAACAGAACGGTCTTCAATGTGTGCATTCAACTTACGGAGTTGAACTGATGTGTGTTTGCAGGAGTTTCTAAACCCTTTCTGTGAAGAAGTGGAAAACGCATTTTCCCAGCCAAATGCAGGCATTCAAGAAATAGCTGGAAATCTCCGTCTAAAACACAAAAAGAACGTATCTTGCAAACTGCTCTGCTGGGTGTTCGCTCAGCTAAGGGAGTTGAATCCGCCTTCAGAATCAGAGAGTGAGAAGCACGGTTCTTCCAGGAGCTGTGTTTCGTTATACCCGGGTGAATGGGTGCAAACGCGATATTGAGAAATATCTGCTTCTAAAACCAAAACGGAGCTACCTAACAGAACGGTCTTCAATTTGTGCATTCAACAAACGGAGTTAAACTGATGTGTGTTTGCAGGAGTTTCTAAACCCTTTCTGTGAAGAAGTGGAAAACGCATTTTCCCAGCCAAATGCAGGCATTCAAGAAATAGCTGGAAATCTCCGTCTAAAACACAAAAAGAACGTATCTTGCAAACTGCTCTGCTGGGTGTTCGCTCAGCTAAGGGAGTTGAATCCGCCTTCAGAATCAGAGAGTGAGAAGCACGGTTCTTCCAGGAGCTGTGTTTCGTCATACCCGGGTGAATGGGTGCAAACGCGATATTGAGAAATATCTGCTTCTAAAACCAAAACGGAGCTACCTAACAGAACGGTCTTCAATGTGTGCATTCAACTTACGGAGTTAAACTGATGTGTGTTTGCAGGAGTTTCTAAACCCTTTCTGTGAAGAAGTGGAAAACGCATTTTCCCAGCCAAATGCAGGCATTCAAGAAATAGCTGGAAATCTCCGTCTAAAACACAAAAAGAACGTATCTTGCAAACTGCTCTGCTGGGTGTTCGCTCAGCTAAGGGAGTTGAATCCGCCTTCAGAATCAGAGAGTGAGAAGCACGGTTCTTCCAGGAGCTGTGTTTCGTTATACCCGGGTGAATGGGTGCAAACGCGATATTGAGAAATATCTGCTTCTAAAACCAAAACGGAGCTACCTCACAGAACGGTCTTCAATGTGTGCATTCAACTTACGGAGTTAAACTGATGTGTGTTTGCAGGAGTTTCTAAACCCTTTCTGTGAAGAAGTGGAAAACGCATTTTCCCAGCCAAATGCAGGCATTCAAGAAATAGCTGGAAATCTCCGTCTAAAACACAAAAAGAACGTATCTTGCAAACTGCTCTGCTGGGTGTTCGCTCAGCTAAGGGAGTTGAATCCGCCTTCAGAATCAGAGAGTGAGAAGCACGGTTCTTCCAGGAGCTGTGTTTCGTTATACCCGGGTGAATGGGTGCAAACGCGATATTGAGAAATATCTGCTTCTAAAACCAAAACGGAGCTACCTAACAGAACGGTCTTCAATGTGTGCATTCAACTTACGGAGTTAAACTGATGTGTGTTTGCAGGAGTTTCTAAACCCTTTCTGTGAAGAAGTGGAAAACGCATTTTCCCAGCCAAATGCAGGCATTCAAGAAATAGCTGGAAATCTCCGTCTAAAACACAAAAAGAACGTATCTTGCAAACTGCTCTGCTGGGTGTTCGCTCAGCTAAGGGAGTTGAATCCGCCTTCAGAATCAGAGAGTGAGAGGCACGGTTCTTCCAGGAGCTGTGTTTCGTCATACCCGGGTGAATGGGTGCAAACGCTATATTGAGAAATATCTGCTTCTAAAACCAAAACGGAGCTACCTAACAGAACGGTCTTCAATGTGTGCATTCAACTTACGGAGTTAAACTGACGTGTGTTTGCAGGAGTTTCTAAACCCTTTCTGTGAAGAAGTGGAAAACGCATTTTCCCAGCCAAATGCAGGCATTCAAGAAATAGCTGGAAATCTCCGTCTAAAACACAAAAAGAACGTATCTTGCAAACTGCTCTGCTGGGTGTTCGCTCAGCTAAGGGAGTTGAATCCGCCTTCAGATTCAGAGAGTGAGAAGCACGGTTCTTCCAGGAGCTGTGTTTCGTTATACCCGGGTGAATGGGTGCAAACGCGATATTGAGAAATATCTGCTTCTAAAACCAAAACGGAGCTACCTAACAGAACGGTCTTCAATGTGTGCATTCAACTTACGGAGTTAAACTGATGTGTGTTTGCAGGAGTTTCTAAACCCTTTCTGTGAAGAAGTGGAAAACGCATTTTCCCAGCCAAATGCAGGCATTCAAGAAATAGCTGGAAATCTCCGTCTAAAACACACTAAGAACGTATCTTGCAAACTGCTCTGCTGGGTGTTCGCTCAGCTAAGGGAGTTTAATCCGCCTTCAGAATCAGAGAGTGGGAAGCACGGTTCTTCCAGGAGCTGTGTTTCGTCATACCCGGGTGAATGGGTGCAAACGCGATATTGAGAAATATCTGCTTCTAAAACCAAAACGGAGCTACCTAACAGAACGGTCTTCAATGTGTGCATTCAACTTACGGAGTTAAACTGATGTGTGTTTGCAGGAGTTTCTAAACCCTTTCTGTGAAGAAGTGGAAAACGCATTTTCCCAGCCAAATGCAGGCATTCAAGAAATAGCTGGAAATCTCCGTCTAAAACACAAAAAGAACGTATCTCGCAAAGTGCTCTGCTGGGTGTTCGCTCAGCTAAGGAAGTTGAATCCGCCTTCAGAATCAGAGAGTGAGAAGCACGGTTCTTCCAGGAGCTGTGTTTCGTTATACCCGGGCGAATGGGTGCAAACGCGATATTGAGAAATATCTGCTTCTAAAACCAAAACGGAGCTACCTAACAGAACGGTCTTCAATGTGTGCATTCAACTTACGGAGTTAAACTGATGTGTGTTTGCAGGAGTTTCTAAACCCTTTCTGTGAAGAAGTGGAATACGCATTTTCCCAGCGAAATGCAGGCATTCAAGAAATAGCTGGAAATCTCCGTCTAAATCACAAAAAGAACGTATCTTGCAAACTGCTCTGCTGGGGGTTCGCTCAGCTAAGGGAGTTGAATCTGCCTTCAGAATCAGAGAGTGAGAAGCACGGTTCTTCCAGGAGCTGTGTTTCGTTATACCCGGGTGAATGGGTGCAAACGCGATATTGAGAAATATCTGCTTCTAAAACCAAAACGGAGCTACCTAACAGAACGGTCTTCAATGTGTGCATTCAACTTACGGAGTTAAACTGATGTGTGTTTGCAGGAGTTTCTAAACCCTTTCTGTGAAGAAGTGGAAAACGCATTTTCCCAGCCAAATGCAGGCATTCAAGAAATAGCTGGAAATCTCCGTCTAAAACACAAAAAGAACGTATCTTGCAAACTGCTCTGCTGGGTGTTCGCTCAGCTAAGGGAGTTGAATCCGCCTTCAGAATCAGAGAGTGAGAAGCACGGTTCTTCCAGGAGCTCTGTATTGTTATACCCGTGCGAATGGGTGCAAACGCGATATTGAGAAATATCTGCTTCTAAAACCAAAACGGAGCTACCTAACAGAACGGTCTTCAATGTGTGCATTCACCTTACGGAGTTAAACTGATGTGTGTTTGCAGGAGTTTCTAAACCCTTTCTGTGAAGAAGTGGAAAACGCATTTTTTCAGCCAAATGCAGGCATTCGAGAAATAGCTGGAAATCTCCGTCTAAAACACAAAAAGAACGTATCTTGCAAACTGCTCTGCTGGGTGGTCGCTCAGCTAAGGGAGTTGAATCCGCCTTCAGAATCAGAGAGTGAGAAGCACGGTTCTTCCAGGAGCTGTGTTTCGTTATACCCGGGTGAATGGGTGCAAACGCGATATTGAGAAATATCTGCTTCTAAAACCAAAACGGAGCTACCTAACAGAACGGTCTTCAATGTGTGCATTCAACTTACGGAGTTAAACTGATGTGTGTTTGCAGGAGTTTCTAAACCCTTTCTGTGAAGAAGTGGAAAACGCATTTTCCCAGCCAAATGCAGGCATTCAAGAAATAGCTGGAAATCTCCGTCTAAAACACAAAAAGAACGTATCTTGCAAACTGCTCTGCTGGGTGTTCGCTCAGCTAAGGGAGTTGAATCCGCCTTCAGAATCAGAGAGTGAGAAGCACGGTTCTTCCAGGAGCTGTGTTTCGTTATACCCGGGTGAATGGGTGCAAACGCGATATTGAGAAATATCTGCTTCTAAAACCAAAACGGAGCTACCTAACAGAACGGTCTTCAATGTGTGCATTCAACTTACGGAGTTAAACTGATGTGTGTTTGCAGGAGTTTCTAAACCCTTTCTGTGAAGAAGTGGAAAACGCATTTTCCCAGCCAAATGCAGGCATTCAAGAAATAGCTGGAAATCTCCGTCTAAAACACAAAAAGAACGTATCTTGCAAACTGCTCTGCTGGGTGTTCGCTCAGCTAAGGGAGTTGAATCCGCCTTCAGAATCAGAGAGTGAGAAGCACGGTTCTTCCAGGAGCTGTGTTTCGTTATACCCGGGTGAATGGGTGCAAACGCGATATTGAGAAATATCTGCTTCTAAAACCAAAACGGAGCTACCTAACAGAACGGTCTTCAATGTGTGCATTCAACTTACGGAGTTAAACTGATGTGTGTTTGCAGGAGTTTCTAAACCCTTTCTGTGAAGAAGTGGAAAACGCATTTTCCCAGCCAAATGCAGGCATTCAAGAAATAGCTGGAAATCTCCGTCTAAAACACAAAAAGAACGTATCTTGCAAACTGCTCTGCTGGGTGTTCGCTCAGCTAAGGGAGTTGAATCTGCCTTCAGAATCAGAGAGTGAGAAGCACGGTTCTTCCAGGAGCTGTGTTTCGTTATACCCGGGTGAATGGGTGCAAACGCGATATTGAGAAATATCTGCTTCTAAAACCAAAACGGAGCTACCTAACAGAACGGTCTTCAATGTGTGCATTCAACTTACGGAGTTAAACTGATGTGTGTTTGCAGGAGTTTCTAAACCCTTTCTGTGAAGAAGTGGAAAACGCATTTTCCCAGCCAAATGCAGGCATTCAAGAAATAGCTGGAAATCTCCGTCTAAAACACAAAAAGAACGTATCTTGCAAACTGCTCTGCTGGGTGTTCGCTCAGCTAAGGGAGTTGAATCCGCCTTCAGAATCAGAGAGTGAGAAGCACGGTTCTTCCAGGAGCTGTGTTTCGTTATACCCGGGTGAATGGGTGCAAACGCGATATTGAGAAATATCTGCTTCTAAAACCAAAACGGAGCTACCTAACAGAACGGTCTTCAATGTGTGCATTCAACTTACGGAGTTAAACTGATGTGTGTTTGCAGGAGTTTCTAAACCCTTTCTGTGAAGAAGTGGAAAACGCATTTTCCCAGCCAAATGCAGGCATTCAAGAAATAGCTGGAAATCTCCGTCTAAAACACAAAAAGAACGTATCTTGCAAACTGCTCTGCTGGGTGTTCGCTCAGCTAAGGGAGTTGAATCCGCCTTCAGAATCAGAGAGTGAGAAGCACGGTTCTTCCAGGAGCTGTGTTTCGTTATACCCGGGTGAATGGGTGCAAACGCGATATTGAGAAATATCTGCTTCTAAAACCAAAACGGAGCTACCTAACAGAACGGTCTTCAATGTGTGCATTCAACTTACGGAGTTAACTGATGTGTGTTTGCAGGAGTTTCTAAACCCTTTCTGTGAAGAAGTGGAAAACGCATTTTCCCAGCCAAATGCAGGCATTCAAGAAATAGCTGGAAATCTCCGTCTAAAGCACAAAAAGAACGTATCTTGCAAACTGCTCTGCTGGGTGTTCGCTCAGCTAAGGGAGTTGAATCCGCCTTCAGAATCAGAGAGTGAGAAGCACGGTTCTTCCAGGAGCTGTGTTTCGTTATACCCGGGTGAATGGGTGCAAACGCGATATTGAGAAATATCTGCTTCTAAAACCAAAACGGAGCTACCTAACAGAACGGTCTTCAATGTGTGCATTCAACTTACAGAGTTAAACTGATGTGTGTTTGCAGGAGTTTCTAAACCCTTTCTGTGAAGAAGTGGAAAACGCATTTTCCCAGCCAAATGCAGGCATTCAAGAAATAGCTGGAAATCTCCGTCTAAAACACAAAAAGAACGTATCTTGCAAACTGCTCTGCTGGGTGTTCGCTCAGCTAAGGGAGTTGAATCCGCCTTCAGAATCAGAGAGTGAGAAGCACGGTTCTTCCAGGAGCTGTGTTTCGTTATACCCGGGTGAATGGGTGCAAACGCGATATTGAGAAATATCTGCTTCTAAAACCAAAACGGAGCTACCTAACAGAACGGTCTTCAATGTGTGCATTCAACTTACGGAGTTAAACTGATGTGTGTTTGCAGGAGTTTCTAAACCCTTTCTGTGAAGAAGTGGAAAACGCATTTTCCCAGCCAAATGCAGGCATTCAAGAAATAGCTGGAAATCTCCGTCTAAAACACAAAAAGAACGTATCTTGCAAACTGCTCTGCTGGGTGTTCGCTCAGCTAAGGGAGTTGAATCCGCCTTCAGAATCAGAGAGTGAGAGGCACGGTTCTTCCAGGAGCTGTGTTTCGTCATACCCGGGTGAATGGGTGCAAACGCGATATTGAGAAATATCTGCTTCTAAAACCAAAACGGAGCTACCTAACAGAACGGTCTTCAATGTGTGCATTCAACTTACGGAGTTAAACTGATGTGTGTTTGCAGGAGTTTCTAAACCCTTTCTGTGAAGAAGTGGAAAACGCATTTTCCCAGCCAAATGCAGGCATTCAAGAAATAGCTGGAAATCTCCGTCTAAAACACAAAAAGAACGTATCTTGCAAACTGCTCTGCTGGGTGTTCGCTCAGCTAAGGGAGTTGAATCCGCCTTCAGATTCAGAGAGTGAGAAGCACGGTTCTTCCAGGAGCTGTGTTTCGTTATACCCGGGTGAATGGGTGCAAACGCGATATTGAGAAATATCTGCTTCTAAAACCAAAACGGAGCTACCTAACAGAACGGTCTTCAATGTGTGCATTCAACTTACGGAGTTAAACTGATGTGTGTTTGCAGGAGTTTCTAAACCCTTTCTGTGAAGAAGTGGAAAACGCATTTTCCCAGCCAAATGCAGGCATTCAAGAAATAGCTGGAAATCTCCGTCTAAAACACACTAAGAACGTATCTTGCAAACTGCTCTGCTGGGTGTTCGCTCAGCTAAGGGAGTTGAATCCGCCTTCAGAATCAGAGAGTGGGAAGCACGGTTCTTCCAGGAGCTGTGTTTCGTCATACCCGGGTGAATGGGTGCAAACGCGATATTGAGAAATATCTGCTTCTAAAACCAAAACGGAGCTACCTAACAGAACGGTCTTCAATGTGTGCATTCAACTTACGGAGTTAAACTGATGTGTGTTTGCAGGAGTTTCTAAACCCTTTCTGTGAAGAAGTGGAAAACGCATTTTCCCAGCCAAATGCAGGCATTCAAGAAATAGCTGGAAATCTCCGTCTAAAACACAAAAAGAACGTATCTTGCAAACTGCTCTGCTGGGGGTTCGCTCAGCTAAGGGAGTTGAATCTGCCTTCAGAATCAGAGAGTGAGAAGCACGGTTCTTCCAGGAGCTGTGTTTCGTTATACCCGGGTGAATGGGTGCAAACGCGATATTGAGAAATATCTGCTTCTAAAACCAAAACGGAGCTACCTAACAGAACGGTCTTCAATGTGTGCATTCAACTTACGGAGTTAAACTGATGTGTTTTTGCAGGAGTTTCTAAACCCTTTCTGTGAAGAAGTGGAAAACGCATTTTCCCAGCCAAATGCAGGCATTCAAGAAATAGCTGGAAATCTCCGTCTAAAACACAAAAAGAACGTATCTTGCAAACTGCTCTGCTGGGTGTTCGCTCAGCTAAGGGAGTTGAATCCGCCTTCAGAATCAGAGAGTGAGAAGCACGGTTCTTCCAGGAGCTCTGTATTGTTATACCCGTGCGAATGGGTGCAAACGCGATATTGAGAAATATCTGCTTCTAAAACCAAAACGGAGCTACCTAACAGAACGGTCTTCAATGTGTGCATTCACCTTACGGAGTTAAACTGATGTGTGTTTGCAGGAGTTTCTAAACCCTTTCTGTGAAGAAGTGGAAAACGCATTTTTTCAGCCAAATGCAGGCATTCGAGAAATAGCTGGAAATCTCCGTCTAAAACACAAAAAGAACGTATCTTGCAAACTGCTCTGCTGGGTGGTCGCTCAGCTAAGGGAGTTGAATCCGCCTTCAGAATCAGAGAGTGAGAAGCACGGTTCTTCCAGGAGCTGTGTTTCGTTATACCCGGGTGAATGGGTGCAAACGCGATATTGAGAAATATCTGCTTCTAAAACCAAAACGGAGCTACCTAACAGAACGGTCTTCAATGTGTGCATTCAACTTACGGAGTTAAACTGATGTGTGTTTGCAGGAGTTTCTAAACCCTTTCTGTGAAGAAGTGGAAAACGCATTTTCCCAGCCAAATGCAGGCATTCAAGAAATAGCTGGAAATCTCCGTCTAAAACACAAAAAGAACGTATCTTGCAAACTGCTCTGCTGGGTGTTCGCTCAGCTAAGGGAGTTGAATCCGCCTTCAGAATCAGAGAGTGAGAAGCACGGTTCTTCCAGGAGCTGTGTTTCGTTATACCCGGGTGAATGGGTGCAAACGCGATATTGAGAAATATCTGCTTCTAAAACCAAAACGGAGCTACCTAACAGAACGGTCTTCAATGTGTGCATTCAACTTACGGAGTTAAACTGATGTGTGTTTGCAGGAGTTTCTAAACCCTTTCTGTGAAGAAGTGGAAAACGCATTTTCCCAGCCAAATGCAGGCATTCAAGAAATAGCTGGAAATCTCCGTCTAAAACACAAAAAGAACGTATCTTGCAAACTGCTCTGCTGGGTGTTCGCTCAGCTAAGGGAGTTGAATCCGCCTTCAGAATCAGAGAGTGAGAAGCACGGTTCTTCCAGGAGCTGTGTTTCGTTATACCCGGGTGAATGGGTGCAAACGCGATATTGAGAAATATCTGCTTCTAAAACCAAAACGGAGCTACCTAACAGAACGGTCTTCAATGTGTGCATTCAACTTACGGAGTTAAACTGATGTGTGTTTGCAGGAGTTTCTAAACCCTTTCTGTGAAGAAGTGGAAAACGCATTTTCCCAGCCAAATGCAGGCATTCAAGAAATAGCTGGAAATCTCCGTCTAAAACACAAAAAGAACGTATCTTGCAAACTGCTCTGCTGGGTGTTCGCTCAGCTAAGGGAGTTGAATCTGCCTTCAGAATCAGAGAGTGAGAAGCACGGTTCTTCCAGGAGCTGTGTTTCGTTATACCCGGGTGAATGGGTGCAAACGCGATATTGAGAAATATCTGCTTCTAAAACCAAAACGGAGCTACCTAACAGAACGGTCTTCAATGTGTGCATTCAACTTACGGAGTTAAACTGATGTGTGTTTGCAGGAGTTTCTAAACCCTTTCTGTGAAGAAGTGGAAAACGCATTTTCCCAGCCAAATGCAGGCATTCAAGAAATAGCTGGAAATCTCCGTCTAAAACACAAAAAGAACGTATCTTGCAAACTGCTCTGCTGGGTGTTCGCTCAGCTAAGGGAGTTGAATCCGCCTTCAGAATCAGAGAGTGAGAAGCACGGTTCTTCCAGGAGCTGTGTTTCGTTATACCCGGGTGAATGGGTGCAAACGCGATATTGAGAAATATCTGCTTCTAAAACCAAAACGGAGCTACCTAACAGAACGGTCTTCAATGTGTGCATTCAACTTACGGAGTTAAACTGATGTGTGTTTGCAGGAGTTTCTAAACCCTTTCTGTGAAGAAGTGGAAAACGCATTTTCCCAGCCAAATGCAGGCATTCAAGAAATAGCTGGAAATCTCCGTCTAAAACACAAAAAGAACGTATCTTGCAAACTGCTCTGCTGGGTGTTCGCTCAGCTAAGGGAGTTGAATCCGCCTTCAGAATCAGAGAGTGAGAAGCACGGTTCTTCCAGGAGCTGTGTTTCGTTATACCCGGGTGAATGGGTGCAAACGCGATATTGAGAAATATCTGCTTCTAAAACCAAAACGGAGCTACCTAACAGAACGGTCTTCAATGTGTGCATTCAACTTACGGAGTTAAACTGATGTGTGTTTGCAGGAGTTTCTAAACCCTTTCTGTGAAGAAGTGGAAAACGCATTTTCCCAGCCAAATGCAGGCATTCAAGAAATAGCTGGAAATCTCCGTCTAAAACACAAAAAGAACGTATCTTGCAAACTGCTCTGCTGGGTGTTCGCTCAGCTAAGGGAGTTGAATCTGCCTTCAGAATCAGAGAGTGAGAAGCACGGTTCTTCCAGGAGCTGTGTTTCGTTATACCCGGGTGAATGGGTGCAAACGCGATATTGAGAAATATCTGCTTCTAAAACCAAAACGGAGCTACCTAACAGAACGGTCTTCAATGTGTGCATTCAACTTACGGAGTTAAACTGATGTGTGTTTGCAGGAGTTTCTAAACCCTTTCTGTGAAGAAGTGGAAAACGCATTTTCCCAGCCAAATGCAGGCATTCAAGAAATAGCTGGAAATCTCCGTCTAAAACACAAAAAGAACGTATCTTGCAAACTGCTCTGCTGGGTGTTCGCTCAGCTAAGGGAGTTGAATCCGCCTTCAGAATCAGAGAGTGAGAAGCACGGTTCTTCCAGGAGCTGTGTTTCGTTATACCCGGGTGAATGGGTGCAAACGCGATATTGAGAAATATCTGCTTCTAAAACCAAAACGGAGCTACCTAACAGAACGGTCTTCAATGTGTGCATTCAACTTACGGAGTTAAACTGATGTGTGTTTGCAGGAGTTTCTAAACCCTTTCTGTGAAGAAGTGGAAAACGCATTTTCCCAGCCAAATGCAGGCATTCAAGAAATAGCTGGAAATCTCCGTCTAAAACACAAAAAGAACGTATCTTGCAAACTGCTCTGCTGGGTGTTCGCTCAGCTAAGGGAGTTGAATCCGCCTTCAGAATCAGAGAGTGAGAAGCACGGTTCTTCCAGGAGCTGTGTTTCGTTATACCCGGGTGAATGGGTGCAAACGCGATATTGAGAAATATCTGCTTCTAAAACCAAAACGGAGCTACCTAACAGAACGGTCTTCAATGTGTGCATTCAACTTACGGAGTTAACTGATGTGTGTTTGCAGGAGTTTCTAAACCCTTTCTGTGAAGAAGTGGAAAACGCATTTTCCCAGCCAAATGCAGGCATTCAAGAAATAGCTGGAAATCTCCGTCTAAAGCACAAAAAGAACGTATCTTGCAAACTGCTCTGCTGGGTGTTCGCTCAGCTAAGGGAGTTGAATCCGCCTTCAGAATCAGAGAGTGAGAAGCACGGTTCTTCCAGGAGCTGTGTTTCGTTATACCCGGGTGAATGGGTGCAAACGCGATATTGAGAAATATCTGCTTCTAAAACCAAAACGGAGCTACCTAACAGAACGGTCTTCAATGTGTGCATTCAACTTACGGAGTTAACTGATGTGTGTTTGCAGGAGTTTCTAAACCCTTTCTGTGAAGAAGTGGAAAACGCATTTTCCCAGCCAAATGCAGGCATTCAAGAAATAGCTGGAAATCTCCGTCTAAAGCACAAAAAGAACGTATCTTGCAAACTGCTCTGCTGGGTGTTCGCTCAGCTAAGGGAGTTGAATCCGCCTTCAGAATCAGAGAGTGAGAAGCACGGTTCTTCCAGGAGCTGTGTTTCGTTATACCCGGGTGAATGGGTGCAAACGCGATATTGAGAAATATCTGCTTATGAAACCAATACGGAGCTACCTAACAGAACGGTCTTCAATGTGTGCATTCAACTTACGGAGTTAACTGATGTGTGTTTGCAGGAGTTTCTAAACCCTTTCTGTGAAGAAGTGGAAAACGCATTTTCCCAGCCAAATGCAGGCATTCAAGAAATAGCTGGAAATCTCCGTCTAAAGCACAAAAAGAACGTATCTTGCAAACTGCTCTGCTGGGTGTTCGCTCAGCTAAGGGAGTTGAATCCGCCTTCAGAATCAGAGAGTGAGAAGCACGGTTCTTCCAGGAGCTGTGTTTCGTTATACCCGGGTGAATGGGTGCAAACGCGATATTGAGAAATATCTGCTTATGAAACCAATACGGAGCTACCTAACAGAACGGTCTTCAATGTGTGCATTCAACTTACGGAGTTAAACTGATGTGTGTTTGCAGGAGTTTCTAAACCCTTTCTGTGAAGAAGTGGAAAACGCATTTTCCCAGCCAAATGCAGGCATTCAAGAAATAGCTGGAAATCTCCGTCTAAAACACAAAAAGAACGTATCTTGCAAACTGCTCTGCTGGGTGTTCGCTCAGCTAAGGGAGTTGAATCCGCCTTCAGAATCAGAGAGTGAGAAGCACGGTTCTTCCAGGAGCTGTGTTTCGTTATACCCGGGTGAATGGGTGCAAACGCGATATTGAGAAATATCTGCTTCTAAAACCAAAACGGAGCTACCTAACAGAACGGTCTTCAATGTGTGCATTCAACTTACGGAGTTAAACTGATGTGTGTTTGCAGGAGTTTCTAAACCCTTTCTGTGAAGAAGTGGAAAACGCATTTTCCCAGCCAAATGCAGGCATTCAAGAAATAGCTGGAAATCTCCGTCTAAAACACAAAAAGAACGTATCTTGCAAACTGCTCTGCTGGGTGTTCGCTCAGCTAAGGGAGTTGAATCCGCCTTCAGAATCAGAGAGTGAGAAGCACGGTACTTCCAGGAGCTGTGTTTCGTTATACCCGGGTGAATGGGTGCAAACGCGATATTGAGAAATATCTGCTTCTAAAACCAAAACGGAGCTACCTAACAGAACGGTCTTCAATGTGTGCATTCAACTTACGGAGTTAACTGATGTGTGTTTGCAGGAGTTTCTAAACCCTTTCTGTGAAGAAGTGGAAAACGCATTTTCCCAGCCAAATGCAGGCATTCAAGAAATAGCTGGAAATCTCCGTCTAAAACACAAAAAGAACGTATCTTGCAAACTGCTCTGCTGGGTGTTCGCTCAGCTAAGGGAGTTGAATCCGCCTTCAGAATCAGAGAGTGAGAAGCACGGTTCTTCCAGGAGCTGTGTTTCGTTATACCCGGGTGAATGGGTGCAAACGCGATATTGAGAAATATCTGCTTCTAAAACCAAAACGGAGCTACCTAACAGAACGGTCTTCAATGTGTGCATTCAACTTACGGAGTTAAACTGATGTGTGTTTGCAGGAGTTTCTAAACCCTTTCTGTGAAGAAGTGGAAAACGCATTTTCCCAGCCAAATGCAGGCATTCAAGAAATAGCTGGAAATCTCCGTCTAAAGCACAAAAAGAACGTATCTTGCAAACTGCTCTGCTGGGTGTTCACTCAGCTAAGGGAGTTGAATCCGCCTTCAGAATCAGAGAGTGAGAAGCACGGTTCTTCCAGGAGCTGTGTTTCGTTATACCCGGGTGAATGGGTGCAAACGCGATATTGAGAAATATCTGCTTATGAAACCAATACGGAGCTACCTAACAGAACGGTCTTCAATGTGTGCATTCAACTTACGGAGTTAAACTGATGTGTGTTTGCAGGAGTTTCTAAACCCTTTCTGTGAAGAAGTGGAAAACGCATTTTCCCAGCCAAATGCAGGCATTCAAGAAATAGCTGGAAATCTCCGTCTAAAACACAAAAAGAACGTATCTTGCAAACTGCTCTGCTGGGTGTTCGCTCAGCTAAGGGAGTTGAATCCGCCTTCAGAATCAGAGAGTGAGAAGCACGGTTCTTCCAGGAGCTGTGTTTCGTTATACCCGGGTGAATGGGTGCAAACGCGATATTGAGAAATATCTGCTTCTAAAACCAAAACGGAGCTACCTAACAGAACGGTCTTCAATGTGTGCATTCAACTTACGGAGTTAAACTGATGTGTGTTTGCAGGAGTTTCTAAACCCTTTCTGTGAAGAAGTGGAAAACGCATTTTCCCAGCCAAATGCAGGCATTCAAGAAATAGCTGGAAATCTCCGTCTAAAACACAAAAAGAACGTATCTTGCAAACTGCTCTGCTGGGTGTTCGCTCAGCTAAGGGAGTTGAATCCGCCTTCAGAATCAGAGAGTGAGAAGCACGGTTCTTCCAGGAGCTGTGTTTCGTTATACCCGGGTGAATGGGTGCAAACGCGATATTGAGAAATATCTGCTTCTAAAACCAAAACGGAGCTACCTAACAGAACGGTCTTCAATGTGTGCATTCAACTTACGGAGTTAACTGATGTGTGTTTGCAGGAGTTTCTAAACCCTTTCTGTGAAGAAGTGGAAAACGCATTTTCCCAGCCAAATGCAGGCATTCAAGAAATAGCTGGAAATCTCCGTCTAAAGCACAAAAAGAACGTATCTTGCAAACTGCTCTGCTGGGTGTTCGCTCAGCTAAGGGAGTTGAATCCGCCTTCAGAATCAGAGAATGAGAAGCACGGTTCTTCCAGGAGCTGTGTTTCGTTATACCCGGGTGAATGGGTGCAAACGCGATATTGAGAAATATCTGCTTATGAAACCAATACGGAGCTACCTAACAGAACGGTCTTCAATGTGTGCATTCAACTTACGGAGTTAAACTGATGTGTGTTTGCAGGAGTTTCTAAACCCTTTCTGTGAAGAAGTGGAAAACGCATTTTCCCAGCCAAATGCAGGCATTCAAGAAATAGCTGGAAATCTCCGTCTAAAACACAAAAAGAACGTATCTTGCAAACTGCTCTGCTGGGTGTTCGCTCAGCTAAGGGAGTTGAATCCGCCTTCAGAATCAGAGAGTGAGAAGCACGGTTCTTCCAGGAGCTGTGTTTCGTTATACCCGGGTGAATGGGTGCAAACGCGATATTGAGAAATATCTGCTTCTAAAACCAAAACGGAGCTACCTAACAGAACGGTCTTCAATGTGTGCATTCAACTTACGGAGTTAAACTGATGTGTGTTTGCAGGAGTTTCTAAACCCTTTCTGTGAAGAAGTGGAAAACGCATTTTCCCAGCCAAATGCAGGCATTCAAGAAATAGCTGGAAATCTCCGTCTAAAACACAAAAAGAACGTATCTTGCAAACTGCTCTGCTGGGTGTTCGCTCAGCTAAGGGAGTTGAATCCGCCTTCAGAATCAGAGAGTGAGAAGCACGGTTCTTCCAGGAGCTGTGTTTCGTTATACCCGGGTGAATGGGTGCAAACGCGATATTGAGAAATATCTGCTTATGAAACCAATACGGAGCTACCTAACAGAACGGTCTTCAATGTGTGCATTCAACTTACGGAGTTAACTGATGTGTGTTTGCAGGAGTTTCTAAACCCTTTCTGTGAAGAAGTGGAAAACGCATTTTCCCAGCCAAATGCAGGCATTCAAGAAATAGCTGGAAATCTCCGTCTAAAGCACAAAAAGAACGTATCTTGCAAACTGCTCTGCTGGGTGTTCGCTCAGCTAAGGGAGTTGAATCCGCCTTCAGAATCAGAGAGTGAGAAGCACGGTTCTTCCAGGAGCTGTGTTTCGTTATACCCGGGTGAATGGGTGCAAACGCGATATTGAGAAATATCTGCTTATGAAACCAATACGGAGCTACCTAACAGAACGGTCTTCAATGTGTGCATTCAACTTACGGAGTTAAACTGATGTGTGTTTGCAGGAGTTTCTAAACCCTTTCTGTGAAGAAGTGGAAAACGCATTTTCCCAGCCAAATGCAGGCATTCAAGAAATAGCTGGAAATCTCCGTCTAAAACACAAAAAGAACGTATCTTGCAAACTGCTCTGCTGGGTGTTCGCTCAGCTAAGGGAGTTGAATCCGCCTTCAGAATCAGAGAGTGAGAAGCACGGTTCTTCCAGGAGCTGTGTTTCGTTATACCCGGGTGAATGGGTGCAAACGCGATATTGAGAAATATCTGCTTCTAAAACCAAAACGGAGCTACCTAACAGAACGGTCTTCAATGTGTGCATTCAACTTACGGAGTTAAACTGATGTGTGTTTGCAGGAGTTTCTAAACCCTTTCTGTGAAGAAGTGGAAAACGCATTTTCCCAGCCAAATGCAGGCATTCAAGAAATAGCTGGAAATCTCCGTCTAAAACACAAAAAGAACGTATCTTGCAAACTGCTCTGCTGGGTGTTCGCTCAGCTAAGGGAGTTGAATCCGCCTTCAGAATCAGAGAGTGAGAAGCACGGTTCTTCCAGGAGCTGTGTTTCGTTATACCCGGGTGAATGGGTGCAAACGCGATATTGAGAAATATCTGCTTCTAAAACCAAAACGGAGCTACCTAACAGAACGGTCTTCAATGTGTGCATTCAACTTACGGAGTTAACTGATGTGTGTTTGCAGGAGTTTCTAAACCCTTTCTGTGAAGAAGTGGAAAACGCATTTTCCCAGCCAAATGCAGGCATTCAAGAAATAGCTGGAAATCTCCGTCTAAAGCACAAAAAGAACGTATCTTGCAAACTGCTCTGCTGGGTGTTCGCTCAGCTAAGGGAGTTGAATCCGCCTTCAGAATCAGAGAGTGAGAAGCACGGTTCTTCCAGGAGCTGTGTTTCGTTATACCCGGGTGAATGGGTGCAAACGCGATATTGAGAAATATCTGCTTATGAAACCAATACGGAGCTACCTAACAGAACGGTCTTCAATGTGTGCATTCAACTTACGGAGTTAACTGATGTGTGTTTGCAGGAGTTTCTAAACCCTTTCTGTGAAGAAGTGGAAAACGCATTTTCCCAGCCAAATGCAGGCATTCAAGAAATAGCTGGAAATCTCCGTCTAAAGCACAAAAAGAACGTATCTTGCAAACTGCTCTGCTGGGTGTTCGCTCAGCTAAGGGAGTTGAATCCGCCTTCAGAATCAGAGAGTGAGAAGCACGGTTCTTCCAGGAGCTGTGTTTCGTTATACCCGGGTGAATGGGTGCAAACGCGATATTGAGAAATATCTGCTTATGAAACCAATACGGAGCTACCTAACAGAACGGTCTTCAATGTGTGCATTCAACTTACGGAGTTAAACTGATGTGTGTTTGCAGGAGTTTCTAAACCCTTTCTGTGAAGAAGTGGAAAACGCATTTTCCCAGCCAAATGCAGGCATTCAAGAAATAGCTGGAAATCTCCGTCTAAAACACAAAAAGAACGTATCTTGCAAACTGCTCTGCTGGGTGTTCGCTCAGCTAAGGGAGTTGAATCCGCCTTCAGAATCAGAGAGTGAGAAGCACGGTTCTTCCAGGAGCTGTGTTTCGTTATACCCGGGTGAATGGGTGCAAACGCGATATTGAGAAATATCTGCTTCTAAAACCAAAACGGAGCTACCTAACAGAACGGTCTTCAATGTGTGCATTCAACTTACGGAGTTAAATTGATGTGTGTTTGCAGGAGTTTCTAAACCCTTTCTGTGAAGAAGTGGAAAACGCATTTTCCCAGCCAAATGCAGGCATTCAAGAAATAGCTGGAAATCTTTGTCTAAAACACAAAAAGAACGTATCTTGCAAACTGCTCTGCTGGGTGTTCGCTCAGCTAAGGGAGTTGAATCCGCCTTCAGAATCAGAGAGTGAGAAGCACGGTTCTTCCAGGAGCTGTGTTTCGTTATACCCGGGTGAATGGGTGCAAACGCGATATTGAGAAATATCTGCTTCTAAAACCAAAACGGAGCTACCTAACAGAACGGTCTTCAATGTGTGCATTCAACTTACGGAGTTAAACTGATGTGTGTTTGCAGGAGTTTCTAAACCCTTTCTGTGAAGAAGTGGAAAACGCATTTTCCCAGCCAAATGCAGGCATTCAAGAAATAGCTGGAAATCTCCGTCTAAAACACAAAAAGAACGTATCTTGCAAACTGCTCTGCTGGGTGTTCGCTCAGCTAAGGGAGTTGAATCCGCCTTCAGAATCAGAGAGTGAGAAGCACGGTTCTTCCAGGAGCTGTGTTTCGTTATACCCGGGTGAATGGGTGCAAATGCGATATTGAGAAATATCTGCTTCTAAAACCAAAACGGAGCTACCTAACAGAACGGTCTTCAATGTGTGCATTCAACTTACGGAGTTAACTGATGTGTGTTTGCAGGAGTTTCTAAACCCTTTCTGTGAAGAAGTGGAAAACGCATTTTCCCAGCCAAATGCAGGCATTCAAGAAATAGCTGGAAATCTCCGTCTAAAACACAAAAAGAACGTATCTTGCAAACTGCTCTGCTGGGTGTTCGCTCAGCTAAGGGAGTTGAATCCGCCTTCAGAATCAGAGAGTGAGAAGCACGGTTCTTCCAGGAGCTGTGTTTCGTTATACCCGGGTGAATGGGTGCAAACGCGATATTGAGAAATATCTGCTTCTAAAACCAAAACGGAGCTACCTAACAGAACGGTCTTCAATGTGTGCATTCAACTTACGGAGTTAACTGATGTGTGTTTGCAGGAGTTTCTAAACCCTTTCTGTGAAGAAGTGGAAAACGCATTTTCCCAGCCAAATGCAGGCATTCAAGAAATAGCTGGAAATCTCCGTCTAAAGCACAAAAAGAACGTATCTTGCAAACTGCTCTGCTGGGTGTTCGCTCAGCTAAGGGAGTTGAATCCGCCTTCAGAATCAGAGAGTGAGAAGCACGGTTCTTCCAGGAGCTGTGTTTCGTTATACCCGGGTGAATGGGTGCAAACGCGATATTCAGAAATATCTGCTTATGAAACCAATACGGAGCTACCTAACAGAACGGTCTTCAATGTGTGCATTCAACTTACGGAGTTAAACTGATGTGTGTTTGCAGGAGTTTCTAAACCCTTTCTGTGAAGAAGTGGAAAACGCATTTTCCCAGCCAAATGCAGGCATTCAAGAAATAGCTGGAAATCTCCGTCTAAAACACAAAAAGAACGTATCTTGCAAACTGCTCTGCTGGGTGTTCGCTCAGCTAAGGGAGTTGAATCCGCCTTCAGAATCAGAGAGTGAGAAGCACGGTTCTTCCAGGAGCTGTGTTTCGTTATACCCGGGTGAATGGGTGCAAACGCGATATTGAGAAATATCTGCTTCTAAAACCAAAACGGAGCTACCTAACAGAACGGTCTTCAATGTGTGCATTCAACTTACGGAGTTAAACTGATGTGTGTTTGCAGGAGTTTCTAAACCCTTTCTGTGAAGAAGTGGAAAACGCATTTTCCCAGCCAAATGCAGGCATTCAAGAAATAGCTGGAAATCTCCGTCTAAAACACAAAAAGAACGTATCTTGCAAACTGCTCTGCTGGGTGTTCGCTCAGCTAAGGGAGTTGAATCCGCCTTCAGAATCAGAGAGTGAGAAGCACGGTTCTTCCAGGAGCTGTGTTTCGTTATACCCGGGTGAATGGGTGCAAACGCGATATTGAGAAATATCTGCTTCTAAAACCAAAACGGAGCTACCTAACAGAACGGTCTTCAATGTGTGCATTCAACTTACGGAGTTAACTGATGTGTGTTTGCAGGAGTTTCTAAACCCTTTCTGTGAAGAAGTGGAAAACGCATTTTCCCAGCCAAATGCAGGCATTCAAGAAATAGCTGGAAATCTCCGTCTAAAGCACAAAAAGAACGTATCTTGCAAACTGCTCTGCTGGGTGTTCGCTCAGCTAAGGGAGTTGAATCCGCCTTCAGAATCAGAGAGTGAGAAGCACGGTTCTTCCAGGAGCTGTGTTTCGTTATACCCGGGTGAATGGGTGCAAACGCGATATTGAGAAATATCTGCTTATGAAACCAATACGGAGCTACCTAACAGAACGGTCTTCAATGTGTGCATTCAACTTACGGAGTTAAACTGATGTGTGTTTGCAGGAGTTTCTAAACCCTTTCTGTGAAGAAGTGGAAAACGCATTTTCCCAGCCAAATGCAGGCATTCAAGAAATAGCTGGAAATCTCCGTCTAAAACACAAAAAGAACGTATCTTGCAAACTGCTCTGCTGGGTGTTCGCTCAGCTAAGGGAGTTGAATCCGCCTTCAGAATCAGAGAGTGAGAAGCACGGTTCTTCCAGGAGCTGTGTTTCGTTATACCCGGGTGAATGGGTGCAAACGCGATATTGAGAAATATCTGCTTCTAAAACCAAAACGGAGCTACCTAACAGAACGGTCTTCAATGTGTGCATTCAACTTACGGAGTTAAACTGATGTGTGTTTGCAGGAGTTTCTAAACCCTTTCTGTGAAGAAGTGGAAAACGCATTTTCCCAGCCAAATGCAGGCATTCAAGAAATAGCTGGAAATCTCCGTCTAAAACACAAAAAGAACGTATCTTGCAAACTGCTCTGCTGGGTGTTCGCTCAGCTAAGGGAGTTGAATCCGCCTTCAGAATCAGAGAGTGAGAAGCACGGTTCTTCCAGGAGCTGTGTTTCGTTATACCCGGGTGAATGGGTGCAAACGCGATATTGAGAAATATCTGCTTATGAAACCAATACGGAGCTACCTAACAGAACGGTCTTCAATGTGTGCATTCAACTTACGGAGTTAACTGATGTGTGTTTGCAGGAGTTTCTAAACCCTTTCTGTGAAGAAGTGGAAAACGCATTTTCCCAGCCAAATGCAGGCATTCAAGAAATAGCTGGAAATCTCCGTCTAAAGCACAAAAAGAACGTATCTTGCAAACTGCTCTGCTGGGTGTTCGCTCAGCTAAGGGAGTTGAATCCGCCTTCAGAATCAGAGAGTGAGAAGCACGGTTCTTCCAGGAGCTGTGTTTCGTTATACCCGGGTGAATGGGTGCAAACGCGATATTGAGAAATATCTGCTTATGAAACCAATACGGAGCTACCTAACAGAACGGTCTTCAATGTGTGCATTCAACTTACGGAGTTAAACTGATGTGTGTTTGCAGGAGTTTCTAAACCCTTTCTGTGAAGAAGTGGAAAACGCATTTTCCCAGCCAAATGCAGGCATTCAAGAAATAGCTGGAAATCTCCGTCTAAAACACAAAAAGAACGTATCTTGCAAACTGCTCTGCTGGGTGTTCGCTCAGCTAAGGGAGTTGAATCCGCCTTCAGAATCAGAGAGTGAGAAGCACGGTTCTTCCAGGAGCTGTGTTTCGTTATACCCGGGTGAATGGGTGCAAACGCGATATTGAGAAATATCTGCTTCTAAAACCAAAACGGAGCTACCTAACAGAACGGTCTTCAATGTGTGCATTCAACTTACGGAGTTAAACTGATGTGTGTTTGCAGGAGTTTCTAAACCCTTTCTGTGAAGAAGTGGAAAACGCATTTTCCCAGCCAAATGCAGGCATTCAAGAAATAGCTGGAAATCTCCGTCTAAAACACAAAAAGAACGTATCTTGCAAACTGCTCTGCTGGGTGTTCGCTCAGCTAAGGGAGTTGAATCCGCCTTCAGAATCAGAGAGTGAGAAGCACGGTTCTTCCAGGAGCTGTGTTTCGTTATACCCGGGTGAATGGGTGCAAACGCGATATTGAGAAATATCTGCTTCTAAAACCAAAACGGAGCTACCTAACAGAACGGTCTTCAATGTGTGCATTCAACTTACGGAGTTAACTGATGTGTGTTTGCAGGAGTTTCTAAACCCTTTCTGTGAAGAAGTGGAAAACGCATTTTCCCAGCCAAATGCAGGCATTCAAGAAATAGCTGGAAATCTCCGTCTAAAGCACAAAAAGAACGTATCTTGCAAACTGCTCTGCTGGGTGTTCGCTCAGCTAAGGGAGTTGAATCCGCCTTCAGAATCAGAGAGTGAGAAGCACGGTTCTTCCAGGAGCTGTGTTTCGTTATACCCGGGTGAATGGGTGCAAACGCGATATTGAGAAATATCTGCTTATGAAACCAATACGGAGCTACCTAACAGAACGGTCTTCAATGTGTGCATTCAACTTACGGAGTTAACTGATGTGTGTTTGCAGGAGTTTCTAAACCCTTTCTGTGAAGAAGTGGAAAACGCATTTTCCCAGCCAAATGCAGGCATTCAAGAAATAGCTGGAAATCTCCGTCTAAAGCACAAAAAGAACGTATCTTGCAAACTGCTCTGCTGGGTGTTCGCTCAGCTAAGGGAGTTGAATCCGCCTTCAGAATCAGAGAGTGAGAAGCACGGTTCTTCCAGGAGCTGTGTTTCGTTATACCCGGGTGAATGGGTGCAAACGCGATATTGAGAAATATCTGCTTATGAAACCAATACGGAGCTACCTAACAGAACGGTCTTCAATCTGTGCATTCAACTTACGGAGTTAAACTGATGTGTGTTTGCAGGAGTTTCTAAACCCTTTCTGTGAAGAAGTGGAAAACGCATTTTCCCAGCCAAATGCAGGCATTCAAGAAATAGCTGGAAATCTCCGTCTAAAACACAAAAAGAACGTATCTTGCAAACTGGTCTGCTGGGTGTTCGCTCAGCTAAGGGAGTTGAATCCGCCTTCAGAATCAGAGAGTGAGAAGCACGGTTCTTCCAGGAGCTGTGTTTCGTTATACCCGGGTGAATGGGTGCAAACGCGATATTGAGAAATATCTGCTTCTAAAACCAAAACGGAGCTACCTAACAGAACGGTCTTCAATGTGTGCATTCAACTTACGGAGTTAAATTGATGTGTGTTTGCAGGAGTTTCTAAACCCTTTCTGTGAAGAAGTGGAAAACGCATTTTCCCAGCCAAATGCAGGCATTCAAGAAATAGCTGGAAATCTTTGTCTAAAACACAAAAAGAACGTATCTTGCAAACTGCTCTGCTGGGTGTTCGCTCAGCTAAGGGAGTTGAATCCGCCTTCAGAATCAGAGAGTGAGAAGCACGGTTCTTCCAGGAGCTGTGTTTCGTTATACCCGGGTGAATGGGTGCAAACGCGATATTGAGAAATATCTGCTTATGAAACCAATACGGAGCTACCTAACAGAACGGTCTTCAATGTGTGCATTCAACTTACGGAGTTAAACTGATGTGTGTTTGCAGGAGTTTCTAAACCCTTTCTGTGAAGAAGTGGAAAACGCATTTTCCCAGCCAAATGCAGGCATTCAAGAAATAGCTGGAAATCTCCGTCTAAAACACAAAAAGAACGTATCTTGCAAACTGCTCTGCTGGGTGTTCGCTCAGCTAAGGGAGTTGAATCCGCCTTCAGAATCAGAGAGTGAGAAGCACGGTTCTTCCAGGAGCTGTGTTTCGTTATACCCGGGTGAATGGGTGCAAACGCGATATTGAGAAATATCTGCTTCTAAAACCAAAACGGAGCTACCTAACAGAACGGTCTTCAATGTGTGCATTCAACTTACGGAGTTAAACTGATGTGTGTTTGCAGGAGTTTCTAAACCCTTTCTGTGAAGAAGTGGAAAACGCATTTTCCCAGCCAAATGCAGGCATTCAAGAAATAGCTGGAAATCTCCGTCTAAAACACAAAAAGAACGTATCTTGCAAACTGCTCTGCTGGGTGTTCGCTCAGCTAAGGGAGTTGAATCCGCCTTCAGAATCAGAGAGTGAGAAGCACGGTTCTTCCAGGAGCTGTGTTTCGTTATACCCGGGTGAATGGGTGCAAACGCGATATTGAGAAATATCTGCTTATGAAACCAATACGGAGCTACCTAACAGAACGGTCTTCAATGTGTGCATTCAACTTACGGAGTTAACTGATGTGTGTTTGCAGGAGTTTCTAAACCCTTTCTGTGAAGAAGTGGAAAACGCATTTTCCCAGCCAAATGCAGGCATTCAAGAAATAGCTGGAAATCTCCGTCTAAAGCACAAAAAGAACGTATCTTGCAAACTGCTCTGCTGGGTGTTCGCTCAGCTAAGGGAGTTGAATCCGCCTTCAGAATCAGAGAGTGAGAAGCACGGTTCTTCCAGGAGCTGTGTTTCGTTATACCCGGGTGAATGGGTGCAAACGCGATATTGAGAAATATCTGCTTATGAAACCAATACGGAGCTACCTAACAGAACGGTCTTCAATGTGTGCATTCAACTTACGGAGTTAAACTGATGTGTGTTTGCAGGAGTTTCTAAACCCTTTCTGTGAAGAAGTGGAAAACGCATTTTCCCAGCCAAATGCAGGCATTCAAGAAATAGCTGGAAATCTCCGTCTAAAACACAAAAAGAACGTATCTTGCAAACTGCTCTGCTGGGTGTTCGCTCAGCTAAGGGAGTTGAATCCGCCTTCAGAATCAGAGAGTGAGAAGCACGGTTCTTCCAGGAGCTGTGTTTCGTTATACCCGGGTGAATGGGTGCAAACGCGATATTGAGAAATATCTGCTTCTAAAACCAAAACGGAGCTACCTAACAGAACGGTCTTCAATGTGTGCATTCAACTTACGGAGTTAAACTGATGTGTGTTTGCAGGAGTTTCTAAACCCTTTCTGTGAAGAAGTGGAAAACGCATTTTCCCAGCCAAATGCAGGCATTCAAGAAATAGCTGGAAATCTCCGTCTAAAACACAAAAAGAACGTATCTTGCAAACTGCTCTGCTGGGTGTTCGCTCAGCTAAGGGAGTTGAATCCGCCTTCAGAATCAGAGAGTGAGAAGCACGGTTCTTCCAGGAGCTGTGTTTCGTTATACCCGGGTGAATGGGTGCAAACGCGATATTGAGAAATATCTGCTTCTAAAACCAAAACGGAGCTACCTAACAGAACGGTCTTCAATGTGTGCATTCAACTTACGGAGTTAACTGATGTGTGTTTGCAGGAGTTTCTAAACCCTTTCTGTGAAGAAGTGGAAAACGCATTTTCCCAGCCAAATGCAGGCATTCAAGAAATAGCTGGAAATCTCCGTCTAAAGCACAAAAAGAACGTATCTTGCAAACTGCTCTGCTGGGTGTTCGCTCAGCTAAGGGAGTTGAATCCGCCTTCAGAATCAGAGAGTGAGAAGCACGGTTCTTCCAGGAGCTGTGTTTCGTTATACCCGGGTGAATGGGTGCAAACGCGATATTGAGAAATATCTGCTTATGAAACCAATACGGAGCTACCTAACAGAACGGTCTTCAATGTGTGCATTCAACTTACGGAGTTAACTGATGTGTGTTTGCAGGAGTTTCTAAACCCTTTCTGTGAAGAAGTGGAAAACGCATTTTCCCAGCCAAATGCAGGCATTCAAGAAATAGCTGGAAATCTCCGTCTAAAGCACAAAAAGAACGTATCTTGCAAACTGCTCTGCTGGGTGTTCGCTCAGCTAAGGGAGTTGAATCCGCCTTCAGAATCAGAGAGTGAGAAGCACGGTTCTTCCAGGAGCTGTGTTTCGTTATACCCGGGTGAATGGGTGCAAACGCGATATTGAGAAATATCTGCTTATGAAACCAATACGGAGCTACCTAACAGAACGGTCTTCAATCTGTGCATTCAACTTACGGAGTTAAACTGATGTGTGTTTGCAGGAGTTTCTAAACCCTTTCTGTGAAGAAGTGGAAAACGCATTTTCCCAGCCAAATGCAGGCATTCAAGAAATAGCTGGAAATCTCCGTCTAAAACACAAAAAGAACGTATCTTGCAAACTGGTCTGCTGGGTGTTCGCTCAGCTAAGGGAGTTGAATCCGCCTTCAGAATCAGAGAGTGAGAAGCACGGTTCTTCCAGGAGCTGTGTTTCGTTATACCCGGGTGAATGGGTGCAAACGCGATATTGAGAAATATCTGCTTCTAAAACCAAAACGGAGCTACCTAACAGAACGGTCTTCAATGTGTGCATTCAACTTACGGAGTTAAATTGATGTGTGTTTGCAGGAGTTTCTAAACCCTTTCTGTGAAGAAGTGGAAAACGCATTTTCCCAGCCAAATGCAGGCATTCAAGAAATAGCTGGAAATCTTTGTCTAAAACACAAAAAGAACGTATCTTGCAAACTGCTCTGCTGGGTGTTCGCTCAGCTAAGGGAGTTGAATCCGCCTTCAGAATCAGAGAGTGAGAAGCACGGTTCTTCCAGGAGCTGTGTTTCGTTATACCCGGGTGAATGGGTGCAAACGCGATATTGAGAAATATCTGCTTCTGAAACCAAAACGGAGCTACCTAACAGAACGGTCTTCAATGTGTGCATTCAACTTACGGAGTTAAACTGATGTGTGTTTGCAGGAGTTTCTAAACCCTTTCTGTGAAGAAGTGGAAAACGCATTTTCCCAGCCAAATGCAGGCATTCAAGAAATAGCTGGAAATCTCCGTCTAAAACACAAAAAGAACGTATCTTGCAAACTGCTCTGCTGGGTGTTCGCTCAGCTAAGGGAGTTGAATCCGCCTTCAGAATCAGAGAGTGAGAAGCACGGTTCTTCCAGGAGCTGTGTTTCGTTATACCCGGGTGAATGGGTGCAAATGCGATATTGAGAAATATCTGCTTCTAAAACCAAAACGGAGCTACCTAACAGAACGGTCTTCAATGTGTGCATTCAACTTACGGAGTTAACTGATGTGTGTTTGCAGGAGTTTCTAAACCCTTTCTGTGAAGAAGTGGAAAACGCATTTTCCCAGCCAAATGCAGGCATTCAAGAAATAGCTGGAAATCTCCGTCTAAAACACAAAAAGAACGTATCTTGCAAACTGCTCTGCTGGGTGTTCGCTCAGCTAAGGGAGTTGAATCCGCCTTCAGAATCAGAGAGTGAGAAGCACGGTTCTTCCAGGAGCTGTGTTTCGTTATACCCGGGTGAATGGGTGCAAACGCGATATTGAGAAATATCTGCTTCTAAAACCAAAACGGAGCTACCTAACAGAACGGTCTTCAATGTGTGCATTCAACTTACGGAGTTAACTGATGTGTGTTTGCAGGAGTTTCTAAACCCTTTCTGTGAAGAAGTGGAAAACGCATTTTCCCAGCCAAATGCAGGCATTCAAGAAATAGCTGGAAATCTCCGTCTAAAGCACAAAAAGAACGTATCTTGCAAACTGCTCTGCTGGGTGTTCGCTCAGCTAAGGGAGTTGAATCCGCCTTCAGAATCAGAGAGTGAGAAGCACGGTTCTTCCAGGAGCTGTGTTTCGTTATACCCGGGTGAATGGGTGCAAACGCGATATTCAGAAATATCTGCTTATGAAACCAATACGGAGCTACCTAACAGAACGGTCTTCAATGTGTGCATTCAACTTACGGAGTTAAACTGATGTGTGTTTGCAGGAGTTTCTAAACCCTTTCTGTGAAGAAGTGGAAAACGCATTTTCCCAGCCAAATGCAGGCATTCAAGAAATAGCTGGAAATCTCCGTCTAAAACACAAAAAGAACGTATCTTGCAAACTGCTCTGCTGGGTGTTCGCTCAGCTAAGGGAGTTGAATCCGCCTTCAGAATCAGAGAGTGAGAAGCACGGTTCTTCCAGGAGCTGTGTTTCGTTATACCCGGGTGAATGGGTGCAAACGCGATATTGAGAAATATCTGCTTCTAAAACCAAAACGGAGCTACCTAACAGAACGGTCTTCAATGTGTGCATTCAACTTACGGAGTTAAACTGATGTGTGTTTGCAGGAGTTTCTAAACCCTTTCTGTGAAGAAGTGGAAAACGCATTTTCCCAGCCAAATGCAGGCATTCAAGAAATAGCTGGAAATCTCCGTCTAAAACACAAAAAGAACGTATCTTGCAAACTGCTCTGCTGGGTGTTCGCTCAGCTAAGGGAGTTGAATCCGCCTTCAGAATCAGAGAGTGAGAAGCACGGTTCTTCCAGGAGCTGTGTTTCGTTATACCCGGGTGAATGGGTGCAAACGCGATATTGAGAAATATCTGCTTCTAAAACCAAAACGGAGCTACCTAACAGAACGGTCTTCAATGTGTGCATTCAACTTACGGAGTTAACTGATGTGTGTTTGCAGGAGTTTCTAAACCCTTTCTGTGAAGAAGTGGAAAACGCATTTTCCCAGCCAAATGCAGGCATTCAAGAAATAGCTGGAAATCTCCGTCTAAAGCACAAAAAGAACGTATCTTGCAAACTGCTCTGCTGGGTGTTCGCTCAGCTAAGGGAGTTGAATCCGCCTTCAGAATCAGAGAGTGAGAAGCACGGTTCTTCCAGGAGCTGTGTTTCGTTATACCCGGGTGAATGGGTGCAAACGCGATATTGAGAAATATCTGCTTATGAAACCAATACGGAGCTACCTAACAGAACGGTCTTCAATGTGTGCATTCAACTTACGGAGTTAAACTGATGTGTGTTTGCAGGAGTTTCTAAACCCTTTCTGTGAAGAAGTGGAAAACGCATTTTCCCAGCCAAATGCAGGCATTCAAGAAATAGCTGGAAATCTCCGTCTAAAACACAAAAAGAACGTATCTTGCAAACTGCTCTGCTGGGTGTTCGCTCAGCTAAGGGAGTTGAATCCGCCTTCAGAATCAGAGAGTGAGAAGCACGGTTCTTCCAGGAGCTGTGTTTCGTTATACCCGGGTGAATGGGTGCAAACGCGATATTGAGAAATATCTGCTTCTAAAACCAAAACGGAGCTACCTAACAGAACGGTCTTCAATGTGTGCATTCAACTTACGGAGTTAAACTGATGTGTGTTTGCAGGAGTTTCTAAACCCTTTCTGTGAAGAAGTGGAAAACGCATTTTCCCAGCCAAATGCAGGCATTCAAGAAATAGCTGGAAATCTCCGTCTAAAACACAAAAAGAACGTATCTTGCAAACTGCTCTGCTGGGTGTTCGCTCAGCTAAGGGAGTTGAATCCGCCTTCAGAATCAGAGAGTGAGAAGCACGGTTCTTCCAGGAGCTGTGTTTCGTTATACCCGGGTGAATGGGTGCAAACGCGATATTGAGAAATATCTGCTTCTAAAACCAAAACGGAGCTACCTAACAGAACGGTCTTCAATGTGTGCATTCAACTTACGGAGTTAACTGATGTGTGTTTGCAGGAGTTTCTAAACCCTTTCTGTGAAGAAGTGGAAAACGCATTTTCCCAGCCAAATGCAGGCATTCAAGAAATAGCTGGAAATCTCCGTCTAAAGCACAAAAAGAACGTATCTTGCAAACTGCTCTGCTGGGTGTTCGCTCAGCTAAGGGAGTTGAATCCGCCTTCAGAATCAGAGAGTGAGAAGCACGGTTCTTCCAGGAGCTGTGTTTCGTTATACCCGGGTGAATGGGTGCAAACGCGATATTGAGAAATATCTGCTTCTAAAACCAAAACGGAGCTACCTAACAGAACGGTCTTCAATGTGTGCATTCAACTTACGGAGTTAACTGATGTGTGTTTGCAGGAGTTTCTAAACCCTTTCTGTGAAGAAGTGGAAAACGCATTTTCCCAGCCAAATGCAGGCATTCAAGAAATAGCTGGAAATCTCCGTCTAAAACACAAAAAGAACGTATCTTGCAAACTGCTCTGCTGGGTGTTCGCTCAGCTAAGGGAGTTGAATCCGCCTTCAGAATCAGAGAGTGAGAAGCACGGTTCTTCCAGGAGCTGTGTTTCGTTATACCCGGGTGAATGGGTGCAAACGCGATATTGAGAAATATCTGCTTATGAAACCAATACGGAGCTACCTAACAGAACGGTCTTCAATGTGTGCATTCAACTTACGGAGTTAACTGATGTGTGTTTGCAGGAGTTTCTAAACCCTTTCTGTGAAGAAGTGGAAAACGCATTTTCCCAGCCAAATGCAGGCATTCAAGAAATAGCTGGAAATCTCCGTCTAAAGCACAAAAAGAACGTATCTTGCAAACTGCTCTGCTGGGTGTTCGCTCAGCTAAGGGAGTTGAATCCGCCTTCAGAATCAGAGAGTGAGAAGCACGGTTCTTCCAGGAGCTGTGTTTCGTTATACCCGGGTGAATGGGTGCAAACGCGATATTGAGAAATATCTGCTTCTAAAACCAAAACGGAGCTACCTAACAGAACGGTCTTCAATGTGTGCATTCAACTTACGGAGTTAACTGATGTGTGTTTGCAGGAGTTTCTAAACCCTTTCTGTGAAGAAGTGGAAAACGCATTTTCCCAGCCAAATGCAGGCATTCAAGAAATAGCTGGAAATCTCCGTCTAAAACACAAAAAGAACGTATCTTGCAAACTGCTCTGCTGGGTGTTCGCTCAGCTAAGGGAGTTGAATCCGCCTTCAGAATCAGAGAGTGAGAAGCACGGTTCTTCCAGGAGCTGTGTTTCGTTATACCCGGGTGAATGGGTGCAAACGCGATATTGAGAAATATCTGCTTATGAAACCAATACGGAGCTACCTAACAGAACGGTCTTCAATGTGTGCATTCAACTTACGGAGTTAACTGATGTGTGTTTGCAGGAGTTTCTAAACCCTTTCTGTGAAGAAGTGGAAAACGCATTTTCCCAGCCAAATGCAGGCATTCAAGAAATAGCTGGAAATCTCCGTCTAAAGCACAAAAAGAACGTATCTTGCAAACTGCTCTGCTGGGTGTTCGCTCAGCTAAGGGAGTTGAATCCGCCTTCAGAATCAGAGAGTGAGAAGCACGGTTCTTCCAGGAGCTGTGTTTCGTTATACCCGGGTGAATGGGTGCAAACGCGATATTGAGAAATATCTGCTTATGAAACCAATACGGAGCTACCTAACAGAACGGTCTTCAATGTGTGCATTCAACTTACGGAGTTAAACTGATGTGTGTTTGCAGGAGTTTCTAAACCCTTTCTGTGAAGAAGTGGAAAACGCATTTTCCCAGCCAAATGCAGGCATTCAAGAAATAGCTGGAAATCTCCGTCTAAAACACAAAAAGAACGTATCTTGCAAACTGCTCTGCTGGGTGTTCGCTCAGCTAAGGGAGTTGAATCCGCCTTCAGAATCAGAGAGTGAGAAGCACGGTTCTTCCAGGAGCTGTGTTTCGTTATACCCGGGTGAATGGGTGCAAACGCGATATTGAGAAATATCTGCTTCTAAAACCAAAACGGAGCTACCTAACAGAACGGTCTTCAATGTGTGCATTCAACTTACGGAGTTAAACTGATGTGTGTTTGCAGGAGTATCTAAACCCTTTCTGTGAAGAAGTGGAAAACGCATTTTCCCAGCCAAATGCAGGCATTCAAGAAATAGCTGGAAATCTCCGTCTAAAACACAAAAAGAACGTATCTTGCAAACTGCTCTGCTGGGTGTTCGCTCAGCTAAGGGAGTTGAATCCGCCTTCAGAATCAGAGAGTGAGAAGCACGGTTCTTCCAGGAGCTGTGTTTCGTTATACCCGGGTGAATGGGTGCAAACGCGATATTGAGAAATATCTGCTTCTAAAACCAAAACGGAGCTACCTAACAGAACGGTCTTCAATGTGTGCATTCAACTTACGGAGTTAACTGATGTGTGTTTGCAGGAGTTTCTAAACCCTTTCTGTGAAGAAGTGGAAAACGCATTTTCCCAGCCAAATGCAGGCATTCAAGAAATAGCTGGAAATCTCCGTCTAAAGCACAAAAAGAACGTATCTTGCAAACTGCTCTGCTGGGTGTTCGCTCAGCTAAGGGAGTTGAATCCGCCTTCAGAATCAGAGAGTGAGAAGCACGGTTCTTCCAGGAGCTGTGTTTCGTTATACCCGGGTGAATGGGTGCAAACGCGATATTGAGAAATATCTGCTTATGAAACCAATACGGAGCTACCTAACAGAACGGTCTTCAATGTGTGCATTCAACTTACGGAGTTAAACTGATGTGTGTTTGCAGGAGTTTCTAAACCCTTTCTGTGAAGAAGTGGAAAACGCATTTTCCCAGCCAAATGCAGGCATTCAAGAAATAGCTGGAAATCTCCGTCTAAAACACAAAAAGAACGTATCTTGCAAACTGCTCTGCTGGGTGTTCGCTCAGCTAAGGGAGTTGAATCCGCCTTCAGAATCAGAGAGTGAGAAGCACGGTTCTTCCAGGAGCTGTGTTTCGTTATAGCCGGGTGAATGGGTGCAAACGCGATATTGAGAAATATCTGCTTCTAAAACCAAAACGGAGCTACCTAACAGAACGGTCTTCAATGTTTGCATTCAACTTACGGAGTTAAACTGATGTGTGTTTGCAGGAGTTTCTAAACCCTTTCTGTGAAGAAGTGGAAAACGCATTTTCCCAGCCAAATGCAGGCATTCAAGAAATAGCTGGAAATCTCCGTCTAAAACACAAAAAGAACGTATCTTGCAAACTGCTCTGCTGGGTGTTCGCTCAGCTAAGGGAGTTGAATCCGCCTTCAGAATCAGAGAGTGAGAAGCACGGTTCTTCCAGGAGCTGTGTTTCGTTATACCCGGGTGAATGGGTGCAAACGCGATATTGAGAAATATCTGCTTCTAAAACCAAAACGGAGCTACCTAACAGAACGGTCTTCAATGTGTGCATTCAACTTACGGAGTTAACTGATGTGTGTTTGCAGGAGTTTCTAAACCCTTTCTGTGAAGAAGTGGAAAACGCATTTTCCCAGCCAAATGCAGGCATTCAAGAAATAGCTGGAAATCTCCGTCTAAAACACAAAAAGAACGTATCTTGCAAACTGCTCTGCTGGGTGTTCGCTCAGCTAAGGGAGTTGAATCCGCCTTCAGAATCAGAGAGTGAGAAGCACGGTTCTTCCAGGAGCTGTGTTTCGTTATACCCGGGTGAATGGGTGCAAACGCGATATTGAGAAATATCTGCTTCTAAAACCAAAACGGAGCTACCTAACAGAACGGTCTTCAATGTGTGCATTCAACTTACGGAGTTAACTGATGTGTGTTTGCAGGAGTTTCTAAACCCTTTCTGTGAAGAAGTGGAAAACGCATTTTCCCAGCCAAATGCAGGCATTCAAGAAATAGCTGGAAATCTCCGTCTAAAGCACAAAAAGAACGTATCTTGCAAACTGCTCTGCTGGGTGTTCGCTCAGCTAAGGGAGTTGAATCCGCCTTCAGAATCAGAGAGTGAGAAGCACGGTTCTTCCAGGAGCTGTGTTTCGTTATACCCGGGTGAATGGGTGCAAACGCGATATTGAGAAATATCTGCTTATGAAACCAATACGGAGCTACCTAACAGAACGGTCTTCAATGTGTGCATTCAACTTACGGAGTTAAACTGATGTGTGTTTGCAGGAGTTTCTAAACCCTTTCTGTGAAGAAGTGGAAAACGCATTTTCCCAGCCAAATGCAGGCATTCAAGAAATAGCTGGAAATCTCCGTCTAAAACACAAAAAGAACGTATCTTGCAAACTGCTCTGCTGGGTGTTCGCTCAGCTAAGGGAGTTGAATCCGCCTTCAGAATCAGAGAGTGAGAAGCACGGTTCTTCCAGGAGCTGTGTTTCGTTATACCCGGGTGAATGGGTGCAAACGCGATATTGAGAAATATCTGCTTCTAAAACCAAAACGGAGCTACCTAACAGAACGGTCTTCAATGTGTGCATTCAACTTACGGAGTTAACTGATGTGTGTTTGCAGGAGTTTCTAAACCCTTTCTGTGAAGAAGTGGAAAACGCATTTTCCCAGCCAAATGCAGGCATTCAAGAAATAGCTGGAAATCTCCGTCTAAAACACAAAAAGAACGTATCTTGCAAACTGCTCTGCTGGGTGTTCGCTCAGCTAAGGGAGTTGAATCCGCCTTCAGAATCAGAGAGTGAGAAGCACGGTTCTTCCAGGAGCTGTGTTTCGTTATACCCGGGTGAATGGGTGCAAACGCGATATTGAGAAATATCTGCTTCTAAAACCAAAACGGAGCTACCTAACAGA
Source organism: Callithrix jacchus (assembly GCF_049354715.1). Classification (NCBI taxonomy): domain Eukaryota; kingdom Metazoa; phylum Chordata; class Mammalia; order Primates; family Cebidae; genus Callithrix; species Callithrix jacchus. Next base: position 3,487,708 of record NC_133515.1, read on the forward strand.
ACGGTCTTCAATGTGTGCATTCAACTTACGGAGTTAACTGATGTGTGTTTGCAGGAGTTTCTAAACCCTTTCTGTGAAGAAGTGGAAAACGCATTTTCCCAGCCAAATGCAGGCATTCAAGAAATAGCTGGAAATCTCCGTCTAAAACACAAAAAGAACGTATCTTGCAAACTGCTCTGCTGGGTGTTCGCTCAGCTAAGGGAGTTGAATCCGCCTTCAGAATCAGAGAGTGAGAAGCACGGTTCTTCCAGGAGCTGTGTTTCGTTATACCCGGGTGAATGGGTGCAAACGCGATATTGAGAAATATCTGCTTCTAAAACCAAAACGGAGCTACCTAACAGAACGGTCTTCAATGTGTGCATTCAACTTACGGAGTTAACTGATGTGTGTTTGCAGGAGTTTCTAAACCCTTTCTGTGAAGAAGTGGAAAACGCATTTTCCCAGCCAAATGCAGGCATTCAAGAAATAGCTGGAAATCTCCGTCTAAAACACAAAAAGAACGTATCTTGCAAACTGCTCTGCTGGGTGTTCGCTCAGCTAAGGGAGTTGAATCCGCCTTCAGAATCAGAGAGTGAGAAGCACGGTTCTTCCAGGAGCTGTGTTTCGTTATACCCGGGTGAATGGGTGCAAACGCGATATTGAGAAATATCTGCTTCTAAAACCAAAACGGAGCTACCTAACAGAACGGTCTTCAATGTGTGCATTCAACTTACGGAGTTAACTGATGTGTGTTTGCAGGAGTTTCTAAACCCTTTCTGTGAAGAAGTGGAAAACGCATTTTCCCAGCCAAATGCAGGCATTCAAGAAATAGCTGGAAATCTCCGTCTAAAGCACAAAAAGAACGTATCTTGCAAACTGCTCTGCTGGGTGTTCGCTCAGCTAAGGGAGTTGAATCCGCCTTCAGAATCAGAGAGTGAGAAGCACGGTTCTTCCAGGAGCTGTGTTTCGTTATACCCGGGTGAATGGGTGCAAACGCGATATTGAGAAATATCTGCTTATGAAACCAATACGGAGCTACCTAACAGAACGGTCTTCAATGTGTGCATTCAACTTACGGAGTTAAACTGATGTGTGTTTGCAGGAGTTTCTAAACCCTTTCTGTGAAGAAGTGGAAAACGCATTTTCCCAGCCAAATGCAGGCATTCAAGAAATAGCTGGAAATCTCCGTCTAAAACACAAAAAGAACGTATCTTGCAAACTGCTCTGCTGGGTGTTCGCTCAGCTAAGGGAGTTGAATCCGCCTTCAGAATCAGAGAGTGAGAAGCACGGTTCTTCCAGGAGCTGTGTTTCGTTATACCCGGGTGAATGGGTGCAAACGCGATATTGAGAAATATCTGCTTCTAAAACCAAAACGGAGCTACCTAACAGAACGGTCTTCAATGTGTGCATTCAACTTACGGAGTTAAACTGATGTGTGTTTGCAGGAGTTTCTAAACCCTTTCTGTGAAGAAGTGGAAAACGCATTTTCCCAGCCAAATGCAGGCATTCAAGAAATAGCTGGAAATCTCCGTCTAAAACACAAAAAGAACGTATCTTGCAAACTGCTCTGCTGGGTGTTCGCTCAGCTAAGGGAGTTGAATCCGCCTTCAGAATCAGAGAGTGAGAAGCACGGTTCTTCCAGGAGCTGTGTTTCGTTATACCCGGGTGAATGGGTGCAAACGCGATATTGAGAAATATCTGCTTCTAAAACCAAAACGGAGCTACCTAACAGAACGGTCTTCAATGTGTGCATTCAACTTACGGAGTTAACTGATGTGTGTTTGCAGGAGTTTCTAAACCCTTTCTGTGAAGAAGTGGAAAACGCATTTTCCCAGCCAAATGCAGGCATTCAAGAAATAGCTGGAAATCTCCGTCTAAAACACAAAAAGAACGTATCTTGCAAACTGCTCTGCTGGGTGTTCGCTCAGCTAAGGGAGTTGAATCCGCCTTCAGAATCAGAGAGTGAGAAGCACGGTTCTTCCAGGAGCTGTGTTTCGTTATACCCGGGTGAATGGGTGCAAACGCGATATTGAGAAATATCTGCTTCTAAAACCAAAACGGAGCTACCTAACAGAACGGTCTTCAATGTGTGCATTCAACTTACAGAGTTAAACTGATGTGTGTTTGCAGGAGTTTCTAAACCCTTTCTGTGAAGAAGTGGAAAACGCATTTTCCCAGCCAAATGCAGGCATTCAAGAAATAGCTGGAAATCTCCGTCTAAAACACAAAAAGAACGTATCTTGCAAACTGCTCTGCTGGGTGTTCGCTCAGCTAAGGGAGTTGAATCCGCCTTCAGAATCAGAGAGTGAGAAGCACGGTTCTTCCAGGAGCTCTGTATTGTTATACCCGTGCGAATGGGTGCAAACGCGATATTGAGAAATATCTGCTTCTAAAACCAAAACGGAGCTACCTAACAGAACGGTCTTCAATGTGTGCATTCACCATACGGAGTTAAACTGATGTGTGTTTGCAGGAGTTTCTAAACCCTTTCTGTGAAGAAGTGGAAAACGCATTTTTTCAGCCAAATGCAGGCATTCGAGAAATAGCTGGAAATCTCCGTCTAAAACACAAAAAGAACGTATCTTGCAAACTGCTCTGCTGGGTGGTCGCTCAGCTAAGGGAGTTGAATCCGCCTTCAGAATCAGAGAGTGAGAAGCACGGTTCTTCCAGGAGCTGTGTTTCGTTATACCCGGGTGAATGGGTGCAAACGCGATATTGAGAAATATCTGCTTCTAAAACCAAAACGGAGCTACATAACAGAACGGTCTTCAATGTGTGCATTCAACTTACGGAGTTAAACTGATGTGTGTTTGCAGGAGTTTCTAAACCCTTTCTGTGAAGAAGTGGAAAACGCATTTTCCCAGCCAAATGCAGGCATTCAAGAAATAGCTGGAAATCTCCGTCTAAAACACAAAAAGAACGTATCTTGCAAACTGCTCTGCTGGGTGTTCGCTCAGCTAAGGGAGTTGAATCCGCCTTCAGAATCAGAGAGTGAGAAGCACGGTTCTTCCAGGAGCTGTGTTTCGTTATACCCGGGTGAATGGGTGCAAACGCGATATTGAGAAATATCTGCTTCTAAAACCAAAACGGAGCTACCTAACAGAACGGTCTTCAATGTGTGCATTCAACTTACGGAGTTAACTGATGTGTGTTTGCAGGAGTTTCTAAACCCTTTCTGTGAAGAAGTGGAAAACGCATTTTCCCAGCCAAATGCAGGCATTCAAGAAATAGCTGGAAATCTCCGTCTAAAGCACAAAAAGAACGTATCTTGCAAACTGCTCTGCTGGGTGTTCGCTCAGCTAAGGAAGTTGAATCCGCCTTCAGAATCAGAGAGTGAGAAGCACGGTTCTTCCAGGAGCTGTGTTTCGTTATACCCGGGCGAATGGGTGCAAACGCGATATTGAGAAATATCTGCTTCTAAAACCAAAACGGAGCTACCTAACAGAACGGTCTTCAATGTGTGCATTCAACTTACGGAGTTAAACTGATGTGTGTTTGCAGGAGTTTCTAAACCCTTTCTGTGAAGAAGTGGAAAACGCATTTTCCCAGCCAAATGCAGGCATTCAAGAAATAGCTGGAAATCTCCGTCTAAAACACAAAAAGAACGTATCTCGCAAAGTGCTCTGCTGGGTGTTCGCTCAGCTAAGGAAGTTGAATCCGCCTTCAGAATCAGAGAGTGAGAAGCACGGTTCTTCCAGGAGCTGTGTTTCGTTATACCCGGGCGAATGGGTGCAAACGCGATATTGAGAAATATCTGCTTCTAAAACCAAAACGGAGCTACCTAACAGAACGGTCTTCAATGTGTGCATTCAACTTACGGAGTTAAACTGATGTGTGTTTGCAGGAGTTTCTAAACCCTTTCTGTGAAGAAGTGGAAAACGCATTTTCCCAGCGAAATGCAGGCATTCAAGAAATAGCTGGAAATCTCCGTCTAAAACACAAAAAGAACGTATCTTGCAAACTGCTCTGCTGGGGGTTCGCTCAGCTAAGGGAGTTGAATCTGCCTTCAGAATCAGAGAGTGAGAAGCACGGTTCTTCCAGGAGCTGTGTTTCGTTATACCCGGGTGAATGGGTGCAAACGCGATATTGAGAAATATCTGCTTCTAAAACCAAAACGGAGCTACCTCACAGAACGGTCTTCAATGTGTGCATTCAACTTACGGAGTTAAACTGATGTGTGTTTGCAGGAGTTTCTAAACCCTTTCTGTGAAGAAGTGGAAAACGCATTTTCCCAGCCAAATGCAGGCATTCAAGAAATAGCTGGAAATCTCCGTCTAAAACACAAAAAGAACGTATCTTGCAAACTGCTCTGCTGGGTGTTCGCTCAGCTAAGGGAGTTGAATCCGCCTTCAGAATCAGAGAGTGAGAAGCACGGTTCTTCCAGGAGCTGTGTTTCGTTATACCCGGGTGAATGGGTGCAAACGCGATATTGAGAAATATCTGCTTCTAAAACCAAAACGGAGCTACCTAACAGAACGGTCTTCAATGTGTGCATTCAACTTACAGAGTTAAACTGATGTGTGTTTGCAGGAGTTTCTAAACCCTTTCTGTGAAGAAGTGGAAAACGCATTTTCCCAGCCAAATGCAGGCATTCAAGAAATAGCTGGAAATCTCCGTCTAAAACACAAAAAGAACGTATCTTGCAAACTGCTCTGCTGGGTGTTCGCTCAGCTAAGGGAGTTGAATCCGCCTTCAGAATCAGAGAGTGAGAAGCACGGTTCTTCCAGGAGCTCTGTATTGTTATACCCGTGCGAATGGGTGCAAACGCGATATTGAGAAATATCTGCTTCTAAAACCAAAACGGAGCTACCTAACAGAACGGTCTTCAATGTGTGCATTCACCTTACGGAGTTAAACTGATGTGTGTTTGCAGGAGTTTCTAAACCCTTTCTGTGAAGAAGTGGAAAACGCATTTTTTCAGCCAAATGCAGGCATTCGAGAAATAGCTGGAAATCTCCGTCTAAAACACAAAAAGAACGTATCTTGCAAACTGCTCTGCTGGGTGGTCGCTCAGCTAAGGGAGTTGAATCCGCCTTCAGAATCAGAGAGTGAGAAGCACGGTTCTTCCAGGAGCTGTGTTTCGTTATACCCGGGTGAATGGGTGCAAACGCGATATTGAGAAATATCTGCTTCTAAAACCAAAACGGAGCTACCTAACAGAACGGTCTTCAATGTGTGCATTCAACTTACGGAGTTAAACTGATGTGTGTTTGCAGGAGTTTCTAAACCCTTTCTGTGAAGAAGTGGAAAACGCATTTTCCCAGCCAAATGCAGGCATTCAAGAAATAGCTGGAAATCTCCGTCTAAAACCCAAAAAGAACGTATCTTGCAAACTGCTCTGCTGGGTGTTCGCTCAGCTAAGGGAGTTGAATCCGCCTTCAGAATCAGAGAGTGAGAAGCACGGTTCTTCCAGGAGCTGTGTTTCGTTATACCCGGGTGAATGGGTGCAAACGCGATATTGAGAAATATCTGCTTCTAAAACCAAAACGGAGCTACCTAACAGAACGGTCTTCAATGTGTGCATTCAACTTACTGAGTTAAACTGATGTGTGTTTGCAGGAGTTTCTAAACCCTTTCTGTGAAGAAGTGGAAAACGCATTTTCCCAGCCAAATGCAGGCATTCAAGAAATAGCTGGAAATCTCCGTCTAAAACACAAAAAGAACGTATCTTGCAAACTGCTCTGCTGGGTGTTCGCTCAGCTAAGGGAGTTGAATCCGCCTTCAGAATCAGAGAGTGAGAAGCACGGTTCTTCCAGAAGCTGTGTTTCGTTATACCCGGGTGAATGGGTGCAAACGCGATATTGAGAAATATCTGCTTATGAAACCAATACGGAGCTACCTAACAGAACGGTCTTCAATGTGTGCATTCAACTTACGGAGTTAAACTGATGTGTGTTTGCAGGAGTTTCTAAACCCTTTCTGTGAAGAAGTGGAAAACGCATTTTCCCAGCCAAATGCAGGCATTCAAGAAATAGCTGGAAATCTCCGTCTAAAACACAAAAAGAACGTATCTTGCAAACTGCTCTGCTGGGTGTTCGCTCAGCTAAGGGAGTTGAATCCGCCTTCAGAATCAGAGAGTGAGAAGCACGGTTCTTCCAGGAGCTGTGTTTCGTTATACCCGGGTGAATGGGTGCAAACGCGATATTGAGAAATATCTGCTTCTAAAACCAAAACGGAGCTACCTAACAGAACGGTCTTCAATGTGTGCATTCAACTTACGGAGTTAAACTGATGTGTGTTTGCAGGAGTTTCTAAACCCTTTCTGTGAAGAAGTGGAAAACGCATTTTCCCAGCCAAATGCAGGCATTCAAGAAATAGCTGGAAATCTCCGTCTAAAACACAAAAAGAACGTATCTTGCAAACTGCTCTGCTGGGTGTTCGCTCAGCTAAGGGAGTTGAATCCGCCTTCAGAATCAGAGAGTGAGAAGCACGGTTCTTCCAGGAGCTGTGTTTCGTTATACCCGGGTGAATGGGTGCAAACGCGATATTGAGAAATATCTGCTTCTAAAACCAAAACGGAGCTACCTAACAGAACGGTCTTCAATGTGTGCATTCAACTTACGGAGTTAACTGATGTGTGTTTGCAGGAGTTTCTAAACCCTTTCTGTGAAGAAGTGGAAAACGCATTTTCCCAGCCAAATGCAGGCATTCAAGAAATAGCTGGAAATCTCCGTCTAAAGCACAAAAAGAACGTATCTTGCAAACTGCTCTGCTGGGTGTTCGCTCAGCTAAGGAAGTTGAATCCGCCTTCAGAATCAGAGAGTGAGAAGCACGGTTCTTCCAGGAGCTGTGTTTCGTTATACCCGGGCGAATGGGTGCAAACGCGATATTGAGAAATATCTGCTTCTAAAACCAAAACGGAGCTACCTAACAGAACGGTCTTCAATGTGTGCATTCAACTTACGGAGTTAAACTGATGTGTGTTTGCAGGAGTTTCTAAACCCTTTCTGTGAAGAAGTGGAAAACGCATTTTCCCAGCCAAATGCAGGCATTCAAGAAATAGCTGGAAATCTCCGTCTAAAACACAAAAAGAACGTATCTCGCAAAGTGCTCTGCTGGGTGTTCGCTCAGCTAAGGAAGTTGAATCCGCCTTCAGAATCAGAGAGTGAGAAGCACGGTTCTTCCAGGAGCTGTGTTTCGTTATACCCGGGCGAATGGGTGCAAACGCGATATTGAGAAATATCTGCTTCTAAAACCAAAACGGAGCTACCTAACAGAACGGTCTTCAATGTGTGCATTCAACTTACGGAGTTAAACTGATGTGTGTTTGCAGGAGTTTCTAAACCCTTTCTGTGAAGAAGTGGAAAACGCATTTTCCCAGCGAAATGCAGGCATTCAAGAAATAGCTGGAAATCTCCGTCTAAAACACAAAAAGAACGTATCTTGCAAACTGCTCTGCTGGGGGTTCGCTCAGCTAAGGGAGTTGAATCTGCCTTCAGAATCAGAGAGTGAGAAGCACGGTTCTTCCAGGAGCTGTGTTTCGTTATACCCGGGTGAATGGGTGCAAACGCGATATTGAGAAATATCTGCTTCTAAAACCAAAACGGAGCTACCTCACAGAACGGTCTTCAATGTGTGCATTCAACTTACGGAGTTAAACTGATGTGTGTTTGCAGGAGTTTCTAAACCCTTTCTGTGAAGAAGTGGAAAACGCATTTTCCCAGCCAAATGCAGGCATTCAAGAAATAGCTGGAAATCTCCGTCTAAAACACAAAAAGAACGTATCTTGCAAACTGCTCTGCTGGGTGTTCGCTCAGCTAAGGGAGTTGAATCCGCCTTCAGAATCAGAGAGTGAGAAGCACGGTTCTTCCAGGAGCTGTGTTTCGTTATACCCGGGTGAATGGGTGCAAACGCGATATTGAGAAATATCTGCTTCTAAAACCAAAACGGAGCTACCTAACAGAACGGTCTTCAATGTGTGCATTCAACTTACAGAGTTAAACTGATGTGTGTTTGCAGGAGTTTCTAAACCCTTTCTGTGAAGAAGTGGAAAACGCATTTTCCCAGCCAAATGCAGGCATTCAAGAAATAGCTGGAAATCTCCGTCTAAAACACAAAAAGAACGTATCTTGCAAACTGCTCTGCTGGGTGTTCGCTCAGCTAAGGGAGTTGAATCCGCCTTCAGAATCAGAGAGTGAGAAGCACGGTTCTTCCAGGAGCTCTGTATTGTTATACCCGTGCGAATGGGTGCAAACGCGATATTGAGAAATATCTGCTTCTAAAACCAAAACGGAGCTACCTAACAGAACGGTCTTCAATGTGTGCATTCACCTTACGGAGTTAAACTGATGTGTGTTTGCAGGAGTTTCTAAACCCTTTCTGTGAAGAAGTGGAAAACGCATTTTTTCAGCCAAATGCAGGCATTCGAGAAATAGCTGGAAATCTCCGTCTAAAACACAAAAAGAACGTATCTTGCAAACTGCTCTGCTGGGTGGTCGCTCAGCTAAGGGAGTTGAATCCGCCTTCAGAATCAGAGAGTGAGAAGCACGGTTCTTCCAGGAGCTGTGTTTCGTTATACCCGGGTGAATGGGTGCAAACGCGATATTGAGAAATATCTGCTTCTAAAACCAAAACGGAGCTACCTAACAGAACGGTCTTCAATGTGTGCATTCAACTTACGGAGTTAAACTGATGTGTGTTTGCAGGAGTTTCTAAACCCTTTCTGTGAAGAAGTGGAAAACGCATTTTCCCAGCCAAATGCAGGCATTCAAGAAATAGCTGGAAATCTCCGTCTAAAACACAAAAAGAACGTATCTTGCAAACTGCTCTGCTGGGTGTTCGCTCAGCTAAGGGAGTTGAATCCGCCTTCAGATTCAGAGAGTGAGAAGCACGGTTCTTCCAGGAGCTGTGTTTCGTTATACCCGGGTGAATGGGTGCAAACGCGATATTGAGAAATATCTGCTTCTAAAACCAAAACGGAGCTACCTAACAGAACGGTCTTCAATGTGTGCATTCAACTTACGGAGTTAACTGATGTGTGTTTGCAGGAGTTTCTAAACCCTTTCTGTGAAGAAGTGGAAAACGCATTTTCCCAGCCAAATGCAGGCATTCAAGAAATAGCTGGAAATCTCCGTCTAAAGCACAAAAAGAACGTATCTTGCAAACTGCTCTGCTGGGTGTTCGCTCAGCTAAGGAAGTTGAATCCGCCTTCAGAATCAGAGAGTGAGAAGCACGGTTCTTCCAGGAGCTGTGTTTCGTTATACCCGGGCGAATGGGTGCAAACGCGATATTGAGAAATATCTGCTTCTAAAACCAAAACGGAGCTACCTAACAGAACGGTCTTCAATGTGTGCATTCAACTTACGGAGTTAAACTGATGTGTGTTTGCAGGAGTTTCTAAACCCTTTCTGTGAAGAAGTGGAAAACGCATTTTCCCAGCCAAATGCAGGCATTCAAGAAATAGCTGGAAATCTCCGTCTAAAACACAAAAAGAACGTATCTCGCAAAGTGCTCTGCTGGGTGTTCGCTCAGCTAAGGAAGTTGAATCCGCCTTCAGAATCAGAGAGTGAGAAGCACGGTTCTTCCAGGAGCTGTGTTTCGTTATACCCGGGCGAATGGGTGCAAACGCGATATTGAGAAATATCTGCTTCTAAAACCAAAACGGAGCTACCTAACAGAACGGTCTTCAATGTGTGCATTCAACTTACGGAGTTAAACTGATGTGTGTTTGCAGGAGTTTCTAAACCCTTTCTGTGAAGAAGTGGAAAACGCATTTTCCCAGCGAAATGCAGGCATTCAAGAAATAGCTGGAAATCTCCGTCTAAAACACAAAAAGAACGTATCTTGCAGACTGCTCTGCTGGGGGTTCGCTCAGCTAAGGGAGTTGAATCTGCCTTCAGAATCAGAGAGTGAGAAGCACGGTTCTTCCAGGAGCTGTGTTTCGTTATACCCGGGTGAATGGGTGCAAACGCGATATTGAGAAATATCTGCTTCTAAAACCAAAACGGAGCTACCTCACAGAACGGTCTTCAATGTGTGCATTCAACTTACGGAGTTAAACTGATGTGTGTTTGCAGGAGTTTCTAAACCCTTTCTGTGAAGAAGTGGAAAACGCATTTTCCCAGCCAAATGCAGGCATTCAAGAAATAGCTGGAAATCTCCGTCTAAAACACAAAAAGAACGTATCTTGCAAACTGCTCTGCTGGGTGTTCGCTCAGCTAAGGGAGTTGAATCCGCCTTCAGAATCAGAGAGTGAGAAGCACGGTTCTTCCAGGAGCTGTGTTTCGTTATACCCGGGTGAATGGGTGCAAACGCGATATTGAGAAATATCTGCTTCTAAAACCAAAACGGAGCTACCTAACAGAACGGTCTTCAATGTGTGCATTCAACTTACAGAGTTAAACTGATATGTGTTTGCAGGAGTTTCTAAACCCTTTCTGTGAAGAAGTGGAAAACGCATTTTCCCAGCCAAATGCAGGCATTCAAAAAATAGTTGGAAATCTCCGTCTAAAACACAAAAAGAACGTATCTTGCAAACTGCTCTGCTGGGTGTTCGCTCAGCTAAGGGAGTTGAATCCGCCTTCAGAATCAGAGAGTGAGAAGCACGGTTCTTCCAGGAGCTCTGTATTGTTATACCCGTGCGAATGGGTGCAAACGCGATATTGAGAAATATCTGCTTCTAAAACCAAAACGGAGCTACCTAACAGAACGGTCTTCAATGTGTGCATTCACCTTACGGAGTTAAACTGATGTGTGTTTGCAGGAGTTTCTAAACCCTTTCTGTGAAGAAGTGGAAAACGCATTTTTTCAGCCAAATGCAGGCATTCGAGAAATAGCTGGAAATCTCCGTCTAAAACACAAAAAGAACGTATCTTGCAAACTGCTCTGCTGGGTGGTCGCTCAGCTAAGGGAGTTGAATCCGCCTTCAGAATCAGAGAGTGAGAAGCACGGTTCTTCCAGGAGCTGTGTTTCGTTATACCCGGGTGAATGGGTGCAAACGCGATATTGAGAAATATCTGCTTCTAAAACCAAAACGGAGCTACCTAACAGAACGGTCTTCAATGTGTGCATTCAACTTACGGAGTTAAACTGATGTGTGTTTGCAGGAGTTTCTAAACCCTTTCTGTGAAGAAGTGGAAAACGCATTTTCCCAGCCAAATGCAGGCATTCAAGAAATAGCTGGAAATCTCCGTCTAAAACACAAAAAGAACGTATCTTGCAAACTGCTCTGCTGGGTGTTCGCTCAGCTAAGGGAGTTGAATCCGCCTTCAGAATCAGAGAGTGAGAAGCACGGTTCTTCCAGGAGCTGTGTTTCGTTATACCCGGGTGAATGGGTGCAAACGCGATATTGAGAAATATCTGCTTCTAAAACCAAAACGGAGCTACCTAACAGAACGGTCTTCAATGTGTGCATTCAACTTACGGAGTTAAACTGATGTGTGTTTGCAGGAGTTTCTAAACCCTTTCTGTGAAGAAGTGGAAAACGCATTTTCCCAGTCAAATGCAGGCATTCAAGAAATAGCTGGAAATCTCCGTCTAAAACACAAAAAGAACGTATCTTGCAAACTGCTCTGCTGGGTGTTCGCTCAGCTAAGGGAGTTGAATCCGCCTTCAGAATCAGAGAGTGAGGAGCACGGTTCTTCCAGGAGCTGTGTTTCGTTATACCCGGGTGAATGGGTGCAAACGCGATATTGAGAAATATCTGCTTCTAAAACCAAAACGGAGCTACCTAACAGAACGGTCTTCAATGTGTGCATTCAACTTACGGAGTTAAACTGATGTGTGTTTGCAGGAGTTTCTAAACCCTTTCTGTGAAGAAGTGGAAAACGCATTTTCCCAGCCAAATGCAGGCATTCAAGAAATAGCTGGAAATCTCCGTCTAAAACACAAAAAGAACGTATCTTGCAAACTGCTCTGCTGGGTGTTCGCTCAGCTAAGGGAGTTGAATCCGCCTTCAGAATCAGAGAGTGAGAAGCACGGTTCTTCCAGGAGCTGTGTTTCGTTATACCCGGGTGAATGGGTGCAAACGCGATATTGAGAAATATCTGCTTCTAAAACCAAAACGGAGCTACCTCACAGAACGGTCTTCAATGTGTGCATTCAACTTACGGAGTTAAACTGATGTGTGTTTGCAGGAGTTTCTAAACCCTTTCTGTGAAGAAGTGGAAAACGCATTTTCCCAGCCAAATGCAGGCATTCAAGAAATAGCTGGAAATCTCCGTCTAAAACACAAAAAGAACGTATCTTGCAAACTGCTCTGCTGGGTGTTCGCTCAGCTAAGGGAGTTGAATCCGCCTTCAGAATCAGAGAGTGAGAAGCACGGTTCTTCCAGGAGCTGTGTTTCGTTATACCCGGGTGAATGGGTGCAAACGCGATATTGAGAAATATCTGCTTCTAAAACCAAAACGGAGCTACCTAACAGAACGGTCTTCAATGTGTGCATTCAACTTACAGAGTTAAACTGATGTGTGTTTGCAGGAGTTTCTAAACCCTTTCTGTGAAGAAGTGGAAAACGCATTTTCCCAGCCAAATGCAGGCATTCAAGAAATAGCTGGAAATCTCCGTCTAAAACACAAAAAGAACGTATCTTGCAAACTGCTCTGCTGGGTGTTCGCTCAGCTAAGGGAGTTGAATCCGCCTTCAGAATCAGAGAGTGAGAAGCACGGTTCTTCCAGGAGCTCTGTATTGTTATACCCGTGCGAATGGGTGCAAACGCGATATTGAGAAATATCTGCTTCTAAAACCAAAACGAAGCTACCTAACAGAACGGTCTTCAATGTGTGCATTCACCTTACGGAGTTAAACTGATGTGTGTTTGCAGGAGTTTCTAAACCCTTTCTGTGAAGAAGTGGAAAACGCATTTTTTCAGCCAAATGCAGGCATTCGAGAAATAGCTGGAAATCTCCGTCTAAAACACAAAAAGAACGTATCTTGCAAACTGCTCTGCTGGGTGGTCGCTCAGCTAAGGGAGTTGAATCCGCCTTCAGAATCAGAGAGTGAGAAGCACGGTTCTTCCAGGAGCTGTGTTTCGTTATACCCGGGTGAATGGGTGCAAACGCGATATTGAGAAATATCTGCTTCTAAAACCAAAACGGAGCTACCTAACAGAACGGTCTTCAATGTGTGCATTCAACTTACGGAGTTAAACTGATGTGTGTTTGCAGGAGTTTCTAAACCCTTTCTGTGAAGAAGTGGAAAACGCATTTTCCCAGCCAAATGCAGGCATTCAAGAAATAGCTGGAAATCTCCGTCTAAAACACAAAAAGAACGTATCTTGCAAACTGCTCTGCTGGGTGTTCGCTCAGCTAAGGGAGTTGAATCCGCCTTCAGAATCAGAGAGTGAGAAGCACGGTTCTTCCAGGAGCTGTGTTTCGTTATACCCGGGTGAATGGGTGCAAACGCGATATTGAGAAATATCTGCTTCTAAAACCAAAACGGAGCTACCTAACAGAACGGTCTTCAATGTGTGCATTCAACTTACGGAGTTAAACTGATGTGTGTTTGCAGGAGTTTCTAAACCCTTTCTGTGAAGAAGTGGAAAACGCATTTTCCCAGCCAAATGCAGGCATTCAAGAAATAGCTGGAAATCTCCGTCTAAAACACAAAAAGAACGTATCTTGCAAACTGCTCTGCTGGGTGTTCGCTCAGCTAAGGGAGTTGAATCCGCCTTTAGAATCAGAGAGTGAGAAGCACGGTTCTTCCAGGAGCTGTGTTTCGTTATACCCGGGTGAATGGGTGCAAACGCGATATTGAGAAATATCTGCTTCTAAAACCAAAACGGAGCTACCTAACAGAACGGTCTTCAATGTGTGCATTCAACTTACGGAGTTAAACTGATGTGTGTTTGCAGGAGTTTCTAAACCCTTTCTGTGAAGAAGTGGAAAACGCATTTTCCCAGCCAAATGCAGGCATTCAAGAAATAGCTGGAAATCTCCGTCTAAAACACAAAAAGAACGTATCTTGCAAACTGCTCTGCTGGGTGTTCGCTCAGCTAAGGGAGTTGAATCCGCCTTCAGAATCAGAGAGTGAGAAGCACGGTTCTTCCAGGAGCTGTGTTTCGTTATACCCGGGTGAATGGGTGCAAACGCGATATTGAGAAATATCTGCTTCTAAAACCAAAACGGAGCTACCTCACAGAACGGTCTTCAATGTGTGCATTCAACTTACGGAGTTAAACTGATGTGTGTTTGCAGGAGTTTCTAAACCCTTTCTGTGAAGAAGTGGAAAACGCATTTTCCCAGCCAAATGCAGGCATTCAAGAAATAGCTGGAAATCTCCGTCTAAAACACAAAAAGAACGTATCTTGCAAACTGCTCTGCTGGGTGTTCGCTCAGCTAAGGGAGTTGAATCCGCCTTCAGAATCAGAGAGTGAGAAGCACGGTTCTTCCAGGAGCTGTGTTTCGTTATACCCGGGTGAATGGGTGCAAACGCGATATTGAGAAATATCTGCTTCTAAAACCAAAACGGAGCTACCTAACAGAACGGTCTTCAATGTGTGCATTCAACTTACAGAGTTAAACTGATGTGTGTTTGCAGGAGTTTCTAAACCCTTTCTGTGAAGAAGTGGAAAACGCATTTTCCCAGCCAAATGCAGGCATTCAAGAAATAGCTGGAAATCTCCGTCTAAAACACAAAAAGAACGTATCTTGCAAACTGCTCTGCTGGGTGTTCGCTCAGCTAAGGGAGTTGAATCCGCCTTCAGAATCAGAGAGTGAGAAGCACGGTTCTTCCAGGAGCTCTGTATTGTTATACCCGTGCGAATGGGTGCAAACGCGATATTGAGAAATATCTGCTTCTAAAACCAAAACGGAGCTACCTAACAGAACGGTCTTCAATGTGTGCATTCAACTTACGGAGTTAAACTGATGTGTGTTTGCAGGAGTTTCTAAACCCTTTCTGTGAAGAAGTGGAAAACGCATTTTTTCAGCCAAATGCAAGCATTCGAGAAATAGCTGGAAATCTCCGTCTAAAACACAAAAAGAACGTATCTTGCAAACTGCTCTGCTGGGTGGTCGCTCAGCTAAGGGAGTTGAATCCGCCTTCAGAATCAGAGAGTGAGAAGCACGGTTCTTCCAGGAGCTGTGTTTCGTTATACCCGGGTGAATGGGTGCAAACGCGATATTGAGAAATATCTGCTTCTAAAACCAAAACGGAGCTACCTAACAGAACGGTCTTCAATGTGTGCATTCAACTTACGGAGTTAAACTGATGTGTGTTTGCAGGAGTTTCTAAACCCTTTCTGTGAAGAAGTGGAAAACGCATTTTCCCAGCCAAATGCAGGCATTCAAGAAATAGCTGGAAATCTCCGTCTAAAACACAAAAAGAACGTATCTTGCAAACTGCTCTGCTGGGTGTTCGCTCAGCTAAGGGAGTTGAATCCGCCTTCAGAATCAGAGAGTGAGAAGCACGGTTCTTCCAGGAGCTGTGTTTCGTTATACCCGGGTGAATGGGTGCAAACGCGATATTGAGAAATATCTGCTTCTAAAACCAAAACGGAGCTACCTAACAGAACGGTCTTCAATGTGTGCATTCAACTTACGGAGTTAAACTGATGTGTGTTTGCAGGAGTTTCTAAACCCTTTCTGTGAAGAAGTGGAAAACGCATTTTCCCAGCCAAATGCAGGCATTCGAGAAATAGCTGGAAATCTCCGTCTAAAACACAAAAAGAACGTATCTTGCAAACTGCTCTGCTGGGTGTTCGCTCAGCTAAGGGAGTTGAATCCGCCTTCAGAATCAGAGAGTGAGAAGCACGGTTCTTCCAGGAGCTGTGTTTCGTTATACCCGGGTGAATGGGTGCAAACGCGATATTGAGAAATATCTGCTTCTAAAACCAAAACGGAGCTACCTAACAGAACGGTCTTCAATGTGTGCATTCAACTTACGGAGTTAAACTGATGTGTGTTTGCAGGAGTTTCTAATCCCTTTCTGTGAAGAAGTGGAAAACGCATTTTCCCAGCCAAATGCAGGCATTCAAGAAATAGCTGGAAATCTCCGTCTAAAACACAAAAAGAACGTATCTTGCAAACTGCTCTGCTGGGTGTTCGCTCAGCTAAGGGAGTTGAATCCGCCTTCAGGATCAGAGAGTGAGAAGCACGGTTCTTCCAGGAGCTGTGTTTCGTTATACCCGGGTGAATGGGTGCAAACGCGATATTGAGAAATATCTGCTTCTAAAACCAAAACGGAGCTACCTCACAGAACGGTCTTCAATGTGTGCATTCAACTTACGGAGTTAAACTGATGTGTGTTTGCAGGAGTTTCTAAACCCTTTCTGTGAAGAAGTGGAAAACGCATTTTCCCAGCCAAATGCAGGCATTCAAGAAATAGCTGGAAATCTCCGTCTAAAACACAAAAAGAACGTATCTTGCAAACTGCTCTGCTGGGTGTTCGCTCAGCTAAGGGAGTTGAATCCGCCTTCAGAATCAGAGAGTGAGAAGCACGGTTCTTCCAGGAGCTGTGTTTCGTTATACCCGGGTGAATGGGTGCAAACGCGATATTGAGAAATATCTGCTTCTAAAACCAAAACGGAGCTACCTAACAGAACGGTCTTCAATGTGTGCATTCAACTTACAGAGTTAAACTGATGTGTGTTTGCAGGAGTTTCTAAACCCTTTCTGTGAAGAAGTGGAAAACGCATTTTCCCAGCCAAATGCAGGCATTCAAGAAATAGCTGGAAATCTCCGTCTAAAACACAAAAAGAACGTATCTTGCAAACTGCTCTGCTGGGTGTTCGCTCAGCTAAGGGAGTTGAATCCGCCTTCAGAATCAGAGAGTGAGAAGCATGGTTCTTCCAGGAGCTGTGTTTCGTTATACCCGGGTGAATGGGTGCAAACGCGATATTGAGAAATATCTGCTTCTAAAACCAAAACGGAGCTACCTAACAGAACGGTCTTCAATGTGTGCATTCAACTTACGGAGTTAAACTGATGTGTGTTTGCAGGAGTTTCTAAACCCTTTCTGTGAAGAAGTGGAAAACGCATATTCCCAGCCAAATGCAGGCATTCAAGAAATAGCTGGAAATCTCCGTCTAAAACACAAAAAGAACGTATCTTGCAAACTGCTCTGCTGGGTGTTCGCTCAGCTAAGGGAGTTGAATCCGCCTTCAGAATCAGAGAGTGAGAAGCACGGTTCTTCCAGGAGCTGTGTTTCGTTATACCCGGGTGAATGGGTGCAAACGCGATATTGAGAAATATCTGCTTCTAAAACCAAAACGGAGCTACCTAACAGAACGGTCTTCAATGTGTGCATTCAACTTACAGAGTTAAACTGATGTGTGTTTGCAGGAGTTTCTAAACCCTTTCTGTGAAGAAGTGGAAAACGCATTTTCCCAGCCAAATGCAGGCATTCAAGAAATAGCTGGAAATCTCCGTCTAAAACACAAAAAGAACGTATCTTGCAAACTGCTCTGCTGGGTGTTCGCTCAGCTAAGGGAGTTGAATCCGCCTTCAGAATCAGAGAGTGAGAAGCACGGTTCTTCCAGGAGCTCTGTATTGTTATACCCGTGCGAATGGGTGCAAACGCGATATTGAGAAATATCTGCTTCTAAAACCAAAACGGAGCTACCTAACAGAACGGTCTTCAATGTGTGCATTCACCTTACGGAGTTAAACTGATGTGTGTTTGCAGGAGTTTCTAAACCCTTTCTGTGAAGAAGTGGAAAACGCATTTTTTCAGCCAAATGCAGCTATTCGAGAAATAGCTGGAAATCTCCGTCTAAAACACAAAAAGAACGTATCTTGCAAACTGCTCTGCTGGGTGGTCGCTCAGCTAAGGGAGTTGAATCCGCCTTCAGAATCAGAGAGTGAGAAGCACGGTTCTTCCAGGAGCTGTGTTTCGTTATACCCGGGTGAATGGGTGCAAACGCGATATTGAGAAATATCTGCTTCTAAAACCAAAACGGAGCTACCTAACAGAACGGTCTTCAATGTGTGCATTCAACTTACGGAGTTAAACTGATGTGTGTTTGCAGGAGTTTCTAAACCCTTTCTGTGAAGAAGTGGAAAACGCATTTTCCCAGCCAAATGCAGGCATTCAAGAAATAGCTGGAAATCTCCGTCTAAAACACAAAAAGAACGTATCTTGCAAACTGCTCTGCTGGGTGTTCGCTCAGCTAAGGGAGTTGAATCCGCCTTCAGAATCAGAGAGTGAGAAGCACGGTTCTTCCAGGAGCTGTGTTTCGTTATACCCGGGTGAATGGGTGCAAACGCGATATTGAGAAATATCTGCTTCTAAAACCAAAACGGAGCTACCTAACAGAACGGTCTTCAATGTGTGCATTCAACTTACGGAGTTAAACTGATGTGTGTTTGCAGGAGTTTCTAAACCCTTTCTGTGAAGAAGTGGAAAACGCATTTTCCCAGCCAAATGCAGGCATTCGAGAAATAGCTGGAAATCTCCGTCTAAAACACAAAAAGAACGTATCTTGCAAACTGCTCTGCTGGGTGTTCGCTCAGCTAAGGGAGTTGAATCCGCCTTCAGAATCAGAGAGTGAGAAGCACGGTTCTTCCAGGAGCTGTGTTTCGTTATACCCGGGTGAATGGGTGCAAACGCGATATTGAGAAATATCTGCTTCTAAAACCAAAACGGAGCTACCTAACAGAACGGTCTTCAATGTGTGCATTCAACTTACGGAGTTAAACTGATGTGTGTTTGCAGGAGTTTCTAAACCCTTTCTGTGAAGAAGTGGAAAACGCATTTTCCCAGCCAAATGCAGGCATTCAAGAAATAGCTGGAAATCTCCGTCTAAAACACAAAAAGAACGTATCTTGCAAACTGCTCTGCTGGGTGTTCGCTCAGCTAAGGGAGTTGAATCCGCCTTCAGAATCAGAGAGTGAGAAGCACGGTTCTTCCAGGAGCTGTGTTTCATTATACCCGGGTGAAAGGTTTCAAACGCGATATTGAGAAATATCTGCTTCTAAAACCAAAACGGAGCTACCTAACAGAACGGTCTTCAATGTGTGCATTCAACTTACGGAGTTAAACTGATGTGTGTTTGCAGGAGTTTCTAAACCCTTTCTGTGAAGAAGTGGAAAACGCATTTTCCCAGCCAAATGCAGGCATTCAAGAAATAGCTGGAAATCTCCGTCTAAAACACAAAAAGAACGTATCTTGCAAACTGCTCTGCTGGGTGTTCGCTCAGCTAAGGGAGTTGAATCCGCCTTCAGAATCAGAGAGTGAGAAGCACGGTTCTTCCAGGAGCTGTGTTTCGTCATACCCGGGTGAATGGGTGCAAACGCGATATTGAGAAATATCTGCTTCTAAAACCAAAACGGAGCTACCTAACAGAACGGTCTTCAATGTGTGCATTCAACTTACGGAGTTAAACTGATGTGTGTTTGCAGGAGTTTCTAAACCCTTTCTGTGAAGAAGTGGAAAACGCATTTTCCCAGCCAAATGCAGGCATTCAAGAAATAGCTGGAAATCTCCGTCTAAAACACAAAAAGAACGTATCTTGCAAACTGCTCTGCTGGGTGTTCGCTCAGCTAAGGGAGTTGAATCCGCCTTCAGATTCAGAGAGTGAGAAGCACGGTTCTTCCAGGAGCTGTGTTTCGTTATACCCGGGTGAATGGGTGCAAACGCGATATTGAGAAATATCTGCTTCTAAAACCAAAACGGAGCTACCTAACAGAACGGTCTTCAATGTGTGCATTCAACTTACGGAGTTAAACTGATGTGTGTTTGCAGGAGTTTCTAAACCCTTTCTGTGAAGAAGTGGAAAACGCATATTCCCAGCCAAATGCAGGCATTCAAGAAATAGCTGGAAATCTCCGTCTAAAACACAATAAGAACGTATCTTGCAAACTGCTCTGCTGGGTGTTCGCTCAGCTAAGGGAGTTGAATCCGCCTTCAGAATCAGAGAGTGAGAAGCACGGTTCTTCCAGGAGCTGTGTTTCGTTATACCCGGGTGAATGGGTGCAAACGCGATATTGAGAAATATCTGCTTCTAAAACCAAAACGGAGCTACCTAACAGAACGGTCTTCAATGTGTGCATTCAACTTACGGAGTTAAACTGATGTGTGTTTGCAGGAGTTTCTAAACCCTTTCTGTGAAGAAGTGGAAAACGCATTTTCCCAGCCAAATGCAGGCATTCAAGAAATAGCTGGAAATCTCCGTCTAAAACACAAAAAGAACGTATCTTGCAAACTGCTCTGCTGGGTGTTCGCTCAGCTAAGGGAGTTGAATCCGCCTTCAGAATCAGAGAGTGAGAAGCACGGTTCTTCCAGGAGCTGTGTTTCGTCATACCCGGGTGAATGGGTGCAAACGCGATATTGAGAAATATCTGCTTCTAAAACCAAAACGGAGCTACCTAACAGAACGGTCTTCAATGTGTGCATTCGACTTACGGAGTTAAACTGATGTGTGTTTGCAGGAGTTTCTAAACCCTTTCTGTGAAGAAGTGGAAAACGCATTTTCCCAGCCAAATGCAGGCATTCAAGAAATAGCTGGAAATCTCCGTCTAAAACACAAAAAGAACGTATCTTGCAAACTGCTCTGCTGGGTGTTCGCTCAGCTAAGGGAGTTGAATCCGCCTTCAGAATCAGAGAGTGAGAAGCACGGTTCTTCCAGGAGCTGTGTTTCGTTATACCCGGGTGAATGGGTGCAAACGCGATATTGAGAAATATCTGCTTCTAAAACCAAAACGGAGCTACCTAACAGAACGGTCTTCAATGTGTGCATTCGACTTACGGAGTTAAACTGATGTGTGTTTGCAGGAGTTTCTAAACCCTTTCTGTGAAGAAGTGGAAAACGCATTTTCCCAGCCAAATGCAGGCATTCAAGAAATAGCTGGAAATCTCCGTCTAAAACACAAAAAGAACGTATCTTGCAAACTGCTCTGCTGGGTGTTCGCTCAGCTAAGGGAGTTGAATCCGCCTTCAGAATCAGAGAGTGAGAAGCACGGTTCTTCCAGGAGCTGTGTTTCGTTATACCCGGGTGAATGGGTGCAAACGCGATATTGAGAAATATCTGCTTCTAAAACCAAAACGGAGCTACCTCACAGAACGGTCTTCAATGTGTGCATTCAACTTACGGAGTTAAACTGATGTGTGTTTGCAGGAGTTTCTAAACCCTTTCTGTGAAGAAGTGGAAAACGCATTTTCCCAGCCAAATGCAGGCATTCAAGAAATAGCTGGAAATCTCCGTCTAAAACACAAAAAGAACGTATCTTGCAAACTGCTCTGCTGGGTGTTCGCTCAGCTAAGGGAGTTGAATCCGCCTTCAGAATCAGAGAGTGAGAAGCACGGTTCTTCCAGGAGCTGTGTTTCGTTATACCCGGGTGAATGGGTGCAAACGCGATATTGAGAAATATCTGCTTCTAAAACCAAAACGGAGCTACCTAACAGAACGGTCTTCAATGTGTGCATTCAACTTACGGAGTTAAACTGATGTGTGTTTGCAGGAGTTTCTAAACCCTTTCTGTGAAGAAGTGGAAAACGCATTTTCCCAGCCAAATGCAGGCATTCAAGAAATAGCTGGAAATCTCCGTCTAAAACCCAAAAAGAACGTATCTTGCAAACTGCTCTGCTGGGTGTTCGCTCAGCTAAGGGAGTTGAATCCGCCTTCAGAATCAGAGAGTGAGAAGCACGGTTCTTCCAGGAGCTGTGTTTCGTCATACCCGGGTGAATGGGTGCAAACGCGATATTGAGAAATATCTGCTTCTAAAACCAAAACGGAGCTACCTAACAGAACGGTCTTCAATGTGTGCATTCAACTTACGGAGTTAAACTGATGTGTGTTTGCAGGAGTTTCTAAACCCTTTCTGTGAAGAAGTGGAAAACGCATTTTCCCAGCCAAATGCAGGCATTCAAGAAATAGCTGGAAATCTCCGTCTAAAACACAAAAAGAACGTATCTTGCAAACTGCTCTGCTGGGTGTTCGCTCAGCTAAGGGAGTTGAATCCGCCTTCAGGATCAGAGAGTGAGAAGCACGGTTCTTCCAGGAGCTGTGTTTCGTTATACCCGGGTGAATGGGTGCAAACGCGATATTGAGAAATATCTGCTTCTAAAACCAAAACGGAGCTACCTCACAGAACGGTCTTCAATGTGTGCATTCAACTTACGGAGTTAAACTGATGTGTGTTTGCAGGAGTTTCTAAACCCTTTCTGTGAAGAAGTGGAAAACGCATTTTCCCAGCCAAATGCAGGCATTCAAGAAATAGCTGGAAATCTCCGTCTAAAACACAAAAAGAACGTATCTTGCAAACTGCTCTGCTGGGTGTTCGCTCAGCTAAGGGAGTTGAATCCGCCTTCAGGATCAGAGAGTGAGAAGCACGGTTCTTCCAGGAGCTGTGTTTCGTTATACCCGGGTGAATGGGTGCAAACGCGATATTGAGAAATATCTGCTTCTAAAACCAAAACGGAGCTACCTCACAGAACGGTCTTCAATGTGTGCATTCACCTTACGGAGTTAAACTGATGTGTGTTTGCAGGAGTTTCTAAACCCTTTCTGTGAAGAAGTGGAAAACGCATTTTCCCAGGCAAATGCAGGCATTCAAGAAATAGCTGGAAATCTCCGTCTAAAACACAAAAAGAACGTATCTTGCAAACTGCTCTGCTGGGTGTTCGCTCAGCTAAGGGAGTTGAATCCGCCTTCAGAATCAGAGAGTGAGAAGCACGGTTCTTCCAGGAGCTGTGTTTCGTTATACCCGGGTGAATGGGTGCAAACGCGATATTGAGAAATATCTGCTTCTAAAACCAAAACGGAGCTACCTAACAGAACGGTCTTCAATGTGTGCATTCAACTTACAGAGTTAAACTGATGTGTGTTTGCAGGAGTTTCTAAACCCTTTCTGTGAAGAAGTGGAAAACGCATTTTCCCAGCCAAATGCAGGCATTCAAGAAATAGCTGGAAATCTCCGTCTAAAACACAAAAAGAACGTATCTTGCAAACTGCTCTGCTGGGTGTTCGCTCAGCTAAGGGAGTTGAATCCGCCTTCAGAATCAGAGAGTGAGAAGCATGGTTCTTCCAGGAGCTGTGTTCCGTTATACCCGGGTGAATGGGTGCAAACGCGATATTGAGAAATATCTGCTTCTAAAACCAAAACGGAGCTACCTAACAGAACGGTCTTCAATGTGTGCATTCAACTTACGGAGTTAAACTGATGTGTGTTTGCAGGAGTTTCTAAACCCTTTCTGTGAAGAAGTGGAAAACGCATATTCCCAGCCAAATGCAGGCATTCAAGAAATAGCTGGAAATCTCCGTCTAAAACACAAAAAGAACGTATCTTGCAAACTGCTCTGCTGGGTGTTCGCTCAGCTAAGGGAGTTGAATCCGCCTTCAGAATCAGAGAGTGAGAAGCACGGTTCTTCCAGGAGCTGTGTTTCGTTATACCCGGGTGAATGGGTGCAAACGCGATATTGAGAAATATCTGCTTCTAAAACCAAAACGGAGCTACCTAACAGAACGGTCTTCAATGTGTGCATTCAACTTACGGAGTTAAACTGATGTGTGTTTGCAGGAGTTTCTAAACCCTTTCTGTGAAGAAGTGGAAAACGCATTTTCCCAGCCAAATGCAGGCATTCAAGAAATAGCTGGAAATCTCCGTCTAAAACCCAAAAAGAACGTATCTTGCAAACTGCTCTGCTGGGTGTTCGCTCAGCTAAGGGAGTTGAATCCGCCTTCAGAATCAGAGAGTGAGAAGCACGGTTCTTCCAGGAGCTGTGTTTCGTCATACCCGGGTGAAGGGGTGCAAACGCGATATTGAGAAATATCTGCTTCTAAAACCAAAACGGAGCTACCTAACAGAACGGTCTTCAATGTGTGCATTCAACTTACGGAGTTAAACTGATGTGTGTTTGCAGGAGTTTCTAAACCCTTTCTGTGAAGAAGTGGAAAACGCATTTTCCCAGCCAAATGCAGGCATTCAAGAAATAGCTGGAAATCTCCGTCTAAAACACAAAAAGAACGTATCTTGCAAACTGCTCTGCTGGGTGTTCGCTCAGCTAAGGGAGTTGAATCCGCCTTCAGGATCAGAGAGTGAGAAGCACGGTTCTTCCAGGAGCTGTGTTTCGTTATACCCGGGTGAATGGGTGCAAACGCGATATTGAGAAATATCTGCTTCTAAAACCAAAACGGAGCTACCTCACAGAACGGTCTTCAATGTGTGCATTCAACTTACGGAGTTAAACTGATGTGTGTTTGCAGGAGTTTCTAAACCCTTTCTGTGAAGAAGTGGAAAACGCATTTTCCCAGCCAAATGCAGGCATTCAAGAAATAGCTGGAAATCTCCGTCTAAAACACAAAAAGAACGTATCTTGCAAACTGCTCTGCTGGGTGTTCGCTCAGCTAAGGGAGTTGAATCCGCCTTCAGGATCAGAGAGTGAGAAGCACGGTTCTTCCAGGAGCTGTGTTTCGTTATACCCGGGTGAATGGGTGCAAACGCGATATTGAGAAATATCTGCTTCTAAAACCAAAACGGAGCTACCTCACAGAACGGTCTTCAATGTGTGCATTCACCTTACGGAGTTAAACTGATGTGTGTTTGCAGGAGTTTCTAAACCCTTTCTGTGAAGAAGTGGAAAACGCATTTTCCCAGCCAAATGCAGGCATTCAAGAAATAGCTGGAAATCTCCGTCTAAAACACAAAAAGAACGTATCTTGCAAACTGCTCTGCTGGGTGTTCGCTCAGCTAAGGGAGTTGAATCCGCCTTCAGAATCAGAGAGTGAGAAGCACGGTTCTTCCAGGAGCTGTGTTTCGTTATACCCGGGTGAATGGGTGCAAACGCGATATTGAGAAATATCTGCTTCTAAAACCAAAACGGAGCTACCTAACAGAACGGTCTTCAATGTGTGCATTCAACTTACAGAGTTAAACTGATGTGTGTTTGCAGGAGTTTCTAAACCCTTTCTGTGAAGAAGTGGAAAACGCATTTTCCCAGCCAAATGCAGGCATTCAAGAAATAGCTGGAAATCTCCGTCTAAAACACAAAAAGAACGTATCTTGCAAACTGCTCTGCTGGGTGTTCGCTCAGCTAAGGGAGTTGAATCCGCCTTCAGAATCAGAGAGTGAGAAGCATGGTTCTTCCAGGAGCTGTGTTTCGTTATACCCGGGTGAATGGGTGCAAACGCGATATTGAGAAATATCTGCTTCTAAAACCAAAACGGAGCTACCTAACAGAACGGTCTTCAATGTGTGCATTCAACTTACGGAGTTAAACTGATGTGTGTTTGCAGGAGTTTCTAAACCCTTTCTGTGAAGAAGTGGAAAACGCATATTCCCAGCCAAATGCAGGCATTCAAGAAATAGCTGGAAATCTCCGTCTAAAACACAAAAAGAACGTATCTTGCAAACTGCTCTGCTGGGTGTTCGCTCAGCTAAGGGAGTTGAATCCGCCTTCAGAATCAGAGAGTGAGAAGCACGGTTCTTCCAGGAGCTGTGTTTCGTTATACCCGGGTGAATGGGTGCAAACGCGATATTGAGAAATATCTGCTTCTAAAACCAAAACGGAGCTACCTAACAGAACGGTCTTCAATGTGTGCATTCAACTTACGGAGTTAAACTGATGTGTGTTTGCAGGAGTTTCTAAACCCTTTCTGTGAAGAAGTGGAAAACGCATTTTCCCAGCCAAATGCAGGCATTCAAGAAATAGCTGGAAATTTCCGTCTAAAACACAAAAAGAACGTATCTTGCAAACTGCTCTGCTGGGTGTTCGCTCAGCTAAGGGAGTTGAATCCGCCTTCAGGATCAGAGAGTGAGAAGCACGGTTCTTCCAGGAGCTGTGTTTCGTTATACCCGGGTGAATGGGTGCAAACGCGATATTGAGAAATATCTGCTTCTAAAACCAAAACGGAGCTACCTCACAGAACGGTCTTCAATGTGTGCATTCAACTTACGGAGTTAAACTGATGTGTGTTTGCAGGAGTTTCTAAACCCTTTCTGTGAAGAAGTGGAAAACGCATTTTCCCAGCCAAATGCAGGCATTCAAGAAATAGCTGGAAATCTCCGTCTAAAACACAAAAAGAACGTATCTTGCAAACTGCTCTGCTGGGTGTTCGCTCAGCTAAGGGAGTTGAATCCGCCTTCAGAATCAGAGAGTGAGAAGCACGGTTCTTCCAGGAGCTGTGTTTCGTTATACCCGGGTGAATGGGTGCAAACGCGATATTGAGAAATATCTGCTTCTAAAACCAAAACGGAGCTACCTAACAGAACGGTCTTCAATGTGTGCATTCAACTTACAGAGTTAAACTGATGTGTGTTTGCAGGAGTTTCTAAACCCTTTCTGTGAAGAAGTGGAAAACGCATTTTTTCAGCCAAATGCAGGCATTCAAGAAATAGCTGGAAATCTCCGTCTAAAACACAAAAAGAACGTATCTTGCAAACTGCTCTGCTGGGTGTTCGCTCAGCTAAGGGAGTTGAATCCGCCTTCAGAATCAGAGAGTGAGAAGCACGGTTCTTCCAGGAGCTGTGTTTCGTTATACCCGGGTGAATGGGTGCAAACGCGATATTGAGAAATATCTGCTTCTAAAACCAAAACGGAGCTACCTAACAGAACGGTCTTCAATGTGTGCATTCAACTTACGGAGTTAAACTGATGTGTGTTTGCAGGAGTTTCTAAACCCTTTCTGTGAAGAAGTGGAAAACGCATATTCCCAGCCAAATGCAGGCATTCAAGAAATAGCTGGAAATCTCCGTCTAAAACACAAAAAGAACGTATCTTGCAAACTGCTCTGCTGGGTGTTCGCTCAGCTAAGGGAGTTGAATCCGCCTTCAGAATCAGAGAGTGAGAAGCACGGTTCTTCCAGGAGCTGTGTTTCGTTATACCCGGGTGAATGGGTGCAAACGCGATATTGAGAAATATCTGCTTCTAAAACCAAAACGGAGCTACCTAACAGAACGGTCTTCAATGTGTGCATTCAACTTACGGAGTTAAACTGATGTGTGTTTGCAGGAGTTTCTAAACCCTTTCTGTGAAGAAGTGGAAAACGCATTTTCCCAGCCAAATGCAGGCATTCAAGAAATAGCTGGAAATCTCCGTCTAAAACCCAAAAAGAACGTATCTTGCAAACTGCTCTGCTGGGTGTTCGCTCAGCTAAGGGAGTTGAATCCGCCTTCAGAATCAGAGAGTGAGAAGCACGGTTCTTCCAGGAGCTGTGTTTCGTCATACCCGGGTGAATGGGTGCAAACGCGATATTGAGAAATATCTGCTTCTAAAACCAAAACGGAGCTACCTAACAGAACGGTCTTCAATGTGTGCATTCAACTTACGGAGTTAAACTGATGTGTGTTTGCAGGAGTTTCTAAACCCTTTCTGTGAAGAAGTGGAAAACGCATTTTCCCAGCCAAATGCAGGCATTCAAGAAATAGCTGGAAATCTCCGTCTAAAACACAAAAAGAACGTATCTTGCAAACTGCTCTGCTGGGTGTTCGCTCAGCTAAGGGAGTTGAATCCGCCTTCAGGATCAGAGAGTGAGAAGCACGGTTCTTCCAGGAGCTGTGTTTCGTTATACCCGGGTGAATGGGTGCAAACGCGATATTGAGAAATATCTGCTTCTAAAACCAAAACGGAGCTACCTCACAGAACGGTCTTCAATGTGTGCATTCAACTTACGGAGTTAAACTGATGTGTGTTTGCAGGAGTTTCTAAACCCTTTCTGTGAAGAAGTGGAAAACGCATTTTCCCAGCCAAATGCAGGCATTCAAGAAATAGCTGGAAATCTCCGTCTAAAACACAAAAAGAACGTATCTTGCAAACTGCTCTGCTGGGTGTTCGCTCAGCTAAGGGAGTTGAATCCGCCTTCAGAATCAGAGAGTGAGAAGCACGGTTCTTCCAGGAGCTGTGTTTCGTTATACCCGGGTGAATGGGTGCAAACGCGATATTGAGAAATATCTGCTTCTAAAACCAAAACGGAGCTACCTAACAGAACGGTCTTCAATGTGTGCATTCAACTTACGGAGTTAAACTGATGTGTGTTTGCAGGAGTTTCTAAACCCTTTCTGTGAAGAAGTGGAAAACGCATTTTCCCAGCCAAATGCAGGCATTCAAGAAATAGCTGGAAATCTCCGTCTAAAACACAAAAAGAACGTATCTTGCAAACTGCTCTGCTGGGTGTTCGCTCAGCTAAGGGAGTTGAATCCGCCTTCAGAATCAGAGAGTGAGAAGCACGGTTCTTCCAGGAGCTGTGTTTCGTTATACCCGGGTGAATGGGTGCAAACGCGATATTGAGAAATATCTGCTTCTAAAACCAAAACGGAGCTACCTAACAGAACGGTCTTCAATGTGTGCATTCAACTTACGGAGTTAAACTGATGTGTGTTTGCAGGAGTTTCTAAACCCTTTCTGTGAAGAAGTGGAAAACGCATTTTCCCAGCCAAATGCAGGCATTCAAGAAATAGCTGGAAATCTCCGTCTAAAACACAAAAAGAACGTATCTTGCAAACTGCTCTGCTGGGTGTTCGCTCAGCTAAGGGAGTTGAATCCGCCTTCAGAATCAGAGAGTGAGAAGCACGGTTCTTCCAGGAGCTGTGTTTCGTTATACCCGGGTGAATGGGTGCAAACGCGATATTGAGAAATATCTGCTTCTAAAACCAAAACGGAGCTACCTAACAGAACGGTCTTCAATGTGTGCATTCAACTTACGGAGTTAAACTGATGTGTGTTTGCAGGAGTTTCTAAACCCTTTCTGTGAAGAAATGGAAAACGCATTTTCCCAGCCAAATGCAGGCATTCAAGAAATAGCTGGAAATCTCCGTCTAAAACACAAAAAGAACGTATCTTGCAAACTGCTCTGCTGGGTGTTCGCTCAGCTAAGGGAGTTGAATCCGCCTTCAGAATCAGAGAGTGAGAAGCACGGTTCTTCCAGGAGCTGTGTTTCGTTATACCCGGGTGAATGGGTGCAAACGCGATATTGAGAAATATCTGCTTCTAAAACCAAAACGGAGCTACCTAACAGAACGGTCTTCAATGTGTGCATTCAACTTACGGAGTTAAACTGATGTGTGTTTGCAGGAGTTTCTAAACCCTTTCTGTGAAGAAGTGGAAAACGCATTTTCCCAGCCAAATGCAGGCATTCAAGAAATAGCTGGAAATCTCCGTCTAAAACACAAAAAGAACGTATCTTGCAAACTGCTCTGCTGGGTGTTCGCTCAGCTAAGGGAGTTGAATCCGCCTTCAGAATCAGAGAGTGAAAAACACGGTTCTTCCAGGAGCTGTGTTTCGTTATACCCGGGTGAATGGGTGCAAACGCGATATTGAGAAATATCTGCTTCTAAAACCAAAACGGAGCTACCTAACAGAACGGTCTTCAATGTGTGCATTCAACTTACGGAGTTAAACTGATGTGTGTTTGCAGGAGTTTCTAAACCCTTTCTGTGAAGAAGTGGAAAACGCATTTTCCCAGCCAAATGCAGGCATTCGAGAAATAGCTAGAAATCTCCGTCTAAAACACAAAAAGAACGTATCTTGCAAACTGCTCTGCTGGGTGTTCGCTCAGCTAAGGGAGTTGAATCCGCCTTCAGGATCAGAGAGTGAGAAGCACGGTTCTTCCAGGAGCTGTGTTTCGTTATACCCGGGTGAATGGGTGCAAACGCGATATTGAGAAATATCTGCTTCTAAAACCAAAACGGAGCTACCTCACAGAACGGTCTTCAATGTGTGCATTCAACTTACGGAGTTAAACTGATGTGTGTTTGCAGGAGTTTCTAAACCCTTTCTGTGAAGAAGTGGAAAACGCATTTTCCCAGCCAAATGCAGGCATTCAAGAAATAGCTGGAAATCTCCGTCTAAAACACAAAAAGAACGTATCTTGCAAACTGCTCTGCTGGGTGTTCGCTCAGCTAAGGGAGTTGAATCCGCCTTCAGAATCAGAGAGTGAAAAACACGGTTCTTCCAGGAGCTGTGTTTCGTTATACCCGGGTGAATGGGTGCAAACGCGATATTGAGAAATATCTGCTTCTAAAACCAAAACGGAGCTACCTAACAGAACGGTCTTCAATGTGTGCATTCAACTTACGGAGTTAAACTGATGTGTGTTTGCAGGAGTTTCTAAACCCTTTCTGTGAAGAAGTGGAAAACGCATTTTCCCAGCCAAATGCAGGCATTCGAGAAATAGCTAGAAATCTCCGTCTAAAACACAAAAAGAACGTATCTTGCAAACTGCTCTGCTGGGTGTTCGCTCAGCTAAGGGAGTTGAATCCGCCTTCAGGATCAGAGAGTGAGAAGCACGGTTCTTCCAGGAGCTGTGTTTCGTTATACCCGGGTGAATGGGTGCAAACGCGATATTGAGAAATATCTGCTTCTAAAACCAAAACGGAGCTACCTCACAGAACGGTCTTCAATGTGTGCATTCAACTTACGGAGTTAAACTGATGTGTGTTTGCAGGAGTTTCTAAACCCTTTCTGTGAAGAAGTGGAAAACGCATTTTCCCAGCCAAATGCAGGCATTCAAGAAATAGCTGGAAATCTCCGTCTAAAACACAAAAAGAACGTATCTTGCAAACTGCTCTGCTGGGTGTTCGCTCAGCTAAGGGAGTTGAATCCGCCTTCAGGATCAGAGAGTGAGAAGCACGGTTCTTCCAGGAGCTGTGTTTCGTTATACCCGGGTGAATGGGTGCAAACGCGATATTGAGAAATATCTGCTTCTAAAACCAAAACGGAGCTACCTAACAGAACGGTCTTCAATGTGTGCATTCAACTTACAGAGTTAAACTGATGTGTGTTTGCAGGAGTTTCTAAACCCTTTCTGTGAAGAAGTGGAAAACGCATTTTCCCAGCCAAATGCAGGCATTCAAGAAATAGCTGGAAATCTCCGTCTAAAACACAAAAAGAACGTATCTTGCAAACTGCTCTGCTGGGTGTTCGCTCAGCTAAGGGAGTTGAATCCGCCTTCAGAATCAGAGAGTGAGAAGCACGGTTCTTCCAGGAGCTGTGTTTCGTTATACCCGGGTGAATGGGTGCAAACGCGATATTGAGAAATATCTGCTTCTAAAACCAAAACGGAGCTACCTAACAGAACGGTCTTCAATGTGTGCATTCAACTTACGGAGTTAAACTGATGTGTGTTTGCAGGAGTTTCTAAACCCTTTCTGTGAAGAAGTGGAAAACGCATTTTCCCAGCCAAATGCAGGCATTCAAGAAATAGCTGGAAATCTCCGTCTAAAACACAAAAAGAACGTATCTTGCAAACTGCTCTGCTGGGTGTTCGCTCAGCTAAGGGAGTTGAATCCGCCTTCAGGATCAGAGAGTGAGAAGCACGGTTCTTCCAGGAGCTGTGTTTCGTTATACCCGGGTGAATGGGTGCAAACGCGATATTGAGAAATATCTGCTTCTAAAACCAAAACGGAGCTACCTCACAGAACGGTCTTCAATGTGTGCATTCAACTTACGGAGTTAAACTGATGTGTGTTTGCAGGAGTTTCTAAACCCTTTCTGTGAAGAAGTGGAAAACGCATTTTCCCAGCCAAATGCAGGCATTCAAGAAATAGCTGGAAATCTCCGTCTAAAACACAAAAAGGACGTATCTTGCAAACTGCTCTGCTGGGTGTTCGCTCAGCTAAGGGAGTTGAATCCGCCTTCAGAATCAGAGAGTGAGAAGCACGGTTCTTCCAGGAGCTGTGTTTCGTTATACCCGGGTGAATGGGTGCAAACGCGATATTGTGAAATATCTGCTTCTAAAACCAATACGGAGCTACCTAACAGAACGGTCTTCAATGTGTGCATTCAACTTACGGAGTTAAACTGATGTGTGTTTGCAGGAGTTTCTAAACCCTTTCTGTGAAGAAGTGGAAAACGCATTTTCCCAGCCAAATGCAGGCATTCAAGAAATAGCTGGAAATCTCCGTCTAAAACACAATAAGAACGTATCTTGCAAACTGCTCTGCTGGGTGTTCGCTCAGTAAGGGAGTTGAATCCGCCTTCAGAATCAGAGAGTGAGAAGCACGGTTCTTCCAGGAGCTGTGTTTCGTTATACCCGGGTGAATGGGTGCAAACGCGATATTGAGAAATATCTGCTTCTAAAACCAAAACGGAGCTACCTAACCGAACGGTCTTCAATGTGTGCATTCAACTTACGGAGTTAAACTGATGTGTGTTTGCAGGAGTTTCTAAACCCTTTCTGTGAAGAAGTGGAAAACGCATTTTCCCAGCCAAATGCAGGCATTCTAGAAATAGCTGGAAATCTCCGTCTAAAACACAAAAAGAACGTATCTTGCAAACTGCTCTGCTGGGTGTTCGCTCAGTAAGGGAGTTGAATCCGCCTTCAGAATCAGAGAGTGAGAAGCACGGTTCTTCCAGGAGCTGTGTTTCGTTATACCCGGGTGAATGGGTGCAAACGCGATATTGAGAAATATCTGCTTCTAAAACCAAAACGGAGCTACCTCACAGAACGGTCTTCAATGTGTGCATTCAACTTACGGAGTTAAACTGATGTGTGTTTGCAGGAGTTTCTAAACCCTTTCTGTGAAGAAGTGGAAAACGCATTTTCCCAGCCAAATGCAGGCATTCAAGAAATAGCTGGAAATCTCCGTCTAAAACACAAAAAGAACGTATCTTGCAAACTGCTCTGCTGGGTGTTCGCTCAGCTAAGGGAGTTGAATCCGCCTTCAGGATCAGAGAGTGAGAAGCACGGTTCTTCCAGGAGCTGTGTTTCGTTATACCCGGGTGAATGGGTGCAAACGCGATATTGAGAAATATCTGCTTCTAAAACCAAAACGGAGCTACCTAACAGAACGGTCTTCAATGTGTGCATTCAACTTACAGAGTTAAACTGATGTGTGTTTGCAGGAGTTTCTAAACCCTTTCTGTGAAGAAGTGGAAAACGCATTTTCCCAGCCAAATGCAGGCATTCAAGAAATAGCTGGAAATCTCCGTCTAAAACACAAAAAGAACGTATTTTGCAAACTGCTCTGCTGGGTGTTCGCTCAGCTAAGGGAGTTGAATCCGCCTTCAGAATCAGAGAGTGAGAAGCACGGTTCTTCCAGGAGCTGTGTTTCGTTATACCCGGGTGAATGGGTGCAAACGCGATATTGAGAAATATCTGCTTCTAAAACCAAAACGGAGCTACCTAACAGAACGGTCTTCAATGTGTGCATTCAACTTACGGAGTTAAACTGATGTGTGTTTGCAGGAGTTTCTAAACCCTTTCTGTGAAGAAGTGGAAAACGCATATTCCCAGCCAAATGCAGGCATTCAAGAAATAGCTGGAAATCTCCGTCTAAAACACAAAAAGAACGTATCTTGCAAACTGCTCTGCTGGGTGTTCGCTCAGCTAAGGGAGTTGAATCCGCCTTCAGAATCAGAGAGTGAGAAGCACGGTTCTTCCAGGAGCTGTGTTTCGTTATACCCGGGTGAATGGGTGCAAACGCGATATTGAGAAATATCTGCTTCTAAAACCAAAACGGAGCTACCTAACAGAACGGTCTTCAATGTGTGCATTCAACTTACGGAGTTAAACTGATGTGTGTTTGCAGGAGTTTCTAAACCCTTTCTGTGAAGAAGTGGAAAACGCATTTTCCCAGCCAAATGCAGGCATTCAAGAAATAGCTGGAAATCTCCGTCTAAAACCCAAAAAGAACGTATCTTGCAAACTGCTCTGCTGGGTGTTCGCTCAGCTAAGGGAGTTGAATCCGCCTTCAGAATCAGAGAGTGAGAAGCACGGTTCTTCCAGGAGCTGTGTTTCGTCATACCCGGGTGAATGGGTGCAAACGCGATATTGAGAAATATCTGCTTCTAAAACCAAAACGGAGCTACCTAACAGAACGGTCTTCAATGTGTGCATTCAACTTACGGAGTTAAACTGATGTGTGTTTGCAGGAGTTTCTAAACCCTTTCTGTGAAGAAGTGGAAAACGCATTTTCCCAGCCAAATGCAGGCATTCAAGAAATAGCTGGAAATCTCCGTCTAAAACACAAAAAGAACGTATCTTGCAAACTGCTCTGCTGGGTGTTCGCTCAGCTAAGGGAGTTGAATCCGCCTTCAGGATCAGAGAGTGAGAAGCACGGTTCTTCCAGGAGCTGTGTTTCGTTATACCCGGGTGAATGGGTGCAAACGCGATATTGAGAAATATCTGCTTCTAAAACCAAAACGGAGCTACCTCACAGAACGGTCTTCAATGTGTGCATTCAACTTACGGAGTTAAACTGATGTGTGTTTGCAGGAGTTTCTAAACCCTTTCTGTGAAGAAGTGGAAAACGCATTTTCCCAGCCAAATGCAGGCATTCAAGAAATAGCTGGAAATCTCCGTCTAAAACACAAAAAGAACGTATCTTGCAAACTGCTCTGCTGGGTGTTCGCTCAGCTAAGGGAGTTGAATCCGCCTTCAGAATCAGAGAGTGAGAAGCACGGTTCTTCCAGGAGCTGTGTTTCGTTATACCCGGGTGAATGGGTGCAAACGCGATATTGAGAAATATCTGCTTCTAAAACCAAAACGGAGCTACCTAACAGAACGGTCTTCAATGTGTGCATTCAACTTACGGAGTTAAACTGATGTGTGTTTGCAGGAGTTTCTAAACCCTTTCTGTGAAGAAGTGGAAAACGCATTTTCCCAGCCAAATGCAGGCATTCAAGAAATAGCTGGAAATCTCCGTCTAAAACACAAAAAGAACGTATCTTGCAAACTGCTCTGCTGGGTGTTCGCTCAGCTAAGGGAGTTGAATCCGCCTTCAGAATCAGAGAGTGAGAAGCACGGTTCTTCCAGGAGCTGTGTTTCGTTATACCCGGGTGAATGGGTGCAAACGCGATATTGAGAAATATCTGCTTCTAAAACCAAAACGGAGCTACCTAACAGAACGGTCTTCAATGTGTGCATTCAACTTACGGAGTTAAACTGATGTGTGTTTGCAGGAGTTTCTAAACCCTTTCTGTGAAGAAGTGGAAAACGCATTTTCCCAGCCAAATGCAGGCATTCAAGAAATAGCTGGAAATCTCCGTCTAAAACACAAAAAGAACGTATCTTGCAAACTGCTCTGCTGGGTGTTCGCTCAGCTAAGGGAGTTGAATCCGCCTTCAGAATCAGAGAGTGAGAAGCACGGTTCTTCCAGGAGCTGTGTTTCGTTATACCCGGGTGAATGGGTGCAAACGCGATATTGAGAAATATCTGCTTCTAAAACCAAAACGGAGCTACCTAACAGAACGGTCTTCAATGTGTGCATTCAACTTACGGAGTTAAACTGATGTGTGTTTGCAGGAGTTTCTAAACCCTTTCTGTGAAGAAATGGAAAACGCATTTTCCCAGCCAAATGCAGGCATTCAAGAAATAGCTGGAAATCTCCGTCTAAAACACAAAAAGAACGTATCTTGCAAACTGCTCTGCTGGGTGTTCGCTCAGCTAAGGGAGTTGAATCCGCCTTCAGAATCAGAGAGTGAGAAGCACGGTTCTTCCAGGAGCTGTGTTTCGTTATACCCGGGTGAATGGGTGCAAACGCGATATTGAGAAATATCTGCTTCTAAAAGCAAAACGGAGCTACCTAACAGAACGGTCTTCAATGTGTGCATTCAACTTACGGAGTTAAACTGATGTGTGTTTGCAGGAGTTTCTAAACCCTTTCTGTGAAGAAGTGGAAAACGCATTTTCCCAGCCAAATGCAGGCATTCAAGAAATAGCTGGAAATCTCCGTCTAAAACACAAAAAGAACGTATCTTGCAAACTGCTCTGCTGGGTGTTCGCTCAGCTAAGGGAGTTGAATCCGCCTTCAGGATCAGAGAGTGAGAAGCACGGTTCTTCCAGGAGCTGTGTTTCGTTATACCCGGGTGAATGGGTGCAAACGCGATATTGAGAAATATCTGCTTCTAAAACCAAAACGGAGCTACCTCACAGAACGGTCTTCAATGTGTGCATTCAACTTACGGAGTTAAACTGATGTGTGTTTGCAGGAGTTTCTAAACCCTTTCTGTGAAGAAGTGGAAAACGCATTTTCCCAGCCAAATGCAGGCATTCAAGAAATAGCTGGAAATCTCCGTCTAAAACACAAAAAGAACGTATCTTGCAAACTGCTCTGCTGGGTGTTCGCTCAGCTAAGGGAGTTGAATCCGCCTTCAGAATCAGAGAGTGAGAAGCACGGTTCTTCCAGGAGCTGTGTTTCGTTATACCCGGGTGAATGGGTGCAAACGCGATATTGAGAAATATCTGCTTCTAAAACCAAAACGGAGCTACCTAACAGAACGGTCTTCAATGTGTGCATTCAACTTACGGAGTTAAACTGATGTGTGTTTGCAGGAGTTTCTAAACCCTTTCTGTGAAGAAGTGGAAAACGCATTTTCCCAGCCAAATGCAGGCATTCAAGAAATAGCTGGAAATCTCCGTCTAAAACACAAAAAGAACGTATCTTGCAAACTGCTCTGCTGGGTGTTCGCTCAGCTAAGGGAGTTGAATCCGCCTTCAGAATCAGAGAGTGAGAAGCACGGTTCTTCCAGGAGCTGTGTTTCGTTATACCCGGGTGAATGGGTGCAAACGCGATATTGAGAAATATCTGCTTCTAAAACCAAAACGGAGCTACCTAACAGAACGGTCTTCAATGTGTGCATTCAACTTACGGAGTTAAACTGATGTGTGTTTGCAGGAGTTTCTAAACCCTTTCTGTGAAGAAGTGGAAAACGCATTTTCCCAGCCAAATGCAGGCATTCAAGAAATAGCTGGAAATCTCCGTCTAAAACACAAAAAGAACGTATCTTGCAAACTGCTCTGCTGGGTGTTCGCTCAGCTAAGGGAGTTGAATCCGCCTTCAGAATCAGAGAGTGAGAAGCACGGTTCTTCCAGGAGCTGTGTTTCGTTATACCCGGGTGAATGGGTGCAAACGCGATATTGAGAAATATCTGCTTCTAAAACCAAAACGGAGCTACCTAACAGAACGGTCTTCAATGTGTGCATTCAACTTACGGAGTTAAACTGATGTGTGTTTGCAGGAGTTTCTAAACCCTTTCTGTGAAGAAGTGGAAAACGCATTTTCCCAGCCAAATGCAGGCATTCAAGAAATAGCTGGAAATCTCCGTCTAAAACACAAAAAGAACGTATCTTGCAAACTGCTCTGCTGGGTGTTCGCTCAGCTAAGGGAGTTGAATCCGCCTTCAGAATCAGAGAGTGAGAAGCACGGTTCTTCCAGGAGCTGTGTTTCGTTATACCCGGGTGAATGGGTGCAAACGCGATATTGAGAAATATCTGCTTCTAAAACCAAAACGGAGCTACCTAACAGAACGGTCTTCAATGTGTGCATTCAACTTACGGAGTTAAACTGATGTGTGTTTGCAGGAGTTTCTAAACCCTTTCT
Organism: Callithrix jacchus; assembly: GCF_049354715.1. Taxonomy (NCBI): domain Eukaryota; kingdom Metazoa; phylum Chordata; class Mammalia; order Primates; family Cebidae; genus Callithrix; species Callithrix jacchus. The sequence continues at coordinate 3,524,817 of NC_133515.1, forward strand.
GTGAAGAAATGGAAAACGCATTTTCCCAGCCAAATGCAGGCATTCAAGAAATAGCTGGAAATCTCCGTCTAAAACACAAAAAGAACGTATCTTGCAAACTGCTCTGCTGGGTGTTCGCTCAGCTAAGGGAGTTGAATCCGCCTTCAGAATCAGAGAGTGAGAAGCACGGTTCTTCCAGGAGCTGTGTTTCGTTATACCCGGGTGAATGGGTGCAAACGCGATATTGAGAAATATCTGCTTCTAAAACCAAAACGGAGCTACCTAACAGAACGGTCTTCAATGTGTGCATTCAACTTACGGAGTTAAACTGATGTGTGTTTGCAGGAGTTTCTAAACCCTTTCTGTGAAGAAGTGGAAAACGCATTTTCCCAGCCAAATGCAGGCATTCAAGAAATAGCTGGAAATCTCCGTCTAAAACACAAAAAGAACGTATCTTGCAAACTGCTCTGCTGGGTGTTCGCTCAGCTAAGGGAGTTGAATCCGCCTTCAGAATCAGAGAGTGAGAAGCACGGTTCTTCCAGGAGCTGTGTTTCGTTATACCCGGGTGAATGGGTGCAAACGCGATATTGAGAAATATCTGCTTCTAAAACCAAAACGGAGCTACCTAACAGAACGGTCTTCAATGTGTGCATTCAACTTACGGAGTTAAACTGATGTGTGTTTGCAGGAGTTTCTAAACCCTTTCTGTGAAGAAATGGAAAACGCATTTTCCCAGCCAAATGCAGGCATTCAAGAAATAGCTGGAAATCTCCGTCTAAAACACAAAAAGAACGTATCTTGCAAACTGCTCTGCTGGGTGTTCGCTCAGCTAAGGGAGTTGAATCCGCCTTCAGAATCAGAGAGTGAGAAGCACGGTTCTTCCAGGAGCTGTGTTTCGTTATACCCGGGTGAATGGGTGCAAACGCGATATTGAGAAATATCTGCTTCTAAAACCAAAACGGAGCTACCTAACAGAACGGTCTTCAATGTGTGCATTCAACTTACGGAGTTAAACTGATGTGTGTTTGCAGGAGTTTCTAAACCCTTTCTGTGAAGAAGTGGAAAACGCATTTTCCCAGCCAAATGCAGGCATTCAAGAAATAGCTGGAAATCTCCGTCTAAAACACAAAAAGAACGTATCTTGCAAACTGCTCTGCTGGGTGTTCGCTCAGCTAAGGGAGTTGAATCCGCCTTCAGAATCAGAGAGTGAGAAGCATGGTTCTTCCAGGAGCTGTGTTTCGTTATACCCGGGTGAATGGGTGCAAACGCGATATTGAGAAATATCTGCTTCTAAAACCAAAACGGAGCTACCTAACAGAACGGTCTTCAATGTGTGCATTCAACTTACGGAGTTAAACTGATGTGTGTTTGCAGGAGTTTCTAAACCCTTTCTGTGAAGAAGTGGAAAACGCATATTCCCAGCCAAATGCAGGCATTCAAGAAATAGCTGGAAATCTCCGTCTAAAACACAAAAAGAACGTATCTTGCAAACTGCTCTGCTGGGTGTTCGCTCAGCTAAGGGAGTTGAATCCGCCTTCAGAATCAGAGAGTGAGAAGCACGGTTCTTCCAGGAGCTGTGTTTCGTTATACCCGGGTGAATGGGTGCAAACGCGATATTGAGAAATATCTGCTTCTAAAACCAAAACGGAGCTACCTAACAGAACGGTTTTCAATGTGTGCATTCAACTTACGGAGTTAAACTGATGTGTGTTTGCAGGAGTTTCTAAACCCTTTCTGTGAAGAAGTGGAAAACGCATTTTCCCAGCCAAATGCAGGCATTCAAGAAATAGCTGGAAATCTCCGTCTAAAACACAAAAAGAACGTATCTTGCAAACTGCTCTGCTGGGTGTTCGCTCAGCTAAGGGAGTTGAATCCGCCTTCAGGATCAGAGAGTGAGAAGCACGGTTCTTCCAGGAGCTGTGTTTCGTTATACCCGGGTGAATGGGTGCAAACGCGATATTGAGAAATATCTGCTTCTAAAACCAAAACGGAGCTACCTCACAGAACGGTCTTCAATGTGTGCATTCAAATTACGGAGTTAAACTGATGTGTGTTTGCAGGAGTTTCTAAACCCTTTCTGTGAAGAAGTGGAAAACGCATTTTCCCAGCCAAATGCAGGCATTCAAGAAATAGCTGGAAATCTCCGTCTAAAACACAAAAAGAACGTATCTTGCAAACTGCTCTGCTGGGTGTTCGCTCAGCTAAGGGAGTTGAATCCGCCTTCAGAATCAGAGAGTGAGAAGCACGGTTCTTCCAGGAGCTGTGTTTCGTTATACCCGGGTGAATGGGTGCAAACGCGATATTGAGAAATATCTGCTTCTAAAACCAAAACGGAGCTACCTAACAGAACGGTCTTCAATGTGTGCATTCAACTTACAGAGTTAAACTGATGTGTGTTTGCAGGAGTTTCTAAACCCTTTCTGTGAAGAAGTGGAAAACGCATTTTCCCAGCCAAATGCAGGCATTCAAGAAATAGCTGGAAATCTCCGTCTAAAACACAAAAAGAACGTATCTTGCAAACTGCTCTGCTGGGTGTTCGCTCAGCTAAGGGAGTTGAATCCGCCTTCAGAATCAGAGAGTGAGAAGCACGGTTCTTCCAGGAGCTGTGTTTCGTTATACCCGGGTGAATGGGTGCAAACGCGATATTGAGAAATATCTGCTTCTAAAACCAAAACGGAGCTACCTAACAGAACGGTCTTCAATGTGTGCATTCAACTTACAGAGTTAAACTGATGTGTGTTTGCAGGAGTTTCTAAACCCTTTCTGTGAAGAAGTGGAAAACGCATTTTCCCAGCCAAATGCAGGCATTCAAGAAATAGCTGGAAATCTCCGTCTAAAACACAAAAAGAACGTATCTTGCAAACTGCTCTGCTGGGTGTTCGCTCAGCTAAGGGAGTTGAATCCGCCTTCAGAATCAGAGAGTGAGAAGCACGGTTCTTCCAGGAGCTGTGTTTCGTTATACCCGGGTGAATGGGTGCAAACGCGATATTGAGAAATATCTGCTTCTAAAACCAAAACGGAGCTACCTAACAGAACGGTCTTCAATGTGTGCATTCAACTTACGGAGTTAAACTGATGTGTGTTTGCAGGAGTTTCTAAACCCTTTCTGTGAAGAAGTGGAAAACGCATATTCCCAGCCAAATGCAGGCATTCAAGAAATAGCTGGAAATCTCCGTCTAAAACACAAAAAGAACGTATCTTGCAAACTGCTCTGCTGGGTGTTCGCTCAGCTAAGGGAGTTGAATCCGCCTTCAGAATCAGAGAGTGAGAAGCACGGTTCTTCCAGGAGCTGTGTTTCGTTATACCCGGGTGAATGGGTGCAAACGCGATATTGAGAAATATCTGCTTCTAAAACCAAAACGGAGCTACCTAACAGAACGGTCTTCAATTTGTGCATTCAACAAACGGAGTTAAACTGATGTGTGTTTGCAGGAGTTTCTAAACCCTTTCTGTGAAGAAGTGGAAAACGCATTTTCCCAGCCAAATGCAGGCATTCAAGAAATAGCTGGAAATCTCCGTCTAAAACACAAAAAGAACGTATCTTGCAAACTGCTCTGCTGGGTGTTCGCTCAGCTAAGGGAGTTGAATCCGCCTTCAGAATCAGAGAGTGAGAAGCACGGTTCTTCCAGGAGCTGTGTTTCGTTATACCTGGGTGAATGGGTGCAAACGCGATATTGAGAAATATCTGCTTCTAAAACCAAAACGGAGCTACCTAACAGAACGGTCTTCAATGTGTGCATTCAACTTACGGAGTTAAACTGATGTGTGTTTGCAGGAGTTTCTAAACCCTTTCTGTGAAGAAGTGGAAAACGCATATTCCCAGCCAAATGCAGGCATTCAAGAAATAGCTGGAAATCTCCGTCTAAAACACAAAAAGAACGTATCTTGCAAACTGCTCTGCTGGGTGTTCGCTCAGCTAAGGGAGTTGAATCCGCCTTCAGAATCAGAGAGTGAGAAGCACGGTTCTTCCAGGAGCTGTGTTTCGTTATACCCGGGTGAATGGGTGCAAACGCAATATTGAGAAATATCTGCTTCTAAAACCAAAACGGAGCTACCTAACAGAACGGTCTTCAATGTGTGCATTCAACTTACGGAGTTAAACTGATGTGTGTTTGCAGGAGTTTCTAAACCCTTTCTGTGAAGAAGTGGAAAACGCATTTTCCCAGCCAAATGCAGGCATTCAAGAAATAGCTGGAAATCTCCGTCTAAAACCCAAAAAGAACGTATCTTGCAAACTGCTCTGCTGGGTGTTCGCTCAGCTAAGGGAGTTGAATCCGCCTTCAGAATCAGAGAGTGAGAAGCACGGTTATTCCAGGAGCTGTGTTTCGTCATACCCGGGTGAATGGGTGCAAACGCGATATTGAGAAATATCTGCTTCTAAAACCAAAACGGAGCTACCTAACAGAACGGTCTTCAATGTGTGCATTCAACTTACGGAGTTAAACTGATGTGTGTTTGCAGGAGTTTCTAAACCCTTTCTGTGAAGAAGTGGAAAACGCATTTTCCCAGCCAAATGCAGGCATTCAAGAAATAGCTGGAAATCTCCGTCTAAAACACAAAAAGAACGTATCTTGCAAAATGCTCTGTTGGGTGTTCGCTCAGCTAAGGGAGTTGAATCCGCCTTCAGAATCAGAGAGTGAGAAGCACGGTTCTTCCAGGAGCTGTGTTTCGTTATACCCGGGTGAATGGGTGCAAACGCGATATTGAGAAATATCTGCTTCTAAAACCAAAACGCAGCTACCTAACAGAACGGTCTTCAATTTGTGCATTCAACAAACGGAGTTAAACTGATGTGTGTTTGCAGGAGTTTCTAAACCCTTTCTGTGAAGAAGTGGAAAACGCATTTTCCCAGCCAAATGCAGGCATTCAAGAAATAGCTGGAAATCTCCGTCTATAACACAAAAAGAACCTATCTTACAAACTGCTCTGCTGGGTGTTCGCTCAGCTAAGGGAGTTGAATCCGCCTTCAGAATCAGAGAGTGAGAAGCACGGTTCTTCCAGGAGCTGTGTTTCGTTATACCCGGGTGAATGGGTGCAAACGCGATATTGAGAAATATCTGCTTCTAAAACCAAAACGGAGCTACCTAACAGAACGGTCTTTAATGTGTGCATTCAACTTACGGAGTTAAATTGATGTGTGTTTGCAGGAGTTTCTAAACCCTTTCTGTGAAGAAGTGAAAAACGCATTTTCCCAGCCAAATGCAGGCATTCAAGAAATAGCTGGAAATCTCCGTCTAAAACACAAAAAGAACGTATCTTGCAAACTGCTCTGCTGGGTGTTCGCTCAGCTAAGGGAGCTGAATCCGCCTTCAGAATCAGAGAGTGAGAAGCACGGTTTTTCCAGGAGCTGTGTTTCGTTATACCCGGGTGAATGGGTGCAAACGCGATATTGAGAAATATCTGCTTCTAAAACCAAAACGGAGCTACCTAACAGAACGGTCTTCAATGTGTGCATTCAACTTACGGAGTTAACTGATGTGTGTTTGCAGGAGTTTCTAAACCCTTTCTGTGAAGAAGTGGAAAACGCATTTTCCCAGCCAAATGCAGGCATTCAAGAAATAGCTGGAAATCTCCGTCTAAAACACAAAAAGAACGTATCTTGCAAACTGCTCTGCTGGGTGTTCGCTCAGCTAAGGGAGTTGAATCCGCCTTCAGAATCAGAGAGTGAGAAGCACGGTTCTTCCAGGAGCTGTGTTTCATTATACCCGGGCGAATGGGTGCAAACGCGATATTGAGAAATATCTGCTTCTAAAACCAAAACGGAGCTACCTAACAGAACGGTCTTCAATGTGTGCACTCAACTTACGGAGTTAAACTGACGTGTGTTTGCAGGAGTTTCTAAACCCTTTCTGTGAAGAAGTGGAAAACGCATTTTCCCAGCCAAATGCAGGCATTCAAGAAATAGCTGGAAATCTCCGTCTAAAACACAAAAAGAACGTATCTTGCAAACTGCTCTGCTGGGTGTTCGCTCAGCTAAGGGAGTTGAATCCGCCTTCAGAATCAGAGAGTGAGAAGCACGGTTCTTCCAGGAGCTGTGTTTCGTTATACCCGGGTGAAAGGTTTCAAACGCGATATTGAGAAATATCTGCTTCTAAAACCAAAACGGAGCTACCTAACAGAACGGTCTTCAATGTGTGCATTCAACTTATGGAGTCTAACTGATGTGTGTTTGCAGGAGTTTCTCAACCCTTTCTGTGAAGAAGTGGAAAACGCATTTTCCCAGCCAAATGCAGGCATTCAAGAAATAGCTGGAAATCTCTGTCTAAAACACAAAAAGGACGTATCTTGCAAACTGCTCTACTGGGTGTTCGCTCAGCTAAGGGAGTTGAATCCGCCTTCAGAATCAGAGAGTGAGAAGCACGGTTCTTCCAGGAGCTGTGTTTCGTTATACCCGGGTGAATGGGTGCAAACGCGATATTGTGAAATATCTGCTTCTAAAACCAATACGGAGCTACCTAACAGAACGGTCTTCAATGTGTGCATTCAACTTACGGAGTTAAACTGATGTGTGTTTGCAGGAGTTTCTAAACCCTTTCTGTGAAGAAGTGGAAAACGCATTTTCCCAGCCAAATGCAGGCATTCAAGAAATAGCTGGAAATCTCCGTCTAAAACACAATAAGAACGTATCTTGCAAACTGCTCTGCTGGGTGTTCGCTCAGTAAGGGAGTTGAATCCGCCTTCAGAATCAGAGAGTGAGAAGCACGGTTCTTCCAGGAGCTGTGTTTCGTTATACCCGGGTGAATGGGTGCAAACGCGATATTGAGAAATATCTGCTTCTAAAACCAAAACGGAGCTACCTAACCGAACGGTCTTCAATGTGTGCATTCAACTTACGGAGTTAAACTGATGTGTGTTTGCAGGAGTTTCTAAACCCTTTCTGTGAAGAAGTGGAAAACGCATTTTCCCAGCCAAATGCAGGCATTCTAGAAATAGCTGGAAATCTCCGTCTAAAACACAAAAAGAACGTATCTTGCAAACTGCTCTGCTGGGTGTTCGCTCAGTAAGGGAGTTGAATCCGCCTTCAGAATCAGAGAGTGAGAAGCACGGTTCTTCCAGGAGCTGTGTTTCGTTATACCCGGGTGAATGGGTGCAAACGCGATATTGAGAAATATCTGCTTCTAAAACCAAAACGGAGCTACCTAACAGAACGGTCTTCAATGTGTGCATTCAACTTACGGAGTTAAACTGATGTGTGTTTGCAGGAGTTTCTAAACCCTTTCTGTGAAGAAGTGGAAAACGCATTTTCCCAGCCAAATGCAGGCATTCAAGAAATAGCTGGAAATCTCCGTCTAAAACACAAAAAGAACGTATCTTGCAAACTGCTCTGCTGGGTGTTCGCTCAGCTAAGGGAGTTGAATCCGCCTTCAGAATCAGAGAGTGAGAAGCACGGTTCTTCCAGGAGCTGTGTTTCGTTATACCCGGGTGAATGGGTGCAAACGCGATATTGAGAAATATCTGCTTCTAAAACCAAAACGGAGCTACCTAACAGAACGGTCTTCAATGTGTGCATTCAACTTACGTAGTTAAACTGATGAGTGTTTGCAGGAGTTTCTAAACCCTTTCTGTGAAGAAGTGGAAAACGCATTTTCCCAGCCAAATGCAGGCATTCAAGAAATAGCTGGAAATCTCCGTCTATAACACAAAAAGAACCTATCTTACAAACTGCTCTGCTGGGTGTTCGCTCAGCTAAGGGAGTTGAATCCGCCTTCAGAATCAGAGAGTGAGAAGCACGGTTCTTCCAGGAGCTGTGTTTCGTTATACCCGGGTGAATGGGTGCAAATGCGATATTGAGAAATATCTGCTTCTAAAACCAAAACGGAGCTACCTAACAGAACGGTCTTCAATGTGTGCATTCAACTTACGGAGTTATCTGATGTGTCTTTGCAGGAGTTTCTAAACCCTTTCTGTGAAGAAGTGGAAAACGCATTTTCCCAGCCAAATGCAGGCATTCAAGAAATAGCTGGAAATCTCCGTCTAAAACACAAAAAGAACGTATCTTGCAAACTGCTCTGCTGGGTGTTCGCTCAGCTAAGGGAGTTGAATCCGCCTTCAGAATCAGAGAGTGAGAAGCACGGTTCTTCCAGGAGCTGTGTTTCATTATACCCGGGCGAATGGGTGCAAACGCGATATTGAGAAATATCTGCTTCTAAAACCAAAACGGAGCTACCTAACAGAACGGTCTTCAATGTGTGCATTCAACTTACGGAGTTAAACTGATGTGTGTTTGCAGGAGTTTCTAAACCCTTTCTGTGAAGAAGTGGAAAACGCATTTTCCCAGCCAAATGCAGGCATTCAAGAAATAGCTGGAAATCTCCGTCTAAAACACAAAAAGAACGTATCTTGCAAACTGCTCTGCTGGGTGTTCGCTCAGCTAAGGGAGTTGAATCCGCCTTCAGAATCAGAGAGTGAGAAGCACGGTTCTTCCAGGAGCTGTGTTTCGTTATACCCGGGTGAATGGGTGCAAACGCGATATTGAGAAATATCTGCTTCTAAAACCAAAACGGAGCTACCTAACCGACCGGTCTTCAATGTGTGCATTCAACGTACGGAGTTAAACTGATGTGTGTTTGCAGGAGTTTCTAAACCCTTTCTGTGAAGAAGTGGAAAACGCATTTTTCCAGCCAAATGCAGGCATTCAAGAAATAGCTGGAAATCTCCGTCTAAAACACAAAAAGAACGTATCTTGCAAACTGCTCTGCTGGGTGTTCGCTCAGCTAAGGTAGTTGAATCCGCCTTCAGAATCAGAGAGTGAGAAGCACGGTTCTTCCAGGAGCTGTGTTTCGTTATACCCGGGTGAATGGGTCCAAACGCGATATTGAGAAATATCTGCTTCTAAAACCAAAACGGAGCTACCTAACCGACCGGTCTTCAATGTGTGCATTCAACTTACGGAGTTAAACTGATGTGTGTTTGCAGGAGTTTCTAAACCCTTTCTGTGAAGAAGTGGAAAACGCATTTTCCCAGCCAAATGCAGGCATTCAAGAAATAGCTGGAAATCTCCGTCTAAAACACAAAAAGAACGTATCTTGCAAACTGCTCTGCTGGGTGTTCGCTCAGCTAAGAAAGTTGAATCCGCCTTCAGAATCAGAGAGTGAGAAGCACGGTTCTTCCAGGAGCTGTGTTTCGTCATACCCGGGTGAATGGGTGCAAACGCGATATTGAGAAATATCTGCTTCTAAAACCAAAACGGAGCTACCTAACAGAACGGTCTTCAATGTGTGCATTCAACTTACGGAGTTAAACTGATGTGTGTTTGCAGGAGTTTCTAAACCCTTTCTGTGAAGAAGTGGAAAACGCATATTCCCAGCCAAATGCAGGCATTCAAGAAATAGCTGGAAATCTCCGTCTAAAACACAAAAAGAACGTATCTTGCAAACTGCTCTGCTGGGTGTTCGCTCAGCTAAGGGAGTTGAATCCGCCTTCAGAATCAGAGAGTGAGAAGCACGGTTCTTCCAGGAGCTGTGTTTCGTCATATCCGGGTGAATGGGTGCAAACGCGATATTGAGAAATATCTGCTTCTAAAACCAAAACGGAGCTACCTAACAGAACGGTCTTCAATGTGTGCATTCAACTTACGGAGTTAAACTGATGTGTGTTTGCAGGAGTTTCTAAACCCTTTCTGTGAAGAAGTGGAAAACGCATTTTCCCAGCCAAATGCAGGCATTCAAGAAATAGCTGGAAATCTCCGTCTAAAACACAAAAAGAACGTATCTTGCAAACTGCTCTGCTGGGTGTTCGCTCAGCTAAGGGAGTTGAATCCGCCTTCAGAATCAGAGAGTGAGAAGCACGGTTCTTCCAGGAGCTGTGTTTCGTCATATCCGGGTGAATGGGTGCAAACGCGATATTGAGAAATATCTGCTTCTAAAACCAAAACGGAGCTACCTAACAGAACGGTCTTCAATGTGTGCATTCAACTTACGGAGTTAAACTGATGTGTGTTTGCAGGAGTTTCTAAACCCTTTCTGTGAAGAAGTGGAAAACGCATTTTCCCAGCCAAATGCAGGCATTCAAGAAATAGCTGGAAATCTCCGTCTAAAACACAAAAAGAACGTATCTTGCAAACTGCTCTGCTGGGTGTTCGCTCAGCTAAGGGAGTTGAATCCGCCTTCAGAATCAGAGAGTGAGAAGCACGGTTCTTCCAGGAGCTGTGTTTCGTTATACCCGGGTGAATGGGTGCAAACGCGATATTGAGAAATATCTGCTTCTAAAACCAAAACGGAGCTACCTCACAGAACGGTCTTCAATGTGTGCATTCAACTTACGGAGTTAAACTGATGTGTGTTTGCAGGAGTTTCTAAACCCTTTCTGTGAAGAAGTGGAAAACGCATTTTCCCAGCCAAATGCAGGCATTCAAGAAATAGCTGGAAATCTCCGTCTAAAACACAAAAAGAACGTATCTTGCAAACTGCTCTGCTGGGTGTTCGCTCAGCTAAGGGAGTTGAATCCGCCTTCAGAATCAGAGAGTGAGAAGCACGGTTCTTCCAGGAGCTGTGTTTCGTCATACCCGGGTGAATGGGCGCAAACGCGATATTGAGAAATATCTGCTTCTAAAACCAAAACGGAGCTACCTAACAGAACGGTCTTCAATGTGTGCATTCAACTTACGGAGTTAAACTGATGTGTGTTTGCAGGAGTTTCTAAACCCTTTCTGTGAAGAAGTGGAAAACGCATTTTCCCAGCCAAATGCAGGCATTCAAGAAATAGCTGGAAATCTCCGTCTAAAACACAAAAAGAACGTATCTTGCAAACTGCTCTGCTGGGTGTTCGCTCAGCTAAGGGAGTTGAATCCGCCTTCAGAATCAGAGAGTGAGAAGCACGGTTCTTCCAGGAGCTGTGTTTCGTTATACCCGGGTGAATGGGTGCAAACGCGATATTGAGAAATATCTGCTTCTAAAACCAAAACGGAGCTACCTCACAGAACGGTCTTCAATGTGTGCATTCAACTTACGGAGTTAAACTGATGTGTGTTTGCAGGAGTTTCTAAACCCTTTCTGTGAAGAAGTGGAAAACGCATTTTCCCAGCCAAATGCAGGCATTCAAGAAATAGCTGGAAATCTCCGTCTAAAACACAAAAAGAACGTATCTTGCAAACTGCTCTGCTGGGTGTTCGCTCAGCTAAGGGAGTTGAATCCGCCTTCAGAATCAGAGAGTGAGAAGCACGGTTCTTCCAGGAGCTGTGTTTCGTCATACCCGGGTGAATGGGTGCAAACGCGATATTGAGAAATATCTGCTTCTAAAACCAAAACGGAGCTACCTAACAGAACGGTCTTCAATGTGTGCATTCAACTTACGGAGTTAAACTGATGTGTGTTTGCAGGAGTTTCTAAACCCTTTCTGTGAAGAAGTGGAAAACGCATTTTCCCAGCCAAATGCAGGCATTCAAGAAATAGCTGGAAATCTCCGTCTAAAACACAAAAAGAACGTATCTTGCAAACTGCTCTGCTGGGTGTTCGCTCAGCTAAGGGAGTTGAATCCGCCTTCAGAATCAGAGAGTGAGAAGCACGGTTCTTCCAGGAGCTGTGTTTCGTTATACCCGGGTGAATGGGTGCAAACGCGATATTGAGAAATATCTGCTTCTAAAACCAAAACGGAGCTACCTCACAGAACGGTCTTCAATGTGTGCATTCAACTTACGGAGTTAAACTGATGTGTGTTTGCAGGAGTTTCTAAACCCTTTCTGTGAAGAAGTGGAAAACGCATTTTCCCAGCCAAATGCAGGCATTCAAGAAATAGCTGGAAATCTCCGTCTAAAACACAAAAAGAACGTATCTTGCAAACTGCTCTGCTGGGTGTTCGCTCAGCTAAGGGAGTTGAATCCGCCTTCAGAATCAGAGAGTGAGAAGCACGGTTCTTCCAGGAGCTGTGTTTCGTCATACCCGGGTGAATGGGTGCAAACGCGATATTGAGAAATATCTGCTTCTAAAACCAAAACGGAGCTACCTAACAGAACGGTCTTCAATGTGTGCATTCAACTTACGGAGTTAAACTGATGTGTGTTTGCAGGAGTTTCTAAACCCTTTCTGTGAAGAAGTGGAAAACGCATTTTCCCAGCCAAATGCAGGCATTCAAGAAATAGCTGGAAATCTCCGTCTAAAACACAAAAAGAACGTATCTTGCAAACTGCTCTGCTGGGTGTTCGCTCAGCTAAGGGAGTTGAATCCGCCTTCAGAATCAGAGAGTGAGAAGCACGGTTCTTCCAGGAGCTGTGTTTCGTCATACCCGGGTGAATGGGTGCAAACGCGATATTGAGAAATATCTGCTTCTAAAACCAAAACGGAGCTACCTAACAGAACGGTCTTCAATGTGTGCATTCAACTTACGGAGTTAAACTGATGTGTGTTTGCAGGAGTTTCTAAACCCTTTCTGTGAAGAAGTGGAAAACGCATTTTCCCAGTCAAATGCAGGCATTCAAGAAATAGCTGGAAATCTCCGTCTAAAACACAAAAAGAACGTATCTTGCAAACTGCTCTGCTGGGTGTTCGCTCAGCTAAGGGAGTTGAATCCGCCTTCAGAATCAGAGAGTGAGAAGCACGGTTCTTCCAGGAGCTGTGTTTCGTTATACCCGGGTGAATGGGTGCAAACGCGATATTGAGAAATATCTGCTTCTAAAACCAAAACGGAGCTACCTAACAGAACGGTCTTCAATGTGTGCATTCAACTTACGGAGTTAAACTGATGTGTGTTTGCAGGAGTTTCTAAACCCTTTCTGTGAAGAAGTGGAAAACGCATTTTCCCAGCCAAATGCAGGCATTCAAGAAATAGCTGGAAATCTCTGTCTAAAACCCAAAAAGAACGTATCTTGCAAACTGCTCTGCTGGGTGTTCGCTCAGCTAAGGGAGTTGAATCCGCCTTCAGAATCAGAGAGTGAGAAGCACGGTTCTTCCAGGAGCTGTGTTTCGTCATACCCGGGTGAATGGGTGCAAACGCGATATTGAGAAATATCTGCTTCTAAAACCAAAACGGAGCTACCTAACAGAACGGTCTTCAATGTGTGCATTCAACTTACGGAGTTAAACTGATGTGTGTTTGCAGGAGTTTCTAAACCCTTTCTGTGAAGAAGTGGAAAACGCATTTTCCCAGCCAAATGCAGGCATTCAAGAAATAGCTGGAAATCTCCGTCTAAAACACAAAAAGAACGTATCTTGCAAACTGCTCTGCTGGGTGTTCGCTCAGCTAAGGGAGTTGAATCCGCCTTCAGAATCAGAGAGTGAGAAGCACGGTTCTTCCAGGAGCTGTGTTTCGTTATACCCGGGTGAATGGGTGCAAACGCGATATTGAGAAATATCTGCTTCTAAAACCAAAACGGAGCTACCTAACAGAACGGTCTTCAATGTGTGCATTCAACTTACGTAGTTAAACTGATGAGTGTCTGCAGGAGATTCTAAACCCTTTCTGTGAAGAAGTGGAAAACGCATTTTCCCAGCCAAATGCAGGCATTCAAGAAATAACTGGAAATCTCCGTCTATAACACAAAAAGAACCTATCTTACAAACTGCTCTGCTGGGTGTTCGCTCAGCTAAGGGAGTTGAATCCGCCTTCAGAATCAGAGAGTGAGAAGCACGGTTCTTCCAGGAGCTGTGTTTCGTTATACCCGGGTGAATGGGTGCAAACGCGATATTGAGAAATATCTGCTTCTAAAACCAAAACGGAGCTACCTAACAGAACGGTCTTCAATGTGTGCATTCAACTTACGGAGTTAAACTGATGTGTGTTTGCAGGAGTTTCTAAACCCTTTCTGTGAAGAAGTGGAAAACGCATTTTCCCAGCCAAATGCAGGCATTCAAGAAATAGCTGGAAATCTCCGTCTAAAACACAAAAAGAACGTATCTTGCAAACTGCTCGGCTGGGTGTTCGCTCAGCTAAGGGAGTTGAATCCGCCTTCAGAATCAGAGAGTGAGAAGCACGGTTCTTCCAGGAGCTTTGTTTCGTTATACCCGGGTGAATGGGTGCAAATGCGATATTGAGAAATATCTGCTTCTAAAACCAAAACGGAGCTACCTAACAGAACGGTCTTCAATGTGTGCATTCAACTTACGGAGTTAACTGATGTGTGTTTGCAGGAGTTTCTAAACCCTTTCTGTGAAGAAGTGGAAAACGCATTTTCCCAGCCAAATGCAGGCATTCAAGAAATAGCTGGAAATCTCCGTCTAAAACACAAAAAGAACGTATCTTGCAAACTGCTCTGCTGGGTGTTCGCTCAGCTAAGGGAGTTGAATCCGCCTTCAGAATCAGAGAGTGAGAAGCACGGTTCTTCCAGGAGCTGTGTTTCATTATACCCGGGCGAATGGGTGCAAACGCGATATTGAGAAATATCTGCTTCTAAAACCAAAACGGAGCTACCTAACAGAACGGTCTTCAATGTGTGCACTCAACTTACGGAGTTAAACTGATGTGTGTTTGCAGGAGTTTCTAAACCCTTTCTGTGAAGAAGTGGAAAACGCATTTTCCCAGCCAAATGCAGGCATTCAAGAAATAGCTGGAAATCTCCGTCTAAAACACAAAAAGAACGTATCTTGCAAACTGCTCTGCTGGGTGTTCGCTCAGCTAAGGGAGTTGAATCCGCCTTCAGAATCAGAGAGTGAGAAGCACGGTTCTTCCAGGAGCTGTGTTTCGTTATACCCGGGTGAATGGGTGCAAACGCGATATTGAGAAATATCTGCTTCTAAAACCAAAACGGAGCTACCTAACAGAACGGTCTTCAATGTGTGCATTCAACTTACGGAGTTAAACTGATGTGTGTTTGCAGGAGTTTCTAAACCCTTTCTGTGAAGAAGTGGAAAACGCATTTTCCCAGCCAAATGCAGGCATTCAAGAAATAGCTGGAAATCTCCGTCTAAAACACAAAAAGAACGTATCTTGCAAACTGCTCTGCTGGGTGTTCGCTCAGCTAAGGGAGTTGAATCCGCCTTCAGAATCAGAGAGTGAGAAGCACGGTTCTTCCAGGAGCTGTGTTTCGTTATACCCGGGTGAATGGGTGCAAATGCGATATTGAGAAATATCTGCTTCTAAAACCAAAACGGAGCTACCTAACAGAACGGTCTTCAATGTGTGCATTCAACTTACGGAGTTAACTGATGTGTGTTTGCAGGAGTTTCTAAACCCTTTCTGTGAAGAAGTGGAAAACGCATTTTCCCAGCCAAATGCAGGCATTCAAGAAATAGCTGGAAATCTCTGTCTAAAACACAAAAAGGACGTATCTTGCAAACTGCTCTGCTGGGTGTTCGCTCAGCTAAGGGAGTTGAATCCGCCTTCAGAATCAGAGAGTGAGAAGCACGGTTCTTCCAGGAGCTGTGTTTCGTTATACCCGGGTGAATGGGTGCAAACGCGATATTGTGAAATATCTGCTTCTAAAACCAATACGGAGCTACCTAACAGAACGGTCTACAATGTGTGCATTCAACTTACGGAGGTAAACTGATGTGTGTTTGCAGGAGTTTCTAAACCCTTTCTGTGAAGAAGTGGAAAACGCATTTTCCCAGCCAAATGCAGGCATTCAAGAAATAGCTGGAAATCTCCGTCTAAAACACAATAAGAACGTATCTTGCAAACTGCTCTGCTGGGTGTTCGCTCAGTAAGGGAGTTGAATCCGCCTTCAGAATCAGAGAGTGAGAAGCACGGTTCTTCCAGGAGCTGTGTTTCGTTATACCCGGGTGAATGGGTGCAAACGCGATATTGAGAAATATCTGCTTCTAAAACCAAAACGGAGCTACCTAACCGAACGGTCTTCAATGTGTGCATTCAACTTACGGAGTTAAACTGATGTGTGTTTGCAGGAGTTTCTAAACCCTTTCTGTGAAGAAGTGGAAAACGCATTTTCCCAGCCAAATGCAGGCATTCTAGAAATAGCTGGAAATCTCCGTCTAAAACACAAAAAGAACGTATCTTGCAAACTGCTCTGCTGGGTGTTCGCTCAGTAAGGGAGTTGAATCCGCCTTCAGAATCAGAGAGTGAGAAGCACGGTTCTTCCAGGAGCTGTGTTTCGTTATACCCGGGTGAATGGGTGCAAACGCGATATTGAGAAATATCTGCTTCTAAAACCAAAACGGAGCTACCTAACAGAACGGTCTTCAATGTGTGCATTCAACTTACGGAGTTAAACTGATGTGTGTTTGCAGGAGTTTCTAAACCCTTTCTGTGAAGAAGTGGAAAACGCATATTCCCAGCCAAATGCAGGCATTCAAGAAATAGCTGGAAATCTCCGTCTAAAACACAAAAAGAACGTATCTTGCAAACTGCTCTGCTGGGTGTTCGCTCAGCTAAGGGAGTTGAATCCGCCTTCAGAATCAGAGAGTGAGAAGCACGGTTCTTCCAGGAGCTGTGTTTCGTTATACCCGGGTGAATGGGTGCAAACGCGATATTGAGAAATATCTGCTTCTAAAACCAAAACGCAGCTACCTAACAGAACGGTCTTCAATTTGTGCATTCAACAAACGGAGTTAAACTGATGTGTGTTTGCAGGAGTTTCTAAACCCTTTCTGTGAAGAAGTGGAAAACGCATTTTCCCAGCCAAATGCAGGCATTCAAGAAATAGCTGGAAATCTCCGTCTAAAACACAAAAAGAACGTATCTTGCAAACTGCTCTGCTGGGTGTTCGCTCAGCTAAGGGAGTTGAATCCGCCTTCAGAATCAGAGAGTGAGAAGCACGGTTCTTCCAGGAGCTGTGTTTCGTCATACCCGGGTGAATGGGTGCAAACGCGATATTGAGAAATATCTGCTTCTAAAACCAAAACGGAGCTACCTAACAGAACGGTCTTCAATGTGTGCATTCAACTTACGGAGTTAAACTGATGTGTGTTTGCAGGAGTTTCTAAACCCTTTCTGTGAAGAAGTGGAAAACGCATTTTCCCAGCCAAATGCAGGCATTCAAGAAATAGCTGGAAATCTCCGTCTAAAACACAAAAAGAACGTATCTTGCAAACTGCTCTGCTGGGTGTTCGCTCAGCTAAGGGAGTTGAATCCGCCTTCAGAATCAGAGAGTGAGAAGCACGGTTCTTCCAGGAGCTGTGTTTCGTCATATCCGGGTGAATGGGTGCAAACGCGATATTGAGAAATATCTGCTTCTAAAACCAAAACGGAGCTACCTAACAGAACGGTCTTCAATGTGTGCATTCAACTTACGGAGTTAAACTGATGTGTGTTTGCAGGAATTTCTAAACCCTTTCTGTGAAGAAGTGGAAAACGCATTTTCCCAGCCAAATGCAGGCATTCAAGAAATAGCTGGAAATCTCCGTCTAAAACACAAAAAGAACGTATCTTGCAAACTGCTCTGCTGGGTGTTCGCTCAGCTAAGGGAGTTGAATCCGCCTTCAGAATCAGAGAGTGAGAAGCACGGTTCTTCCAGGAGCTGTGTTTCGTTATACCCGGGTGAATGGGTGCAAACGCGATATTGAGAAATATCTGCTTCTAAAACCAAAACGGAGCTACCTCACAGAACGGTCTTCAATGTGTGCATTCAACTTACGGAGTTAAACTGATGTGTGTTTGCAGGAGTTTCTAAACCCTTTCTGTGAAGAAGTGGAAAACGCATTTTCCCAGCCAAATGCAGGCATTCAAGAAATAGCTGGAAATCTCCGTCTAAAACACAAAAAGAACGTATCTTGCAAACTGCTCTGCTGGGTGTTCGCTCAGCTAAGGGAGTTGAATCCGCCTTCAGAATCAGAGAGTGAGAAGCACGGTTCTTCCAGGAGCTGTGTTTCGTCATACCCGGGTGAATGGGTGCAAACGCGATATTGAGAAATATCTGCTTCTAAAACCAAAACGGAGCTACCTAACAGAACGGTCTTCAATGTGTGCATTCAACTTACGGAGTTAAACTGATGTGTGTTTGCAGGAGTTTCTAAACCCTTTCTGTGAAGAAGTGGAAAACGCATTTTCCCAGCCAAATGCAGGCATTCAAGAAATAGCTGGAAATCTCCGTCTAAAACACAAAAAGAACGTATCTTGCAAACTGCTCTGCTGGGTGTTCGCTCAGCTAAGGGAGTTGAATCCGCCTTCAGAATCAGAGAGTGAGAAGCACGGTTCTTCCAGGAGCTGTGTTTCGTCATACCCGGGTGAATGGGTGCAAACGCGATATTGAGAAATATCTGCTTCTAAAACCAAAACGGAGCTACCTAACAGAACGGTCTTCAATGTGTGCATTCAACTTACGGAGTTAAACTGATGTGTGTTTGCAGGAGTTTCTAAACCCTTTCTGTGAAGAAGTGGAAAACGCATTTTCCCAGTCAAATGCAGGCATTCAAGAAATAGCTGGAAATCTCCGTCTAAAACACAAAAAGAACGTATCTTGCAAACTGCTCTGCTGGGTGTTCGCTCAGCTAAGGGAGTTGAATCCGCCTTCAGAATCAGAGAGTGAGAAGCACGGTTCTTCCAGGAGCTGTGTTTCGTTATACCCGGGTGAATGGGTGCAAACGCGATATTGAGAAATATCTGCTTCTAAAACCAAAACGGAGCTACCTAACAGAACGGTCTTCAATGTGTGCATTCAACTTACGGAGTTAAACTGATGTGTGTTTGCAGGAGTTTCTAAACCCTTTCTGTGAAGAAGTGGAAAACGCATTTTCCCAGCCAAATGCAGGCATTCAAGAAATAGCTGGAAATCTCCGTCTAAAACACAAAAAGAACGTATCTTGCAAACTGCTCTGCTGGGTGTTCGCTCAGCTAAGGGAGTTGAATCCGCCTTCAGAATCAGAGAGTGAGAAGCACGGTTCTTCCAGGAGCTGTGTTTCGTTATACCCGGGTGAATGGGTGCAAACGCGATATTGAGAAATATCTGCTTCTAAAACCAAAACGGAGCTACCTAACAGAACGGTCTTCAATGTGTGCATTCAACTTACGGAGTTAAACTGATGTGTGTTTGCAGGAGTTTCTAAACCCTTTCTGTGAAGAAGTGGAAAACGCATTTTCCCAGCCAAATGCAGGCATTCAAGAAATAGCTGGAAATCTCTGTCTAAAACCCAAAAAGAACGTATCTTGCAAACTGCTCTGCTGGGTGTTCGCTCAGCTAAGGGAGTTGAATCCGCCTTCAGAATCAGAGAGTGAGAAGCACGGTTCTTCCAGGAGCTGTGTTTCGTCATACCCGGGTGAATGGGTGCAAACGCGATATTGAGAAATATCTGCTTCTAAAACCAAAACGGAGCTACCTAACAGAACGGTCTTCAATGTGTGCATTCAACTTACGGAGTTAAACTGATGTGTGTTTGCAGGAGTTTCTAAACCCTTTCTGTGAAGAAGTGGAAAACGCATTTTCCCAGCCAAATGCAGGCATTCAAGAAATAGCTGGAAATCTCCGTCTAAAACACAAAAAGAACGTATCTTGCAAACTGCTCTGCTGGGTGTTCGCTCAGCTAAGGGAGTTGAATCCGCCTTCAGAATCAGAGAGTGAGAAGCACGGTTCTTCCAGGAGCTGTGTTTCGTTATACCCGGGTGAATGGGTGCAAACGCGATATTGAGAAATATCTGCTTCTAAAACCAAAACGGAGCTACCTAACAGAACGGTCTTCAATGTGTGCATTCAACTTACGTAGTTAAACTGATGAGTGTCTGCAGGAGATTCTAAACCCTTTCTGTGAAGAAGTGGAAAACGCATTTTCCCAGCCAAATGCAGGCATTCAAGAAATAACTGGAAATCTCCGTCTATAACACAAAAAGAACCTATCTTACAAACTGCTCTGCTGGGTGTTCGCTCAGCTAAGGGAGTTGAATCCGCCTTCAGAATCAGAGAGTGAGAAGCACGGTTCTTCCAGGAGCTGTGTTTCGTTATACCCGGGTGAATGGGTGCAAACGCGATATTGAGAAATATCTGCTTCTAAAACCAAAACGGAGCTACCTAACAGAACGGTCTTCAATGTGTGCATTCAACTTACGGAGTTAAACTGATGTGTGTTTGCAGGAGTTTCTAAACCCTTTCTGTGAAGAAGTGGAAAACGCATTTTCCCAGCCAAATGCAGGCATTCAAGAAATAGCTGGAAATCTCCGTCTAAAACACAAAAAGAACGTATCTTGCAAACTGCTCGGCTGGGTGTTCGCTCAGCTAAGGGAGTTGAATCCGCCTTCAGAATCAGAGAGTGAGAAGCACGGTTCTTCCAGGAGCTTTGTTTCGTTATACCCGGGTGAATGGGTGCAAATGCGATATTGAGAAATATCTGCTTCTAAAACCAAAACGGAGCTACCTAACAGAACGGTCTTCAATGTGTGCATTCAACTTACGGAGTTAACTGATGTGTGTTTGCAGGAGTTTCTAAACCCTTTCTGTGAAGAAGTGGAAAACGCATTTTCCCAGCCAAATGCAGGCATTCAAGAAATAGCTGGAAATCTCCGTCTAAAACACAAAAAGAACGTATCTTGCAAACTGCTCTGCTGGGTGTTCGCTCAGCTAAGGGAGTTGAATCCGCCTTCAGAATCAGAGAGTGAGAAGCACGGTTCTTCCAGGAGCTGTGTTTCATTATACCCGGGCGAATGGGTGCAAACGCGATATTGAGAAATATCTGCTTCTAAAACCAAAACGGAGCTACCTAACAGAACGGTCTTCAATGTGTGCACTCAACTTACGGAGTTAAACTGACGTGTGTTTGCAGGAGTTTCTAAACCCTTTCTGTGAAGAAGTGGAAAACGCATTTTCCCAGCCAAATGCAGGCATTCAAGAAATAGCTGGAAATCTCCGTCTAAAACACAAAAAGAACGTATCTTGCAAACTGCTCTGCTGGGTGTTCGCTCAGCTAAGGGAGTTGAATCCGCCTTCAGAATCAGAGAGTGAGAAGCACGGTTCTTCCAGGAGCTGTGTTTCGTTATACCCGGGTGAAAGGTTTCAAACGCGATATTGAGAAATATCTGCTTCTAAAACCAAAACGGAGCTACCTAACAGAACGGTCTTCAATGTGTGCATTCAACTTATGGAGTCAAACTGATGTGTGTTTGCAGGAGTTTCTCAACCCTTTCTGTGAAGAAGTGGAAAACGCATTTTCCCAGCCAAATGCAGGCATTCAAGAAATAGCTGGAAATCTCCGTCTAAAACACAAAAAGAACGTATCTTGCAAACTGCTCTGCTGGGTGTTCGCTCAGCTAAGGGAGTTGAATCCGCCTTCAGAATCAGAGAGTGAGAAGCACGGTTCTTCCAGGAGCTGTGTTTCGTTATACCCGGGTGAATGGGTGCAAACGCGATATTGAGAAATATCTGCTTCTAAAACCAAAACGGAGCTACCTAACAGAACGGTCTTCAATGTGTGCATTCAACTTACGGAGTTAACTGATGTGTGTTTGCAGGAGTTTCTAAACCCTTTCTGTGAAGAAGTGGAAAACGCATTTTCCCAGCCAAATGCAGGCATTCAAGAAATAGCTGGAAATCTCTGTCTAAAACACAAAAAGGACGTATCTTGCAAACTGCTCTGCTGGGTGTTCGCTCAGCTAAGGGAGTTGAATCCGCCTTCAGAATCAGAGAGTGAGAAGCACGGTTCTTCCAGGAGCTGTGTTTCGTTATACCCGGGTGAATGGGTGCAAACGCGATATTGTGAAATATCTGCTTCTAAAACCAATACGGAGCTACCTAACAGAACGGTCTTCAATGTGTGCATTCAACTTACGGAGTTAAACTGATGTGTGTTTGCAGGAGTTTCTAAACCCTTTCTGTGAAGAAGTGGAAAACGCATTTTCCCAGCCAAATGCAGGCATTCAAGAAATAGCTGGAAATCTCCGTCTAAAACACAATAAGAACGTATCTTGCAAACTGCTCTGCTGGGTGTTCGCTCAGTAAGGGAGTTGAATCCGCCTTCAGAATCAGAGAGTGAGAAGCACGGTTCTTCCAGGAGCTGTGTTTCGTTATACCCGGGTGAATGGGTGCAAACGCGATATTGAGAAATATCTGCTTCTAAAACCAAAACGGAGCTACCTAACCGAACGGTCTTCAATGTGTGCATTCAACTTACGGAGTTAAACTGATGTGTGTTTGCAGGAGTTTCTAAACCCTTTCTGTGAAGAAGTGGAAAACGCATTTTCCCAGCCAAATGCAGGCATTCTAGAAATAGCTGGAAATCTCCGTCTAAAACACAAAAAGAACGTATCTTGCAAACTGCTCTGCTGGGTGTTCGCTCAGTAAGGGAGTTGAATCCGCCTTCAGAATCAGAGAGTGAGAAGCACGGTTCTTCCAGGAGCTGTGTTTCGTTATACCCGGGTGAATGGGTGCAAACGCGATATTGAGAAATATCTGCTTCTAAAACCAAAACGGAGCTACCTAACAGAACGGTCTTCAATGTGTGCATTCAACTTACGGAGTTAAACTGATGTGTGTTTGCAGGAGTTTCTAAACCCTTTCTGTGAAGAAGTGGAAAACGCATTTTCCCAGCCAAATGCAGGCATTCAAGAAATAGCTGGAAATCTCCGTCTAAAACACAAAAAGAACGTATCTTGCAAACTGCTCTGCTGGGTGTTCGCTCAGCTAAGGGAGTTGAATCCGCCTTCAGAATCAGAGAGTGAGAAGCACGGTTCTTCCAGGAGCTGTGTTTCGTTATACCCGGGTGAATGGGTGCAAACGCGATATTGAGAAATATCTGCTTCTAAAACCAAAACGGAGCTACCTAACAGAACGGTCTTCAATGTGTGCATTCAACTTACGTAGTTAAACTGATGAGTGTTTGCAGGAGTTTCTAAACCCTTTCTGTGAAGAAGTGGAAAACGCATTTTCCCAGCCAAATGCAGGCATTCAAGAAATAGCTGGAAATCTCCGTCTATAACACAAAAAGAACCTATCTTACAAACTGCTCTGCTGGGTGTTCGCTCAGCTAAGGGAGTTGAATCCGCCTTCAGAATCAGAGAGTGAGAAGCACGGTTCTTCCAGGAGCTGTGTTTCGTTATACCCGGGTGAATGGGTGCAAACGCGATATTGAGAAATATCTGCTTCTAAAACCAAAACGGAGCTACCTAACAGAACGGTCTTCAATGTGTGCATTCAACTTACGGAGTTAAACTGATGTGTGTTTGCAGGAGTTTCTAAACCCTTTCTGTGAAGAAGTGGAAAACGCATTTTCCCAGCCAAATGCAGGCATTCAAGAAATAGCTGGAAATCTCCGTCTAAAACACAAAAAGAACGTATCTTGCAAACTGCTCTGCTGGGTGTTCGCTCAGCTAAGGGAGTTGAATCCGCCTTCAGAATCAGAGAGTGAGAAGCACGGTTCTTCCAGGAGCTGTGTTTCGTTATACCCGGGTGAATGGGTGCAAATGCGATATTGAGAAATATCTGCTTCTAAAACCAAAACGGAGCTACCTAACAGAACGGTCTTCAATGTGTGCATTCAACTTACGGAGTTAACTGATGTGTGTTTGCAGGAGTTTCTAAACCCTTTCTGTGAAGAAGTGGAAAACGCATTTTCCCAGCCAAATGCAGGCATTCAAGAAATAGCTGGAAATCTCCGTCTAAAACACAAAAAGAACGTATCTTGCAAACTGCTCTGCTGGGTGTTCGCTCAGCTAAGGGAGTTGAATCCGCCTTCAGAATCAGAGAGTGAGAAGCACGGTTCTTCCAGGAGCTGTGTTTCATTATACCCGGGCGAATGGGTGCAAACGCGATATTGAGAAATATCTGCTTCTAAAACCAAAACGGAGCTACCTAACAGAACGGTCTTCAATGTGTGCATTCAACTTACGGAGTTAAACTGATGTGTGTTTGCAGGAGTTTCTAAACCCTTTCTGTGAAGAAGTGGAAAACGCATTTTCCCAGCCAAATGCAGGCATTCAAGAAATAGCTGGAAATCTCCGTCTAAAACACAAAAAGAACGTATCTTGCAAACTGCTCTGCTGGGTGTTCGCTCAGCTAAGGGAGTTGAATCCGCCTTCAGAATCAGAGAGTGAGAAGCACGGTTCTTCCAGGAGCTGTGTTTCGTTATACCCGGGTGAATGGGTGCAAACGCGATATTGAGAAATATCTGCTTCTAAAACCAAAACGGAGCTACCTAACCGACCGGTCTTCAATGTGTGCATTCAACGTACGGAGTTAAACTGATGTGTGTTTGCAGGAGTTTCTAAACCCTTTCTGTGAAGAAGTGGAAAACGCATTTTTCCAGCCAAATGCAGGCATTCAAGAAATAGCTGGAAATCTCCGTCTAAAACACAAAAAGAACGTATCTTGCAAACTGCTCTGCTGGGTGTTCGCTCAGCTAAGGGAGTTGAATCCGCCTTCAGAATCAGAGAGTGAGAAGCACGGTTCTTCCAGGAGCTGTGTTTCGTTATACCCGGGTGAATGGGTGCAAACGCGATATTGAGAAATATCTGCTTCTAAAACCAAAACGGAGCTACCTAACCGACCGGTCTTCAATGTGTGCATTCAACTTACGGAGTTAAACTGATGTGTGTTTGCAGGAGTTTCTAAACCCTTTCTGTGAAGAAGTGGAAAACGCATTTTCCCAGCCAAATGCAGGCATTCAAGAAATAGCTGGAAATCTCCGTCTAAAACACAAAAAGAACGTATCTTGCAAACTGCTCTGCTGGGTGTTCGCTCAGCTAAGGGAGTTGAATCCGCCTTCAGAATCAGAGAGTGAGAAGCACGGTTCTTCCAGGAGCTGTGTTTCGTCATACCCGGGTGAATGGGTGCAAACGCGATATTGAGAAATATCTGCTTCTAAAACCAAAACGGAGCTACCTAACAGAACGGTCTTCAATGTGTGCATTCAACTTACGGAGTTAAACTGATGTGTGTTTGCAGGAGTTTCTAAACCCTTTCTGTGAAGAAGTGGAAAACGCATTTTCCCAGCCAAATGCAGGCATTCAAGAAATAGCTGGAAATCTCCGTCTAAAACACAAAAAGAACGTATCTTGCAAACTGCTCTGCTGGGTGTTCGCTCAGCTAAGGGAGTTGAATCCGCCTTCAGAATCAGAGAGTGAGAAGCACGGTTCTTCCAGGAGCTGTGTTTCGTCATACCCGGGTGAATGGGTGCAAACGCGATATTGAGAAATATCTGCTTCTAAAACCAAAACGGAGCTACCTAACAGAACGGTCTTCAATGTGTGCATTCAACTTACGGAGTTAAACTGATGTGTGTTTGCAGGAGTTTCTAAACCCTTTCTGTGAAGAAGTGGAAAACGCATTTTCCCAGTCAAATGCAGGCATTCAAGAAATAGCTGGAAATCTCCGTCTAAAACACAAAAAGAACGTATCTTGCAAACTGCTCTGCTGGGTGTTCGCTCAGCTAAGGGAGTTGAATCCGCCTTCAGAATCAGAGAGTGAGAAGCACGGTTCTTCCAGGAGCTGTGTTTCGTTATACCCGGGTGAATGGGTGCAAACGCGATATTGAGAAATATCTGCTTCTAAAACCAAAACGGAGCTACCTAACAGAACGGTCTTCAATGTGTGCATTCAACTTACGGAGTTAAACTGATGTGTGTTTGCAGGAGTTTCTAAACCCTTTCTGTGAAGAAGTGGAAAACGCATTTTCCCAGCCAAATGCAGGCATTCAAGAAATAGCTGGAAATCTCTGTCTAAAACCCAAAAAGAACGTATCTTGCAAACTGCTCTGCTGGGTGTTCGCTCAGCTAAGGGAGTTGAATCCGCCTTCAGAATCAGAGAGTGAGAAGCACGGTTCTTCCAGGAGCTGTGTTTCGTCATACCCGGGTGAATGGGTGCAAACGCGATATTGAGAAATATCTGCTTCTAAAACCAAAACGGAGCTACCTAACAGAACGGTCTTCAATGTGTGCATTCAACTTACGGAGTTAAACTGATGTGTGTTTGCAGGAGTTTCTAAACCCTTTCTGTGAAGAAGTGGAAAACGCATTTTCCCAGCCAAATGCAGGCATTCAAGAAATAGCTGGAAATCTCCGTCTAAAACACAAAAAGAACGTATCTTGCAAACTGCTCTGCTGGGTGTTCGCTCAGCTAAGGGAGTTGAATCCGCCTTCAGAATCAGAGAGTGAGAAGCACGGTTCTTCCAGGAGCTGTGTTTCGTTATACCCGGGTGAATGGGTGCAAACGCGATATTGAGAAATATCTGCTTCTAAAACCAAAACGGAGCTACCTAACAGAACGGTCTTCAATGTGTGCATTCAACTTACGTAGTTAAACTGATGAGTGTCTGCAGGAGATTCTAAACCCTTTCTGTGAAGAAGTGGAAAACGCATTTTCCCAGCCAAATGCAGGCATTCAAGAAATAACTGGAAATCTCCGTCTATAACACAAAAAGAACCTATCTTACAAACTGCTCTGCTGGGTGTTCGCTCAGCTAAGGGAGTTGAATCCGCCTTCAGAATCAGAGAGTGAGAAGCACGGTTCTTCCAGGAGCTGTGTTTCGTTATACCCGGGTGAATGGGTGCAAACGCGATATTGAGAAATATCTGCTTCTAAAACCAAAACGGAGCTACCTAACAGAACGGTCTTCAATGTGTGCATTCAACTTACGGAGTTAAACTGATGTGTGTTTGCAGGAGTTTCTAAACCCTTTCTGTGAAGAAGTGGAAAACGCATTTTCCCAGCCAAATGCAGGCATTCAAGAAATAGCTGGAAATCTCCGTCTAAAACACAAAAAGAACGTATCTTGCAAACTGCTCGGCTGGGTGTTCGCTCAGCTAAGGGAGTTGAATCCGCCTTCAGAATCAGAGAGTGAGAAGCACGGTTCTTCCAGGAGCTTTGTTTCGTTATACCCGGGTGAATGGGTGCAAATGCGATATTGAGAAATATCTGCTTCTAAAACCAAAACGGAGCTACCTAACAGAACGGTCTTCAATGTGTGCACTCAACTTACGGAGTTAAACTGACGTGTGTTTGCAGGAGTTTCTAAACCCTTTCTGTGAAGAAGTGGAAAACGCATTTTCCCAGCCAAATGCAGGCATTCAAGAAATAGCTGGAAATCTCCGTCTAAAACACAAAAAGAACGTATCTTGCAAACTGCTCTGCTGGGTGTTCGCTCAGCTAAGGGAGTTGAATCCGCCTTCAGAATCAGAGAGTGAGAAGCACGGTTCTTCCAGGAGCTGTGTTTCGTTATACCCGGGTGAATGGGTGCAAACGCGATATTGAGAAATATCTGCTTCTAAAACCAAAACGGAGCTACCTAACAGAACGGTCTTCAATGTGTGCATTCAACTTACGGAGTTAAACTGATGTGTGTTTGCAGGAGTTTCTAAACCCTTTCTGTGAAGAAGTGGAAAACGCATTTTCCCAGCCAAATGCAGGCATTCAAGAAATAGCTGGAAATCTCCGTCTAAAACACAAAAAGAACGTATCTTGCAAACTGCTCTGCTGGGTGTTCGCTCAGCTAAGGGAGTTGAATCCGCCTTCAGAATCAGAGAGTGAGAAGCACGGTTCTTCCAGGAGCTGTGTTTCGTTATACCCGGGTGAATGGGTGCAAATGCGATATTGAGAAATATCTGCTTCTAAAACCAAAACGGAGCTACCTAACAGAACGGTCTTCAATGTGTGCATTCAACTTACGGAGTTAACTGATGTGTGTTTGCAGGAGTTTCTAAACCCTTTCTGTGAAGAAGTGGAAAACGCATTTTCCCAGCCAAATGCAGGCATTCAAGAAATAGCTGGAAATCTCTGTCTAAAACACAAAAAGGACGTATCTTGCAAACTGCTCTGCTGGGTGTTCGCTCAGCTAAGGGAGTTGAATCCGCCTTCAGAATCAGAGAGTGAGAAGCACGGTTCTTCCAGGAGCTGTGTTTCGTTATACCCGGGTGAATGGGTGCAAACGCGATATTGTGAAATATCTGCTTCTAAAACCAATACGGAGCTACCTAACAGAACGGTCTACAATGTGTGCATTCAACTTACGGAGGTAAACTGATGTGTGTTTGCAGGAGTTTCTAAACCCTTTCTGTGAAGAAGTGGAAAACGCATTTTCCCAGCCAAATGCAGGCATTCAAGAAATAGCTGGAAATCTCCGTCTAAAACACAATAAGAACGTATCTTGCAAACTGCTCTGCTGGGTGTTCGCTCAGTAAGGGAGTTGAATCCGCCTTCAGAATCAGAGAGTGAGAAGCACGGTTCTTCCAGGAGCTGTGTTTCGTTATACCCGGGTGAATGGGTGCAAACGCGATATTGAGAAATATCTGCTTCTAAAACCAAAACGGAGCTACCTAACCGAACGGTCTTCAATGTGTGCATTCAACTTACGGAGTTAAACTGATGTGTGTTTGCAGGAGTTTCTAAACCCTTTCTGTGAAGAAGTGGAAAACGCATTTTCCCAGCCAAATGCAGGCATTCTAGAAATAGCTGGAAATCTCCGTCTAAAACACAAAAAGAACGTATCTTGCAAACTGCTCTGCTGGGTGTTCGCTCAGTAAGGGAGTTGAATCCGCCTTCAGAATCAGAGAGTGAGAAGCACGGTTCTTCCAGGAGCTGTGTTTCGTTATACCCGGGTGAATGGGTGCAAACGCGATATTGAGAAATATCTGCTTCTAAAACCAAAACGGAGCTACCTAACAGAACGGTCTTCAATGTGTGCATTCAACTTACGGAGTTAAACTGATGTGTGTTTGCAGGAGTTTCTAAACCCTTTCTGTGAAGAAGTGGAAAACGCATATTCCCAGCCAAATGCAGGCATTCAAGAAATAGCTGGAAATCTCCGTCTAAAACACAAAAAGAACGTATCTTGCAAACTGCTCTGCTGGGTGTTCGCTCAGCTAAGGGAGTTGAATCCGCCTTCAGAATCAGAGAGTGAGAAGCACGGTTCTTCCAGGAGCTGTGTTTCGTTATACCCGGGTGAATGGGTGCAAACGCGATATTGAGAAATATCTGCTTCTAAAACCAAAACGCAGCTACCTAACAGAACGGTCTTCAATTTGTGCATTCAACAAACGGAGTTAAACTGATGTGTGTTTGCAGGAGTTTCTAAACCCTTTCTGTGAAGAAGTGGAAAACGCATTTTCCCAGCCAAATGCAGGCATTCAAGAAATAGCTGGAAATCTCCGTCTAAAACACAAAAAGAACGTATCTTGCAAACTGCTCTGCTGGGTGTTCGCTCAGCTAAGGGAGTTGAATCCGCCTTCAGAATCAGAGAGTGAGAAGCACGGTTCTTCCAGGAGCTGTGTTTCGTCATACCCGGGTGAATGGGTGCAAACGCGATATTGAGAAATATCTGCTTCTAAAACCAAAACGGAGCTACCTAACAGAACGGTCTTCAATGTGTGCATTCAACTTACGGAGTTAAACTGATGTGTGTTTGCAGGAGTTTCTAAACCCTTTCTGTGAAGAAGTGGAAAACGCATTTTCCCAGCCAAATGCAGGCATTCAAGAAATAGCTGGAAATCTCCGTCTAAAACACAAAAAGAACGTATCTTGCAAACTGCTCTGCTGGGTGTTCGCTCAGCTAAGGGAGTTGAATCCGCCTTCAGAATCAGAGAGTGAGAAGCACGGTTCTTCCAGGAGCTGTGTTTCGTCATATCCGGGTGAATGGGTGCAAACGCGATATT
Organism: Callithrix jacchus; assembly: GCF_049354715.1. NCBI lineage: Eukaryota > Metazoa > Chordata > Mammalia > Primates > Cebidae > Callithrix > Callithrix jacchus. Next base: position 3,554,181 of record NC_133515.1, read on the forward strand.
GAGAAATATCTGCTTCTAAAACCAAAACGGAGCTACCTAACAGAACGGTCTTCAATGTGTGCATTCAACTTACGGAGTTAAACTGATGTGTGTTTGCAGGAATTTCTAAACCCTTTCTGTGAAGAAGTGGAAAACGCATTTTCCCAGCCAAATGCAGGCATTCAAGAAATAGCTGGAAATCTCCGTCTAAAACACAAAAAGAACGTATCTTGCAAACTGCTCTGCTGGGTGTTCGCTCAGCTAAGGGAGTTGAATCCGCCTTCAGAATCAGAGAGTGAGAAGCACGGTTCTTCCAGGAGCTGTGTTTCGTTATACCCGGGTGAATGGGTGCAAACGCGATATTGAGAAATATCTGCTTCTAAAACCAAAACGGAGCTACCTCACAGAACGGTCTTCAATGTGTGCATTCAACTTACGGAGTTAAACTGATGTGTGTTTGCAGGAGTTTCTAAACCCTTTCTGTGAAGAAGTGGAAAACGCATTTTCCCAGCCAAATGCAGGCATTCAAGAAATAGCTGGAAATCTCCGTCTAAAACACAAAAAGAACGTATCTTGCAAACTGCTCTGCTGGGTGTTCGCTCAGCTAAGGGAGTTGAATCCGCCTTCAGAATCAGAGAGTGAGAAGCACGGTTCTTCCAGGAGCTGTGTTTCGTCATACCCGGGTGAATGGGTGCAAACGCGATATTGAGAAATATCTGCTTCTAAAACCAAAACGGAGCTACCTAACAGAACGGTCTTCAATGTGTGCATTCAACTTACGGAGTTAAACTGATGTGTGTTTGCAGGAGTTTCTAAACCCTTTCTGTGAAGAAGTGGAAAACGCATTTTCCCAGCCAAATGCAGGCATTCAAGAAATAGCTGGAAATCTCCGTCTAAAACACAAAAAGAACGTATCTTGCAAACTGCTCTGCTGGGTGTTCGCTCAGCTAAGGGAGTTGAATCCGCCTTCAGAATCAGAGAGTGAGAAGCACGGTTCTTCCAGGAGCTGTGTTTCGTCATACCCGGGTGAATGGGTGCAAACGCGATATTGAGAAATATCTGCTTCTAAAACCAAAACGGAGCTACCTAACAGAACGGTCTTCAATGTGTGCATTCAACTTACGGAGTTAAACTGATGTGTGTTTGCAGGAGTTTCTAAACCCTTTCTGTGAAGAAGTGGAAAACGCATTTTCCCAGTCAAATGCAGGCATTCAAGAAATAGCTGGAAATCTCCGTCTAAAACACAAAAAGAACGTATCTTGCAAACTGCTCTGCTGGGTGTTCGCTCAGCTAAGGGAGTTGAATCCGCCTTCAGAATCAGAGAGTGAGAAGCACGGTTCTTCCAGGAGCTGTGTTTCGTTATACCCGGGTGAATGGGTGCAAACGCGATATTGAGAAATATCTGCTTCTAAAACCAAAACGGAGCTACCTAACAGAACGGTCTTCAATGTGTGCATTCAACTTACGGAGTTAAACTGATGTGTGTTTGCAGGAGTTTCTAAACCCTTTCTGTGAAGAAGTGGAAAACGCATTTTCCCAGCCAAATGCAGGCATTCAAGAAATAGCTGGAAATCTCCGTCTAAAACACAAAAAGAACGTATCTTGCAAACTGCTCTGCTGGGTGTTCGCTCAGCTAAGGGAGTTGAATCCGCCTTCAGAATCAGAGAGTGAGAAGCACGGTTCTTCCAGGAGCTGTGTTTCGTTATACCCGGGTGAATGGGTGCAAACGCGATATTGAGAAATATCTGCTTCTAAAACCAAAACGGAGCTACCTAACAGAACGGTCTTCAATGTGTGCATTCAACTTACGGAGTTAAACTGATGTGTGTTTGCAGGAGTTTCTAAACCCTTTCTGTGAAGAAGTGGAAAACGCATTTTCCCAGCCAAATGCAGGCATTCAAGAAATAGCTGGAAATCTCTGTCTAAAACCCAAAAAGAACGTATCTTGCAAACTGCTCTGCTGGGTGTTCGCTCAGCTAAGGGAGTTGAATCCGCCTTCAGAATCAGAGAGTGAGAAGCACGGTTCTTCCAGGAGCTGTGTTTCGTCATACCCGGGTGAATGGGTGCAAACGCGATATTGAGAAATATCTGCTTCTAAAACCAAAACGGAGCTACCTAACAGAACGGTCTTCAATGTGTGCATTCAACTTACGGAGTTAAACTGATGTGTGTTTGCAGGAGTTTCTAAACCCTTTCTGTGAAGAAGTGGAAAACGCATTTTCCCAGCCAAATGCAGGCATTCAAGAAATAGCTGGAAATCTCCGTCTAAAACACAAAAAGAACGTATCTTGCAAACTGCTCTGCTGGGTGTTCGCTCAGCTAAGGGAGTTGAATCCGCCTTCAGAATCAGAGAGTGAGAAGCACGGTTCTTCCAGGAGCTGTGTTTCGTTATACCCGGGTGAATGGGTGCAAACGCGATATTGAGAAATATCTGCTTCTAAAACCAAAACGGAGCTACCTAACAGAACGGTCTTCAATGTGTGCATTCAACTTACGTAGTTAAACTGATGAGTGTCTGCAGGAGATTCTAAACCCTTTCTGTGAAGAAGTGGAAAACGCATTTTCCCAGCCAAATGCAGGCATTCAAGAAATAACTGGAAATCTCCGTCTATAACACAAAAAGAACCTATCTTACAAACTGCTCTGCTGGGTGTTCGCTCAGCTAAGGGAGTTGAATCCGCCTTCAGAATCAGAGAGTGAGAAGCACGGTTCTTCCAGGAGCTGTGTTTCGTTATACCCGGGTGAATGGGTGCAAACGCGATATTGAGAAATATCTGCTTCTAAAACCAAAACGGAGCTACCTAACAGAACGGTCTTCAATGTGTGCATTCAACTTACGGAGTTAAACTGATGTGTGTTTGCAGGAGTTTCTAAACCCTTTCTGTGAAGAAGTGGAAAACGCATTTTCCCAGCCAAATGCAGGCATTCAAGAAATAGCTGGAAATCTCCGTCTAAAACACAAAAAGAACGTATCTTGCAAACTGCTCGGCTGGGTGTTCGCTCAGCTAAGGGAGTTGAATCCGCCTTCAGAATCAGAGAGTGAGAAGCACGGTTCTTCCAGGAGCTTTGTTTCGTTATACCCGGGTGAATGGGTGCAAATGCGATATTGAGAAATATCTGCTTCTAAAACCAAAACGGAGCTACCTAACAGAACGGTCTTCAATGTGTGCATTCAACTTACGGAGTTAACTGATGTGTGTTTGCAGGAGTTTCTAAACCCTTTCTGTGAAGAAGTGGAAAACGCATTTTCCCAGCCAAATGCAGGCATTCAAGAAATAGCTGGAAATCTCCGTCTAAAACACAAAAAGAACGTATCTTGCAAACTGCTCTGCTGGGTGTTCGCTCAGCTAAGGGAGTTGAATCCGCCTTCAGAATCAGAGAGTGAGAAGCACGGTTCTTCCAGGAGCTGTGTTTCATTATACCCGGGCGAATGGGTGCAAACGCGATATTGAGAAATATCTGCTTCTAAAACCAAAACGGAGCTACCTAACAGAACGGTCTTCAATGTGTGCACTCAACTTACGGAGTTAAACTGACGTGTGTTTGCAGGAGTTTCTAAACCCTTTCTGTGAAGAAGTGGAAAACGCATTTTCCCAGCCAAATGCAGGCATTCAAGAAATAGCTGGAAATCTCCGTCTAAAACACAAAAAGAACGTATCTTGCAAACTGCTCTGCTGGGTGTTCGCTCAGCTAAGGGAGTTGAATCCGCCTTCAGAATCAGAGAGTGAGAAGCACGGTTCTTCCAGGAGCTGTGTTTCGTTATACCCGGGTGAAAGGTTTCAAACGCGATATTGAGAAATATCTGCTTCTAAAACCAAAACGGAGCTACCTAACAGAACGGTCTTCAATGTGTGCATTCAACTTATGGAGTCAAACTGATGTGTGTTTGCAGGAGTTTCTCAACCCTTTCTGTGAAGAAGTGGAAAACGCATTTTCCCAGCCAAATGCAGGCATTCAAGAAATAGCTGGAAATCTCCGTCTAAAACACAAAAAGAACGTATCTTGCAAACTGCTCTGCTGGGTGTTCGCTCAGCTAAGGGAGTTGAATCCGCCTTCAGAATCAGAGAGTGAGAAGCACGGTTCTTCCAGGAGCTGTGTTTCGTTATACCCGGGTGAATGGGTGCAAACGCGATATTGAGAAATATCTGCTTCTAAAACCAAAACGGAGCTACCTAACAGAACGGTCTTCAATGTGTGCATTCAACTTACGGAGTTAAACTGATGTGTGTTTGCAGGAGTTTCTAAACCCTTTCTGTGAAGAAGTGGAAAACGCATTTTCCCAGCCAAATGCAGGCATTCAAGAAATAGCTGGAAATCTCCGTCTAAAACACAAAAAGAACGTATCTTGCAAACTGCTCTGCTGGGTGTTCGCTCAGCTAAGGGAGTTGAATCCGCCTTCAGAATCAGAGAGTGAGAAGCACGGTTCTTCCAGGAGCTGTGTTTCGTTATACCCGGGTGAATGGGTGCAAATGCGATATTGAGAAATATCTGCTTCTAAAACCAAAACGGAGCTACCTAACAGAACGGTCTTCAATGTGTGCATTCAACTTACGGAGTTAACTGATGTGTGTTTGCAGGAGTTTCTAAACCCTTTCTGTGAAGAAGTGGAAAACGCATTTTCCCAGCCAAATGCAGGCATTCAAGAAATAGCTGGAAATCTCTGTCTAAAACACAAAAAGGACGTATCTTGCAAACTGCTCTGCTGGGTGTTCGCTCAGCTAAGGGAGTTGAATCCGCCTTCAGAATCAGAGAGTGAGAAGCACGGTTCTTCCAGGAGCTGTGTTTCGTTATACCCGGGTGAATGGGTGCAAACGCGATATTGTGAAATATCTGCTTCTAAAACCAATACGGAGCTACCTAACAGAACGGTCTTCAATGTGTGCATTCAACTTACGGAGTTAAACTGATGTGTGTTTGCAGGAGTTTCTAAACCCTTTCTGTGAAGAAGTGGAAAACGCATTTTCCCAGCCAAATGCAGGCATTCAAGAAATAGCTGGAAATCTCCGTCTAAAACACAATAAGAACGTATCTTGCAAACTGCTCTGCTGGGTGTTCGCTCAGTAAGGGAGTTGAATCCGCCTTCAGAATCAGAGAGTGAGAAGCACGGTTCTTCCAGGAGCTGTGTTTCGTTATACCCGGGTGAATGGGTGCAAACGCGATATTGAGAAATATCTGCTTCTAAAACCAAAACGGAGCTACCTAACCGAACGGTCTTCAATGTGTGCATTCAACTTACGGAGTTAAACTGATGTGTGTTTGCAGGAGTTTCTAAACCCTTTCTGTGAAGAAGTGGAAAACGCATTTTCCCAGCCAAATGCAGGCATTCTAGAAATAGCTGGAAATCTCCGTCTAAAACACAAAAAGAACGTATCTTGCAAACTGCTCTGCTGGGTGTTCGCTCAGTAAGGGAGTTGAATCCGCCTTCAGAATCAGAGAGTGAGAAGCACGGTTCTTCCAGGAGCTGTGTTTCGTTATACCCGGGTGAATGGGTGCAAACGCGATATTGAGAAATATCTGCTTCTAAAACCAAAACGGAGCTACCTAACAGAACGGTCTTCAATGTGTGCATTCAACTTACGGAGTTAAACTGATGTGTGTTTGCAGGAGTTTCTAAACCCTTTCTGTGAAGAAGTGGAAAACGCATTTTCCCAGCCAAATGCAGGCATTCAAGAAATAGCTGGAAATCTCCGTCTAAAACACAAAAAGAACGTATCTTGCAAACTGCTCTGCTGGGTGTTCGCTCAGCTAAGGGAGTTGAATCCGCCTTCAGAATCAGAGAGTGAGAAGCACGGTTCTTCCAGGAGCTGTGTTTCGTTATACCCGGGTGAATGGGTGCAAACGCGATATTGAGAAATATCTGCTTCTAAAACCAAAACGGAGCTACCTAACAGAACGGTCTTCAATGTGTGCATTCAACTTACGTAGTTAAACTGATGAGTGTTTGCAGGAGTTTCTAAACCCTTTCTGTGAAGAAGTGGAAAACGCATTTTCCCAGCCAAATGCAGGCATTCAAGAAATAGCTGGAAATCTCCGTCTATAACACAAAAAGAACCTATCTTACAAACTGCTCTGCTGGGTGTTCGCTCAGCTAAGGGAGTTGAATCCGCCTTCAGAATCAGAGAGTGAGAAGCACGGTTCTTCCAGGAGCTGTGTTTCGTTATACCCGGGTGAATGGGTGCAAACGCGATATTGAGAAATATCTGCTTCTAAAACCAAAACGGAGCTACCTAACAGAACGGTCTTCAATGTGTGCATTCAACTTACGGAGTTAAACTGATGTGTGTTTGCAGGAGTTTCTAAACCCTTTCTGTGAAGAAGTGGAAAACGCATTTTCCCAGCCAAATGCAGGCATTCAAGAAATAGCTGGAAATCTCCGTCTAAAACACAAAAAGAACGTATCTTGCAAACTGCTCTGCTGGGTGTTCGCTCAGCTAAGGGAGTTGAATCCGCCTTCAGAATCAGAGAGTGAGAAGCACGGTTCTTCCAGGAGCTGTGTTTCGTTATACCCGGGTGAATGGGTGCAAATGCGATATTGAGAAATATCTGCTTCTAAAACCAAAACGGAGCTACCTAACAGAACGGTCTTCAATGTGTGCATTCAACTTACGGAGTTAACTGATGTGTGTTTGCAGGAGTTTCTAAACCCTTTCTGTGAAGAAGTGGAAAACGCATTTTCCCAGCCAAATGCAGGCATTCAAGAAATAGCTGGAAATCTCCGTCTAAAACACAAAAAGAACGTATCTTGCAAACTGCTCTGCTGGGTGTTCGCTCAGCTAAGGGAGTTGAATCCGCCTTCAGAATCAGAGAGTGAGAAGCACGGTTCTTCCAGGAGCTGTGTTTCATTATACCCGGGCGAATGGGTGCAAACGCGATATTGAGAAATATCTGCTTCTAAAACCAAAACGGAGCTACCTAACAGAACGGTCTTCAATGTGTGCATTCAACTTACGGAGTTAAACTGATGTGTGTTTGCAGGAGTTTCTAAACCCTTTCTGTGAAGAAGTGGAAAACGCATTTTCCCAGCCAAATGCAGGCATTCAAGAAATAGCTGGAAATCTCCGTCTAAAACACAAAAAGAACGTATCTTGCAAACTGCTCTGCTGGGTGTTCGCTCAGCTAAGGGAGTTGAATCCGCCTTCAGAATCAGAGAGTGAGAAGCACGGTTCTTCCAGGAGCTGTGTTTCGTTATACCCGGGTGAATGGGTGCAAACGCGATATTGAGAAATATCTGCTTCTAAAACCAAAACGGAGCTACCTAACCGACCGGTCTTCAATGTGTGCATTCAACGTACGGAGTTAAACTGATGTGTGTTTGCAGGAGTTTCTAAACCCTTTCTGTGAAGAAGTGGAAAACGCATTTTTCCAGCCAAATGCAGGCATTCAAGAAATAGCTGGAAATCTCCGTCTAAAACACAAAAAGAACGTATCTTGCAAACTGCTCTGCTGGGTGTTCGCTCAGCTAAGGGAGTTGAATCCGCCTTCAGAATCAGAGAGTGAGAAGCACGGTTCTTCCAGGAGCTGTGTTTCGTTATACCCGGGTGAATGGGTGCAAACGCGATATTGAGAAATATCTGCTTCTAAAACCAAAACGGAGCTACCTAACCGACCGGTCTTCAATGTGTGCATTCAACTTACGGAGTTAAACTGATGTGTGTTTGCAGGAGTTTCTAAACCCTTTCTGTGAAGAAGTGGAAAACGCATTTTCCCAGCCAAATGCAGGCATTCAAGAAATAGCTGGAAATCTCCGTCTAAAACACAAAAAGAACGTATCTTGCAAACTGCTCTGCTGGGTGTTCGCTCAGCTAAGGGAGTTGAATCCGCCTTCAGAATCAGAGAGTGAGAAGCACGGTTCTTCCAGGAGCTGTGTTTCGTCATACCCGGGTGAATGGGTGCAAACGCGATATTGAGAAATATCTGCTTCTAAAACCAAAACGGAGCTACCTAACAGAACGGTCTTCAATGTGTGCATTCAACTTACGGAGTTAAACTGATGTGTGTTTGCAGGAGTTTCTAAACCCTTTCTGTGAAGAAGTGGAAAACGCATATTCCCAGCCAAATGCAGGCATTCATGAAATAGCTGGAAATCTCCGTCTAAAACACAAAAAGAACGTATCTTGCAAACTGCTCTGCTGGGTGTTCGCTCAGCTAAGGGAGTTGAATCCGCCTTCAGAATCAGAGAGTGAAAAGCACGGTTCTTCCAGGAGCTGTGTTTCGTTATACCCGGGTGAATGGGTGCAAACGCGATATTGAGAAATATCTGCTTCTAAAACCAAAACGCAGCTACCTAACAGAACGGTCTTCAATTTGTGCATTCAACAAACGGAGTTAAACTGATGTGTGTTTGCAGGAGTTTCTAAACCCTTTCTGTGAAGAAGTGGAAAACGCATTTTCCCAGCCAAATGCAGGCATTCAAGAAATAGCTGGAAATCTCCGTCTAAAACACAAAAAGAACGTATCTTGCAAACTGCTCTGCTGGGTGTTCGCTCAGCTAAGGGAGTTGAATCCGCCTTCAGAATCAGAGAGTGAGAAGCACGGTTCTTCCAGGAGCTGTGTTTCGTCATACCCGGGTGAATGGGTGCAAACGCGATATTGAGAAATATCTGCTTCTAAAACCAAAAGGGAGCTACCTAACAGAACGGTCTTCAATGTGTGCATTCAACTTACGGAGTTAAACTGATGTGTGTTTGCAGGAGTTTCTAAACCCTTTCTGTGAAGAAGTGGAAAACGCATTTTCCCAGCCAAATGCAGGCATTCAAGAAATAGCTGGAAATCTCCGTCTAAAACACAAAAAGAACGTATCTTGCAAACTGCTCTGCTGGGTGTTCGCTCAGCTAAGGGAGTTGAATCCGCCTTCAGAATCAGAGAGTGAGAAGCACGGTTCTTCCAGGAGCTGTGTTTCGTCATATCCGGGTGAATGGGTGCAAACGCGATATTGAGAAATATCTGCTTCTAAAACCAAAACGGAGCTACCTAACAGAACGGTCTTCAATGTGTGCATTCAACTTACGGAGTTAAACTGATGTGTGTTTGCAGGAGTTTCTAAACCCTTTCTGTGAAGAAGTGGAAAACGCATTTTCCCAGCCAAATGCAGGCATTCAAGAAATAGCTGGAAATCTCCGTCTAAAACACAAAAAGAACGTATCTTGCAAACTGCTCTGCTGGGTGTTCGCTCAGCTAAGGGAGTTGAATCCGCCTTCAGAATCAGAGAGTGAGAAGCACGGTTCTTCCAGGAGCTGTGTTTCGTTATACCCGGGTGAATGGGTGCAAACGCGATATTGAGAAATATCTGCTTCTAAAACCAAAACGGAGCTACCTCACAGAACGGTCTTCAATGTGTGCATTCAACTTACGGAGTTAAACTGATGTGTGTTTGCAGGAGTTTCTAAACCCTTTCTGTGAAGAAGTGGAAAACGCATTTTCCCAGCCAAATGCAGGCATTCAAGAAATAGCTGGAAATCTCCGTCTAAAACACAAAAAGAACGTATCTTGCAAACTGCTCTGCTGGGTGTTCGCTCAGCTAAGGGAGTTGAATCCGCCTTCAGAATCAGAGAGTGAGAAGCACGGTTCTTCCAGGAGCTGTGTTTCGTCATACCCGGGTGAATGGGTGCAAACGCGATATTGAGAAATATCTGCTTCTAAAACCAAAACGGAGCTACCTAACAGAACGGTCTTCAATGTGTGCATTCAACTTACGGAGTTAAACTGATGTGTGTTTGCAGGAGTTTCTAAACCCTTTCTGTGAAGAAGTGGAAAACGCATTTTCCCAGCCAAATGCAGGCATTCAAGAAATAGCTGGAAATCTCCGTCTAAAACACAAAAAGAACGTATCTTGCAAACTGCTCTGCTGGGTGTTCGCTCAGCTAAGGGAGTTGAATCCGCCTTCAGAATCAGAGAGTGAGAAGCACGGTTCTTCCAGGAGCTGTGTTTCGTCATACCCGGGTGAATGGGTGCAAACGCGATATTGAGAAATATCTGCTTCTAAAACCAAAACGGAGCTACCTCACAGAACGGTCTTCAATGTGTGCATTCAACTTACAAAGTTAAACTGATGTGTGTTTGCAGGAGTTTCTAAACCCTTTCTGTGAAGAAGTGGAAAACGCATTTTCCCAGCCAAATGCAGGCATTCAAGAAATAGCTGGAAATCTCCGTCTAAAACACAAAAAGAACGTATCTTGCAAACTGCTCTGCTGGGTGTTCGCTCAGCTAAGGGAGTTGAATCCGCCTTCAGAATCAGAGAGTGAGAAGCACGGTTCTTCCAGGAGCTGTGTTTCGTCATACCCGGGTGAATGGGTGCAAACGCGATATTGAGAAATATCTGCTTCTAAAACCAAAACGGAGCTACCTAACAGAACGGTCTTCAATGTGTGCATTCAACTTACGGAGTTAAACTGATGTGTGTTTGCAGGAGTTTCTAAACCCTTTCTGTGAAGAAGTGGAAAACGCATTTTCCCAGCCAAATGCAGGCATTCAAGAAATAGCTGGAAATCTCCGTCTAAAACACAAAAAGAACGTATCTTGCAAACTGCTCTGCTGGGTGTTCGCTCAGCTAAGGGAGTTGAATCCGCCTTCAGAATCAGAGAGTGAGAAGCACGGTTCTTCCAGGAGCTGTGTTTCGTCATACCCGGGTGAATGGGTGCAAACGCGATATTGAGAAATATCTGCTTCTAAAACCAAAACGGAGCTACCTAACAGAACGGTCTTCAATGTGTGCATTCAACTTACGGAGTTAAACTGATGTGTGTTTGCAGGAGTTTCTAAACCCTTTCTGTGAAGAAGTGGAAAACGCATTTTCCCAGCCAAATGCAGGCATTCAAGAAATAGCTGGAAATCTCCGTCTAAAACACAAAAAGAACGTATCTTGCAAACTGCTCTGCTGGGTGTTCGCTCAGCTAAGGGAGTTGAATCCGCCTTCAGAATGAGAGAGTGAGAAGCACGGTTCTTCCAGGAGCTGTGTTTCGGCATACCCGGGTGAATGGGTGCAAACGCGATATTGAGAAATATCTGCTTCTAAAACCAAAACGGAGCTACCTAACAGAACGGTCTTCAATGTGTGCATTCAACTTACGGAGTTAAACTGATGTGTGTTTGCAGGAGTTTCTAAACCCTTTCTGTGAAGAAGTGGAAAACGCATTTTCCCAGCCAAATGCAGGCATTCAAGAAATAGCTGGAAATCTCTGTCTAAAACCCAAAAAGAACGTATCTTGCAAACTGCTCTGCTGGGTGTTCGCTCAGCTAAGGGAGTTGAATCCGCCTTCAGAATCAGAGAGTGAGAAGCACGGTTCTTCCAGGAGCTGTGTTTCGTCATACCCGGGTGAATGGGTGCAAACGCGATATTGAGAAATATCTGCTTCTAAAACCAAAACGGAGCTACCTAACAGAACGGTCTTCAATGTGTGCATTCAACTTACGGAGTTAAACTGATGTGTGTTTGCAGGAGTTTCTAAACCCTTTCTGTGAAGAAGTGGAAAACGCATTTTCCCAGCCAAATGCAGGCATTCAAGAAATAGCTGGAAATCTCCGTCTAAAACACAAAAAGAACGTATCTTGCAAACTGCTCTGCTGGGTGTTCGCTCAGCTAAGGGAGTTGAATCCGCCTTCAGAATCAGAGAGTGAGAAGCACGGTTCTTCCAGGAGCTGTGTTTCGTTATACCCGGGTGAATGGGTGCAAACGCGATATTGAGAAATATCTGCTTCTAAAACCAAAACGCAGCTACCTAACAGAACGGTCTTCAATTTGTGCATTCAACAAACGGAGTTAAACTGATGTGTGTTTGCAGGAGTTTCTAAACCCTTTCTGTGAAGAAGTGGAAAACGCATTTTCCCAGCCAAATGCAGGCATTCAAGAAATAGCTGGAAATCTCCGTCTAAAACACAAAAAGAACGTATCTTGCAAACTGCTCTGCTGGGTGTTCGCTCAGCTAAGGGTGTTGAATCCGCCTTCAGAATGAGAGAGTGAGAAGCACGGTTCTTCCAGGAGCTGTGTTTCGTCATACCCGGGTGAATGGGTGCAAACGCGATATTGAGAAATATCTGCTTCTAAAACCAAAACGGAGCTACCTAACAGAACGGTCTTCAATGTGTGCATTCAACTTACGGAGTTAAACTGATGTGTGTTTGCAGGAGTTTCTAAACCCTTTCTGTGAAGAAGTGGAAAACGCATTTTCCCAGCCAAATGCAGGCATTCAAGAAATAGCTGGAAATCTCCGTCTAAAACACAAAAAGAACGTATCTTGCAAACTGCTCTGCTGGGTGTTCGCTAAGCTAAGGGAGTTGAATCCGCCTTCAGAATCAGAGAGTGAGAAGCACGGTTCTTCCAGGAGCTGTGTTTCGTCATACCCGGGTGAATGGGTGCAAACGCGATATTGAGAAATATCTGCTTCTAAAACCAAAACGGAGCTACCTAACAGAACGGTCTTCAATGTGTGCATTCAACTTACGGAGTTAAACTGATGTGTGTTTGCAGGAGTTTCTAAACCCTTTCTGTGAAGAAGTGGAAAACGCATTTTCCCAGCCAAATGCAGGCATTCAAGAAATAGCTGGAAATCTCCGTCTAAAACACAAAAAGAACGTATCTTGCAAACTGCTCTGCTGGGTGTTCGCTCAGCTAAGGGAGTTGAATCCGCCTTCAGAATCAGAGAGTGAGAAGCACGGTTCTTCCAGGAGCTGTGTTTCGTCATACCCGGGTGAATGGGTGCAAACGCGATATTGAGAAATATCTGCTTCTAAAACCAAAACGGAGCTACCTCACAGAACGGTCTTCAATGTGTGCATTCAACAAACGGAGTTAAACTGATGTGTGTTTGCAGGAGTTTCTAAACCCTTTCTGTGAAGAAGTGGAAAACGCATTTTCCCAGCCAAATGCAGGCATTCAAGAAATAGCTGGAAATCTCCGTCTAAAACACAAAAAGAACGTATCTTGCAAACTGCTCTGCTGGGTGTTCGCTCAGCTAAGGGAGTTGAATCCGCCTTCAGAATCAGAGAGTGAGAAGCACGGTTCTTCCAGGAGCTGTGTTTCGTTATACCCGGGTGAATGGGTGCAAACGCGATATTGAGAAATATCTGCTTCTAAAACCAAAACGGAGCTACCTAACAGAACGGTCTTCAATGTGTGCATTCAACTTACGTAGTTAAACTGATGAGTGTTTGCAGGAGTTTCTAAACCCTTTCTGTGAAGAAGTGGAAAACGCATTTTCCCAGCCAAATGCAGGCATTCAAGAAATAGCTGGAAATCTCCGTCTATAACACAAAAAGAACCTATCTTACAAACTGCTCTGCTGGGTGTTCGCTCAGCTAAGGGAGTTGAATCCGCCTTCAGAATCAGAGAGTGAGAAGCACGGTTCTTCCAGGAGCTGTGTTTCGTTATACCCGGGTGAATGGGTGCAAACGCGATATTGAGAAATATCTGCTTCTAAAACCAAAACGGAGCTACCTAACAGAACGGTCTTCAATGTGTGCATTCAACTTACGGAGTTAAACTGATGTGTGTTTGCAGGAGTTTCTAAACCCTTTCTGTGAAGAAGTGGAAAACGCATTTTCCCAGCCAAATGCAGGCATTCAAGAAATAGTTGGAAATCTCCGTCTAAAACACAAAAAGAACGTATCTTGCAAACTGCTCTGCTGGGTGTTCGCTCAGCTAAGGGAGTTTAATCCGCCTTCAGAATCAGAGAGTGAGAAGCACGGTTCTTCCAGGAGCTGTGTTTCGTTATACCCGGGTGAATGGGTGCAAATGCGATATTGAGAAATATCTGCTTCTAAAACCAAAACGGAGCTACCTAACAGAACGGTCTTCAATGTGTGCATTCAACTTACGGAGTTAAACTGATGTGTCTTTGCAGGAGTTTCTAAACCCTTTCTGTGAAGAAGTGGAAAACGCATTTTCCCAGCCAAATGCAGGCATTCAAGAAATAGCTGGAAATCTCCGTCTAAAACACAAAAAGAACGTATCTTGCAAACTGCTCTGCTGGGTGTTCGCTCAGCTAAGGGAGTTGAATCCGCCTTCAGAATCAGAGAGTGAGAAGCACGGTTCTTCCAGGAGCTGTGTTTCATTATACCCGGGCGAATGGGTGCAAACGCGATATTGAGAAATATCTGCTTCTAAAACCAAAACGGAGCTACCTAACAGAACGGTCTTCAATGTGTGCATTCAACTTACGGAGTTAAACTGATGTGTGTTTGCAGGAGTTTCTAAACCCTTTCTGTGAAGAAGTGGAAAACGCATTTTCCCAGCCAAATGCAGGCATTCAAGAAATAGCTGGAAATCTCCGTCTAAAACACAAAAAGAACGTATCTTGCAAACTGCTCTGCTGGGTGTTCGCTCAGCTAAGGGAGTTGAATCCGCCTTCAGAATCAGAGAGTGAGAAGCACGGTTCTTCCAGGAGCTGTGTTTCGTTATACCCGGGTGAATGGGTGCAAACGCGATATTGAGAAATATCTGCTTCTAAAACCAAAACGGAGCTACCTAACCGACCGGTCTTCAATGTGTGCATTCAACGTACGGAGTTAAACTGATGTGTGTTTGCAGGAGTTTCTAAACCCTTTCTGTGAAGAAGTGGAAAACGCATTTTTCCAGCCAAATGCAGGCATTCAAGAAATAGCTGGAAATCTCCGTCTAAAACACAAAAAGAACGTATCTTGCAAACTGCTCTGCTGGGTGTTCGCTCAGCTAAGGTAGTTGAATCCGCCTTCAGAATCAGAGAGTGAGAAGCACGGTTCTTCCAGGAGCTGTGTTTCGTTATACCCGGGTGAATGGGTGCAAACGCGATATTGAGAAATATCTGCTTCTAAAACCAAAACGGAGCTACCTAACCGACCGGTCTTCAATGTGTGCATTCAACTTACGGAGTTAAACTGATGTGTGTTTGCAGGAGTTTCTAAACCCTTTCTGTGAAGAAGTGGAAAACGCATTTTCCCAGCCAAATGCAGGCATTCAAGAAATAGCTGGAAATCTCCGTCTAAAACACAAAAAGAACGTATCTTGCAAACTGCTCTGCTGGGTGTTCGCTCAGCTAAGGGAGTTGAATCCGCCTTCAGAATCAGAGAGTGAGAAGCACGGTTCTTCCAGGAGCTGTGTTTCGTCATACCCGGGTGAATGGGTGCAAACGCGATATTGAGAAATATCTGCTTCTAAAACCAAAACGGAGCTACCTAACAGAACGGTCTTCAATGTGTGCATTCAACTTACGGAGTTAAACTGATGTGTGTTTGCAGGAGTTTCTAAACCCTTTCTGTGAAGAAGTGGAAAACGCATATTCCCAGCCAAATGCAGGCATTCAAGAAATAGCTGGAAATCTCCGTCTAAAACACAAAAAGAACGTATCTTGCAAACTGCTCTGCTGGGTGTTCGCTCAGCTAAGGGAGTTGAATCCGCCTTCAGAATCAGAGAGTGAGAAGCACGGTTCTTCCAGGAGCTGTGTTTCGTTATACCCGGGTGAATGGGTGCAAACGCGATATTGAGAAATATCTGCTTCTAAAACCAAAACGCAGCTACCTAACAGAACGGTCTTCAATTTGTGCATTCAACAAACGGAGTTAAACTGATGTGTGTTTGCAGGAGTTTCTAAACCCTTTCTGTGAAGAAGTGGAAAACGCATTTTCCCAGCCAAATGCAGGCATTCAAGAAATAGCTGGAAATCTCCGTCTAAAACACAAAAAGAACGTATCTTGCAAACTGCTCTGCTGGGTGTTCGCTCAGCTAAGGGAGTTGAATCCGCCTTCAGAATCAGAGAGTGAGAAGCACGGTTCTTCCAGGAGCTGTGTTTCGTCATACCCGGGTGAATGGGTGCAAACGCGATATTGAGAAATATCTGCTTCTAAAACCAAAACGGAGCTACCTAACAGAACGGTCTTCAATGTGTGCATTCAACTTACGGAGTTAAACTGATGTGTGTTTGCAGGAGTTTCTAAACCCTTTCTGTGAAGAAGTGGAAAACGCATTTTCCCAGCCAAATGCAGGCATTCAAGAAATAGCTGGAAATCTCCGTCTAAAACACAAAAAGAACGTATCTTGCAAACTGCTCTGCTGGGTGTTCGCTCAGCTAAGGGAGTTGAATCCGCCTTCAGAATCAGAGAGTGAGAAGCACGGTTCTTCCAGGAGCTGTGTTTCGTTATACCCGGGTGAATGGGTGCAAACGCGATATTGAGAAATATCTGCTTCTAAAACCAAAACGGAGCTACCTCACAGAACGGTCTTCAATGTGTGCATTCAACTTACGGAGTTAAACTGATGTGTGTTTGCAGGAGTTTCTAAACCCTTTCTGTGAAGAAGTGGAAAACGCATTTTCCCAGCCAAATGCAGGCATTCAAGAAATAGCTGGAAATCTCCGTCTAAAACACAAAAAGAACGTATCTTGCAAACTGCTCTGCTGGGTGTTCGCTCAGCTAAGGGAGTTGAATCCGCCTTCAGAATCAGAGAGTGAGAAGCACGGTTCTTCCAGGAGCTGTGTTTCGTCATACCCGGGTGAATGGGTGCAAACGCGATATTGAGAAATATCTGCTTCTAAAACCAAAACGGAGCTACCTAACAGAACGGTCTTCAATGTGTGCATTCAACTTACGGAGTTAAACTGATGTGTGTTTGCAGGAGTTTCTAAACCCTTTCTGTGAAGAAGTGGAAAACGCATTTTCCCAGCCAAATGCAGGCATTCAAGAAATAGCTGGAAATCTCCGTCTAAAACACAAAAAGAACGTATCTTGCAAACTGCTCTGCTGGGTGTTCGCTCAGCTAAGGGAGTTGAATCCGCCTTCAGAATCAGAGAGTGAGAAGCACGGTTCTTCCAGGAGCTGTGTTTCGTTATACACGGGTGAATGGGTGCAAACGCGATATTGAGAAATATCTGCTTCTAAAACCAAAACGGAGCTACCTCACAGAACGGTCTTCAATGTGTGCATTCAACTTACGGAGTTAAACTGATGTGTGTTTGCAGGAGTTTCTAAACCCTTTCTGTGAAGAAGTGGAAAACGCATTTTCCCAGCCAAATGCAGGCATTCAAGAAATAGCTGGAAATCTCCGTCTAAAACACAAAAAGAACGTATCTTGCAAACTGCTCTGCTGGGTGTTCGCTCAGCTAAGGGAGTTGAATCCGCCTTCAGAATCAGAGAGTGAGAAGCACGGTTCTTCCAGGAGCTGTGTTTCGTTATACCCGGGTGAATGGGTGCAAACGCGATATTGAGAAATATCTGCTTCTAAAACCAAAACGGAGCTACCTAACAGAACGGTCTTCAATGTGTGCATTCAACTTACGGAGTTAAACTGATGTGTGTTTGCAGGAGTTTCTAAACCCTTTCTGTGAAGAAGTGGAAAACGCATATTCCCAGCCAAATGCAGGCATTCAAGAAATAGCTGGAAATCTCCGTCGAAAACACAAAAAGAACGTATCTTGCAAACTGCTCTGCTGGGTGTTCGCTCAGCTAAGGGAGTTGAATCCGCCTTCAGAATCAGAGAGTGAGAAGCACGGTTCTTCCAGGAGCTGTGTTTCGTTATACCCGGGTGAATGGGTGCAAACGCGATATTGAGAAATATCTGCTTCTAAAACCAAAACGGAGCTACCTAACAGAACGGTCTTCAATGTGTGCATTCAACTTACGGAGTTAAACTGATGTGTGTTTGCAGGAGTTTCTAAACCCTTTCTGTGAAGAAGTGGAAAACGCATTTTCCCAGCCAAATGCAGGCATTCAAGAAATAGCTGGAAATCTCTGTCTAAAACCCAAAAAGAACGTATCTTGCAAACTGCTCTGCTGGGTGTTCGCTCAGCTAAGGGAGTTGAATCCGCCTTCAGAATCAGAGAGTGAGAAGCACGGTTCTTCCAGGAGCTGTGTTTCGTCATACCCGGGTGAATGGGTGCAAACGCGATATTGAGAAATATCTGCTTCTAAAACCAAAACGGAGCTACCTAACAGAACGGTCTTCAATGTGTGCATTCAACTTACGGAGTTAAACTGATGTGTGTTTGCAGGAGTTTCTAAACCCTTTCTGTGAAGAAGTGGAAAACGCATTTTCCCAGCCAAATGCAGGCATTCAAGAAATAGCTGGAAATCTCCGTCTAAAACACAAAAAGAACGTATCTTGCAAACTGCTCTGCTGGGTGTTCGCTCAGCTAAGGGAGTTGAATCCGCCTTCAGAATCAGAGAGTGAGAAGCACGGTTCTTCCAGGAGCTGTGTTTCGTTATACCCGGGTGAATGGGTGCAAACGCGATATTGAGAAATATCTGCTTCTAAAACCAAAACGGAGCTACCTAACAGAACGGTCTTCAATGTGTGCATTCAACTTACGTAGTTAAACTGATGAGTGTTTGCAGGAGATTCTAAACCCTTTCTGTGAAGAAGTGGAAAACGCATTTTCCCAGCCAAATGCAGGCATTCAAGAAATAACTGGAAATCTCCGTCTATAACACAAAAAGAACCTATCTTACAAACTGCTCTGCTGGGTGTTCGCTCAGCTAAGGGAGTTGAATCCGCCTTCAGAATCAGAGAGTGAGAAGCACGGTTCTTCCAGGAGCTGTGTTTCGTTATACCCGGGTGAATGGGTGCAAACGCGATATTGAGAAATATCTGCTTCTAAAACCAAAACGGAGCTACCTAACAGAACGGTCTTCAATGTGTGCATTCAACTTACGGAGTTAAACTGATGTGTGTTTGCAGGAGTTTCTAAACCCTTTCTGTGAAGAAGTGGAAAACGCATTTTCCCAGCCAAATGCAGGCATTCAAGAAATAGCTGGAAATCTCCGTCTAAAACACAAAAAGAACGTATCTTGCAAACTGCTCGGCTGGGTGTTCGCTCAGCTAAGGGAGTTGAATCCGCCTTCAGAATCAGAGAGTGAGAAGCACGGTTCTTCCAGGAGCTTTGTTTCGTTATACCCGGGTGAATGGGTGCAAATGCGATATTGAGAAATATCTGCTTCTAAAACCAAAACGGAGCTACCTAACAGAACGGTCTTCAATGTGTGCATTCAACTTACGGAGTTAACTGATGTGTGTTTGCAGGAGTTTCTAAACCCTTTCTGTGAAGAAGTGGAAAACGCATTTTCCCAGCCAAATGCAGGCATTCAAGAAATAGCTGGAAATCTCCGTCTAAAACACAAAAAGAACGTATCTTGCAAACTGCTCTGCTGGGTGTTCGCTCAGCTAAGGGAGTTGAATCCGCCTTCAGAATCAGAGAGTGAGAAGCACGGTTCTTCCAGGAGCTGTGTTTCATTATACCCGGGCGAATGGGTGCAAACGCGATATTGAGAAATATCTGCTTCTAAAACCAAAACGGAGCTACCTAACAGAACGGTCTTCAATGTGTGCACTCAACTTACGGAGTTAAACTGACGTGTGTTTGCAGGAGTTTCTAAACCCTTTCTGTGAAGAAGTGGAAAACGCATTTTCCCAGCCAAATGCAGGCATTCAAGAAATAGCTGGAAATCTCCGTCTAAAACACAAAAAGAACGTATCTTGCAAACTGCTCTGCTGGGTGTTCGCTCAGCTAAGGGAGTTGAATCCGCCTTCAGAATCAGAGAGTGAGAAGCACGGTTCTTCCAGGAGCTGTGTTTCGTTATACCCGGGTGAATGGGTGCAAATGCGATATTGAGAAATATCTGCTTCTAAAACCAAAACGGAGCTACCTAACAGAACGGTCTTCAATGTGTGCATTCAACTTACGGAGTTAACTGATGTGTGTTTGCAGGAGTTTCTAAACCCTTTCTGTGAAGAAGTGGAAAACGCATTTTCCCAGCCAAATGCAGGCATTCAAGAAATAGCTGGAAATCTCTGTCTAAAACACAAAAAGGACGTATCTTGCAAACTGCTCTGCTGGGTGTTCGCTCAGCTAAGGGAGTTGAATCCGCCTTCAGAATCAGAGAGTGAGAAGCACGGTTCTTCCAGGAGCTGTGTTTCGTTATACCCGGGTGAATGGGTGCAAACGCGATATTGTGAAATATCTGCTTCTAAAACCAATACGGAGCTACCTAACAGAACGGTCTTCAATGTGTGCATTCAACTTACGGAGTTAAACTGATGTGTGTTTGCAGGAGTTTCTAAACCCTTTCTGTGAAGAAGTGGAAAACGCATTTTCCCAGCCAAATGCAGGCATTCAAGAAATAGCTGGAAATCTCCGTCTAAAACACAATAAGAACGTATCTTGCAAACTGCTCTGCTGGGTGTTCGCTCAGTAAGGGAGTTGAATCCGCCTTCAGAATCAGAGAGTGAGAAGCACGGTTCTTCCAGGAGCTGTGTTTCGTTATACCCGGGTTAATGGGTGCAAACGCGATATTGAGAAATATCTGCTTCTAAAACCAAAACGGAGCTACCTAACCGAACGGTCTTCAATGTGTGCATTCAACTTACGGAGTTAAACTGATGTGTGTTTGCAGGAGTTTCTAAACCCTTTCTGTGAAGAAGTGGAAAACGCATTTTCCCAGCCAAATGCAGGCATTCTAGAAATAGCTGGAAATCTCCGTCTAAAACACAAAAAGAACGTATCTTGCAAACTGCTCTGCTGGGTGTTCGCTCAGTAAGGGAGTTGAATCCGCCTTCAGAATCAGAGAGTGAGAAGCACGGTTCTTCCAGGAGCTGTGTTTCGTTATACCCGGGTGAATGGGTGCAAACGCGATATTGAGAAATATCTGCTTCTAAAACCAAAACGGAGCTACCTAACAGAACGGTCTTCAATGTGTGCATTCAACTTACGGAGTTAAACTGATGTGTGTTTGCAGGAGTTTCTAAACCCTTTCTGTGAAGAAGTGGAAAACGCATTTTCCCAGCCAAATGCAGGCATTCAAGAAATAGCTGGAAATCTCCGTCTAAAACACAAAAAGAACGTATCTTGCAAACTGCTCTGCTGGGTGTTCGCTCAGCTAAGGGAGTTGAATCCGCCTTCAGAATCAGAGAGTGAGAAGCACGGTTCTTCCAGGAGCTGTGTTTCGTTATACCCGGGTGAATGGGTGCAAACGCGATATTGAGAAATATCTGCTTCTAAAACCAAAACGGAGCTACCTAACAGAACGGTCTTCAATGTGTGCATTCAACTTACGTAGTTAAACTGATGAGTGTTTGCAGGAGTTTCTAAACCCTTTCTGTGAAGAAGTGGAAAACGCATTTTCCCAGCCAAATGCAGGCATTCAAGAAATAGCTGGAAATCTCCGTCTATAACACAAAAAGAACCTATCTTACAAACTGCTCTGCTGGGTGTTCGCTCAGCTAAGGGAGTTGAATCCGCCTTCAGAATCAGAGAGTGAGAAGCACGGTTCTTCCAGGAGCTGTGTTTCGTTATACCCGGGTGAATGGGTGCAAACGCGATATTGAGAAATATCTGCTTCTAAAACCAAAACGGAGCTACCTAACAGAACGGTCTTCAATGTGTGCATTCAACTTACGGAGTTAAACTGATGTGTGTTTGCAGGAGTTTCTAAACCCTTTCTGTGAAGAAGTGGAAAACGCATTTTCCCAGCCAAATGCAGGCATTCAAGAAATAGCTGGAAATCTCCGTCTAAAACACAAAAAGAACGTATCTTGCAAACTGCTCTGCTGGGTGTTCGCTCAGCTAAGGGAGTTGAATCCGCCTTCAGAATCAGAGAGTGAGAAGCACGGTTCTTCCAGGAGCTGTGTTTCGTTATACCCGGGTGAATGGGTGCAAATGCGATATTGAGAAATATCTGCTTCTAAAACCAAAACGGAGCTACCTAACAGAACGGTCTTCAATGTGTGCATTCAACTTACGGAGTTAACTGATGTGTGTTTGCAGGAGTTTCTAAACCCTTTCTGTGAAGAAGTGGAAAACGCATTTTCCCAGCCAAATGCAGGCATTCAAGAAATAGCTGGAAATCTCCGTCTAAAACACAAAAAGAACGTATCTTGCAAACTGCTCTGCTGGGTGTTCGCTCAGCTAAGGGAGTTGAATCCGCCTTCAGAATCAGAGAGTGAGAAGCACGGTTCTTCCAGGAGCTGTGTTTCATTATACCCGGGCGAATGGGTGCAAACGCGATATTGAGAAATATCTGCTTCTAAAACCAAAACGGAGCTACCTAACAGAACGGTCTTCAATGTGTGCATTCAACTTACGGAGTTAAACTGATGTGTGTTTGCAGGAGTTTCTAAACCCTTTCTGTGAAGAAGTGGAAAACGCATTTTCCCAGCCAAATGCAGGCATTCAAGAAATAGCTGGAAATCTCCGTCTAAAACACAAAAAGAACGTATCTTGCAAACTGCTCTGCTGGGTGTTCGCTCAGCTAAGGGAGTTGAATCCGCCTTCAGAATCAGAGAGTGAGAAGCACGGTTCTTCCAGGAGCTGTGTTTCGTTATACCCGGGTGAATGGGTGCAAACGCGATATTGAGAAATATCTGCTTCTAAAACCAAAACGGAGCTACCTAACCGACCGGTCTTCAATGTGTGCATTCAACGTACGGAGTTAAACTGATGTGTGTTTGCAGGAGTTTCTAAACCCTTTCTGTGAAGAAGTGGAAAACGCATTTTTCCAGCCAAATGCAGGCATTCAAGAAATAGCTGGAAATCTCCGTCTAAAACACAAAAAGAACGTATCTTGCAAACTGCTCTGCTGGGTGTTCGCTCAGCTAAGGGAGTTGAATCCGCCTTCAGAATCAGAGAGTGAGAAGCACGGTTCTTCCAGGAGCTGTGTTTCGTTATACCCGGGTGAATGGGTGCAAACGCGATATTGAGAAATATCTGCTTCTAAAACCAAAACGGAGCTACCTAACCGACCGGTCTTCAATGTGTGCATTCAACTTACGGAGTTAAACTGATGTGTGTTTGCAGGAGTTTCTAAACCCTTTCTGTGAAGAAGTGGAAAACGCATTTTCCCAGCCAAATGCAGGCATTCAAGAAATAGCTGGAAATCTCCGTCTAAAACACAAAAAGAACGTATCTTGCAAACTGCTCTGCTGGGTGTTCGCTCAGCTAAGGGAGTTGAATCCGCCTTCAGAATCAGAGAGTGAGAAGCACGGTTCTTCCAGGAGCTGTGTTTCGTCATACCCGGGTGAATGGGTGCAAACGCGATATTGAGAAATATCTGCTTCTAAAACCAAAACGGAGCTACCTCACAGAACGGTCTTCAATGTGTGCATTCAACTTACGGAGTTAAACTGATGTGTGTTTGCAGGAGTTTCTAAACCCTTTCTGTGAAGAAGTGGAAAACGCATTTTCCCAGCCAAATGCAGGCATTCAAGAAATAGCTGGAAATCTCCGTCTAAAACACAAAAAGAACGTATCTTGCAAACTGCTCTGCTGGGTGTTCGCTCAGCTAAGGGAGTTGAATCCGCCTTCAGAATCAGAGAGTGAGAAGCACGGTTCTTCCAGGAGCTGTGTTTCGTCATACCCGGGTGAATGGGTGCAAACGCGATATTGAGAAATATCTGCTTCTAAAACCAAAACGGAGCTACCTAACAGAACGGTCTTCAATGTGTGCATTCAACTTACGGAGTTAAACTGATGTGTGTTTGCAGGAGTTTCTAAACCCTTTCTGTGAAGAAGTGGAAAACGCATTTTCCCAGCCAAATGCAGGCATTCAAGAAATAGCTGGAAATCTCCGTCTAAAACACAAAAAGAACGTATCTTGCAAACTGCTCTGCTGGGTGTTCGCTCAGCTAAGGGAGTTGAATCCGCCTTCAGAATCAGAGAGTGAGAAGCACGGTTCTTCCAGGAGCTGTGTTTCGTCATACCCGGGTGAATGGGTGCAAACGCGATATTGAGAAATATCTGCTTCTAAAACCAAAACGGAGCTACCTAACAGAACGGTCTTCAATGTGTGCATTCAACTTACGGAGTTAAACTGATGTGTGTTTGCAGGAGTTTCTAAACCCTTTCTGTGAAGAAGTGGAAAACGCATTTTCCCAGCCAAATGCAGGCATTCAAGAAATAGCTGGAAATCTCCGTCTAAAACACAAAAAGAACGTATCTTGCAAACTGCTCTGCTGGGTGTTCGCTCAGCTAAGGGAGTTGAATCCGCCTTCAGAATCAGAGAGTGAGAAGCACGGTTCTTCCAGGAGCTGTGTTTCGTTATACCCGGGTGAATGGGTGCAAACGCGATATTGAGAAATATCTGCTTCTAAAACCAAAACGGAGCTACCTAACAGAACGGTCTTCAATGTGTGCATTCAACTTACGGAGTTAAACTGATGTGTGTTTGCAGGAGTTTCTAAACCCTTTCTGTGAAGAAGTGGAAAACGCATTTTCCCAGCCAAATGCAGGCATTCAAGAAATAGCTGGAAATCTCTGTCTAAAACCCAAAAAGAACGTATCTTGCAAACTGCTCTGCTGGGTGTTCGCTCAGCTAAGGGAGTTGAATCCGCCTTCAGAATCAGAGAGTGAGAAGCACGGTTCTTCCAGGAGCTGTGTTTCGTCATACCCGGGTGAATGGGTGCAAACGCGATATTGAGAAATATCTGCTTCTAAAACCAAAACGGAGCTACCTAACAGAACGGTCTTCAATGTGTGCATTCAACTTACGGAGTTAAACTGATGTGTGTTTGCAGGAGTTTCTAAACCCTTTCTGTGAAGAAGTGGAAAACGCATTTTCCCAGCCAAATGCAGGCATTCAAGAAATAGCTGGAAATCTCCGTCCAAAACACAAAAAGAACGTATCTTGCAAACTGCTCTGCTGGGTGTTCGCTCAGCTAAGGGAGTTGAATCCGCCTTCAGAATCAGAGAGTGAGAAGCACGGTTCTTCCAGGAGCTGTGTTTCGTTATACCCGGGTGAATGGGTGCAAACGCGATATTGAGAAATATCTGCTTCTAAAACCAAAACGCAGCTACTTAACAGAACGGTCTTCAATTTGTGCATTCAACAAACGGAGTTAAACTGATGTGTGTTTGCAGGAGTTTCTAAACCCTTTCTGTGAAGAAGTGGAAAACGCATTTTCCCAGCCAAATGCAGGCATTCAAGAAATAGCTGGAAATCTCCGTCTAAAACACAAAAAGAACGTATCTTGCAAACTGCTCTGCTGGGTGTTCGCTCAGCTAAGGGAGTTGAATCCGCCTTCAGAATGAGAGAGTGAGAAGCACGGTTCTTCCAGGAGCTGTGTTTCGGCATACCCGGGTGAATGGGTGCAAACGCGATATTGAGAAATATCTGCTTCTAAAACCAAAACGGAGCTACCTAACAGAACGGTCTTCAATGTGTGCATTCAACTTACGGAGTTAAACTGATGTGTGTTTGCAGGAGTTTCTAAACCCTTTCTGTGAAGAAGTGGAAAACGCATTTTCCCAGCCAAATGCAGGCATTCAAGAAATAGCTGGAAATCTCCGTCTAAAACACAAAAAGAACGTATCTTGCAAACTGCTCTGCTGGGTGTTCGCTCAGCTAAGGGAGTTGAATCCGCCTTCAGAATCAGAGAGTGAGAAGCACGGTTCTTCCAGGAGCTGTGTTTCGTCATACCCGGGTGAATGGGTGCAAACGCGATATTGAGAAATATCTGCTTCTAAAACCAAAACGGAGCTACCTAACAGAACGGTCTTCAATGTGTGCATTCAACTTACGGAGTTAAACTGATGTGTGTTTGCAGGAGTTTCTAAACCCTTTCTGTGAAGAAGTGGAAAACGCATTTTCCCAGCCAAATGCAGGCATTCAAGAAATAGCTGGAAATCTCCGTCTAAAACACAAAAAGAACGTATCTTGCAAACTGCTCTGCTGGGTGTTCGCTCAGCTAAGGGAGTTGAATCCGCCTTCAGAATCAGAGAGTGAGAAGCACGGTTCTTCCAGGAGCTGTGTTTCGTCATACCCGGGTGAATGGGTGCAAACGCGATATTGAGAAATATCTGCTTCTAAAACCAAAACGGAGCTACCTCACAGAACGGTCTTCAATGTGTGCATTCAACAAACGGAGTTAAACTGATGTGTGTTTGCAGGAGTTTCTAAACCCTTTCTGTGAAGAAGTGGAAAACGCATTTTCCCAGCCAAATGCAGGCATTCAAGAAATAGCTGGAAATCTCCGTCTAAAACACAAAAAGAACGTATCTTGCAAACTGCTCTGCTGGGTGTTCGCTCAGCTAAGGGAGTTGAATCCGCCTTCAGAATCAGAGAGTGAGAAGCACGGTTCTTCCAGGAGCTGTGTTTCGTCATACCCGGGTGAATGGGTGCAAACGCGATATTGAGAAATATCTGCTTCTAAAACCAAAACGGAGCTACCTAACAGAACGGTCTTCAATGTGTGCATTCAACTTACGGAGTTAAACTGATGTGTGTTTGCAGGAGTTTCTAAACCCTTTCTGTGAAGAAGTGGAAAACGCATTTTCCCAGCCAAATGCAGGCATTCAAGAAATAGCTGGAAATCTCCGTCTAAAACACAAAAAGAACGTATCTTGCAAACTGCTCTGCTGGGTGTTCGCTCAGCTAAGGGAGTTGAATCCGCCTTCAGAATCAGAGAGTGAGAAGCACGGTTCTTCCAGGAGCTGTGTTTCGTTATACCCGGGTGAATGGGTGCAAACGCGATATTGAGAAATATCTGCTTCTAAAACCAAAACGGAGCTACCTCACAGAACGGTCTTCAATGTGTGCATTCAACAAACGGAGTTAAACTGATGTGTGTTTGCAGGAGTTTCTAAACCCTTTCTGTGAAGAAGTGGAAAACGCATTTTCCCAGCCAAATGCAGGCATTCAAGAAATAGCTGGAAATCTCCGTCTAAAACACAAAAAGAACGTATCTTGCAAACTGCTCTGCTGGGTGTTCGCTCAGCTAAGGGAGTTGAATCCGCCTTCAGAATCAGAGAGTGAGAAGCACGGTTCTTCCAGGAGCTGTGTTTCGTTATACCCGGGTCAATGGGTGCAAACGCGATATTGAGAAATATCTGCTTCTAAAACCAAAACGGAGCTACCTAACAGAACGGTCTTCAATGTGTGCATTCAACTTACGGAGTTAAACTGATGTGTGTTTGCAGGAGTTTCTAAACCCTTTCTGTGAAGAAGTGGAAAACGCATTTTCCCAGCCAAATGCAGGCATTCAAGAAATAGCTGGAAATCTCCGTCTAAAACACAAAAAGAACGTATCTTGCAAACTGCTCTGCTGGGTGTTCGCTCAGCTAAGGGAGTTGAATCCGCCTTCAGAATCAGAGAGTGAGAAGCACGGTTCTTCCAGGAGCTGTGTTTCGTCATACCCGGGTGAATGGGTGCAAACGCGATATTGAGAAATATCTGCTTCTAAAACCAAAACGGAGCTACCTAACAGAACGGTCTTCAATGTGTGCATTCAACTTACGGAGTTAAACTGATGTGTGTTTGCAGGAGTTTCTAAACCCTTTCTGTGAAGAAGTGGAAAACGCATTTTCCCAGCCAAATGCAGGCATTCAAGAAATAGCTGGAAATCTCCGTCTAAAACACAAAAAGAACGTATCTTGCAAACTGCTCTGCTGGGTGTTCGCTCAGCTAAGGGAGTTGAATCCGCCTTCAGAATCAGAGAGTGAGAAGCACGGTTCTTCCAGGAGCTGTGTTTCGTTATACCCGGGTGAATGGGTGCAAACGCGATATTGAGAAATATCTGCTTCTAAAACCAAAACGGAGCTACCTCACAGAACGGTCTTCAATGTGTGCATTCAACAAACGGAGTTAAACTGATGTGTGTTTGCAGGAGTTTCTAAACCCTTTCTGTGAAGAAGTGGAAAACGCATTTTCCCAGCCAAATGCAGGCATTCAAGAAATAGCTGGAAATCTCCGTCTAAAACACAAAAAGAACGTATCTTGCAAACTGCTCTGCTGGGTGTTCGCTCAGCTAAGGGAGTTGAATCCGCCTTCAGAATCAGAGAGTGAGAAGCACGGTTCTTCCAGGAGCTGTGTTTCGTTATACCCGGGTCAATGGGTGCAAACGCGATATTGAGAAATATCTGCTTCTAAAACCAAAACGGAGCTACCTAACAGAACGGTCTTCAATGTGTGCATTCAACTTACGGAGTTAAACTGATGTGTGTTTGCAGGAGTTTCTAAACCCTTTCTGTGAAGAAGTGGAAAACGCATTTTCCCAGCCAAATGCAGGCATTCAAGAAATAGCTGGAAATCTCCGTCTAAAACACAAAAAGAACGTATCTTGCAAACTGCTCTGCTGGGTGTTCGCTCAGCTAAGGGAGTTGAATCCGCCTTCAGAATCAGAGAGTGAGAAGCACGGTTCTTCCAGGAGCTGTGTTTCGTCATACCCGGGTGAATGGGTGCAAACGCGATATTGAGAATTATCTGCTTCTAAAACCAAAACGCAGCTACCTAACAGAACGGTCTTCAATTTGTGCATTCAACAAACGGAGTTAAACTGATGTGTGTTTGCAGGAGTTTCTAAACCCTTTCTGTGAAGAAGTGGAAAACGCATTTTCCCAGCCAAATGCAGGCATTCAAGAAATAGCTGGAAATCTCCGTCTAAAACACAAAAAGAACGTATCTTGCAAACTGCTCTGCTGGGTGTTCGCTCAGCTAAGGGAGTTGAATCCGCCTTCAGAATCAGAGAGTGAGAAGCACGGTTCTTCCAGGAGCTGTGTTTCGTCATACCCGGGTGAATGGGTGCAAACGCGATATTGAGAAATATCTGCTTCTAAAACCAAAACGGAGCTACCTAACAGAACGGTCTTCAATGTGTGCATTCAACTTACGGAGTTAAACTGATGTGTGTTTGCAGGAGTTTCTAAACCCTTTCTGTGAAGAAGTGGAAAACGCATTTTCCCAGCCAAATGCAGGCATTCAAGAAATAGCTGGAAATCTCCGTCTAAAACACAAAAAGAACGTATCTTGCAAACTGCTCTGCTGGGTGTTCGCTCAGCTAAGGGAGTTGAATCCGCCTTCAGAATCAGAGAGTGAGAAGCACGGTTCTTCCAGGAGCTGTGTTTCGTTATACCCGGGTGAATGGGTGCAAACGCGATATTGAGAAATATCTGCTTCTAAAACCAAAACGGAGCTACCTAACAGAACGGTCTTCAATGTGTGCATTCAACATTCGGAGTTAAACTGATGTGTGTTTGCAGGAGTTTCTAAACCCTTTCTGTGAAGAAGTGGAAAACGCATTTTCCCAGCCAAATGCAGGCATTCAAGAAATAGCTGGAAATCTCCGTCTAAAACACAAAAAGAACGTATCTTGCAAACTGCTCTGCTGGGTGTTCGCTCAGCTAAGGGAGTTGAATCCGCCTTCAGAATCAGAGAGTGAGAAGCACGGTTCTTCCAGGAGCTGTGTTTCGTCATACCCGGGTGAATGGGTGCAAACGCGATATTGAGAAATATCTGCTTCTAAAACCAAAACGGAGCTACTTAACAGAACGGTCTTCAATGTGTGCATTCAACTTACGGAGTTAAACTGATGTGTGTTTGCAGGAGTTTCTAAACCCTTTCTGTGAAGAAGTGGAAAACGCATTTTCCCAGCCAAATGCAGGCATTCAAGAAATAGCTGGAAATCTCCGTCTAAAACACAAAAAGAACGTATCTTGCAAACTGCTCTGCTGGGTGTTCGCTCAGCTAAGGGAGTTGAATCCGCCTTCAGAATCAGAGAGTGAGAAGCACGGTTCTTCCAGGAGCTGTGTTTCGTTATACCCGGGTGAATGGGTGCAAACGCGATATTGAGAAATATCTGCTTCTAAAACCAAAACGGAGCTACCTAACAGAACGGTCTTCAATGTGTGCATTCAACTTACGGAGTTAAACTGATGTGTGTTTGCAGGAGTTTCTAAACCCTTTCTGTGAAGAAGTGGAAAACGCATTTTCCCAGCCAAATGCAGGCATTCAAGAAATAGCTGGAAATCTCCGTCTAAAACACAAAAAGAACGTATATTGCAAACTGCTCTGCTGGGTGTTCGCTCAGCTAAGGGAGTTGAATCCGCCTTCAGAATCAGAGAGTGAGAAGCACGGTTCTTCCAGGAGCTGTGTTTCGTTATACCCGGGTGAATGGGTGCAAACGCGATATTGAGAAATATCTGCTTCTAAAACCAAAACGCAGCTACCTAACAGAACGGTCTTCAATTTGTGCATTCAACAAACGGAGTTAAACTGATGTGTGTTTGCAGGAGTTTCTAAACCCTTTCTGTGAAGAAGTGGAAAACGCATTTTCCCAGCCAAATGCAGGCATTCAAGAAATAGCTGGAAATCTCCGTCTAAAACACAAAAAGAACGTATCTTGCAAACTGCTCTGCTGGGTGTTCGCTCAGCTAAGGGAGTTGAATCCGCCTTCAGAATCAGAGAGTGAGAAGCACGGTTCTTCCAGGAGCTGTGTTTCGTCATACCCGGGTGAATGGGTGCAAACGCGATATTGAGAAATATCTGCTTCTAAAACCAAAACGGAGCTACCTCACAGAACGGTCTTCAATGTGTGCATTCAACTTACGGAGTTAAACTGATGTGTGTTTGCAGGAGTTTCTAAACCCTTTCTGTGAAGAAGTGGAAAACGCATTTTCCCAGCCAAATGCAGGCATTCAAGAAATAGCTGGAAATCTCCGTCTAAAACACAAAAAGAACGTATCTTGCAAACTGCTCTGCTGGGTGTTCGCTCAGCTAAGGGAGTTGAATCCGCCTTCAGAATCAGAGAGTGAGAAGCACGGTTCTTCCAGGAGCTGTGTTTCGTTATACCCGGGTGAATGGGTGCAAACGCGATATTGAGAAATATCTGCTTCTAAAACCAAAACGGAGCTACCTAACAGAACGGTCTTCAATGTGTGCATTCAACATTCGGAGTTAAACTGATGTGTGTTTGCAGGAGTTTCTAAACCCTTTCTGTGAAGAAGTGGAAAACGCATTTTCCCAGCCAAATGCAGGCATTCAAGAAATAGCTGGAAATCTCCGTCTAAAACACAAAAAGAACGTATCTTGCAAACTGCTCTGCTGGGTGTTCGCTCAGCTAAGGGAGTTGAATCCGCCTTCAGAATCAGAGAGTGAGAAGCACGGTTCTTCCAGGAGCTGTGTTTCGTCATACCCGGGTGAATGGGTGCAAACGCGATATTGAGAAATATCTGCTTCTAAAACCAAAACGGAGCTACTTAACAGAACGGTCTTCAATGTGTGCATTCAACTTACGGAGTTAAACTGATGTGTGTTTGCAGGAGTTTCTAAACCCTTTCTGTGAAGAAGTGGAAAACGCATTTTCCCAGCCAAATGCAGGCATTCAAGAAATAGCTGGAAATCTCCGTCTAAAACACAAAAAGAACGTATCTTGCAAACTGCTCTGCTGGGTGTTCGCTCAGCTAAGGGAGTTGAATCCGCCTTCAGAATCAGAGAGTGAGAAGCACGGTTCTTCCAGGAGCTGTGTTTCGTTATACCCGGGTCAATGGGTGCAAACGCGATATTGAGAAATATCTGCTTCTAAAACCAAAACGGAGCTACCTAACAGAACGGTCTTCAATGTGTGCATTCAACTTACGGAGTTAAACTGATGTGTGTTTGCAGGAGTTTCTAAACCCTTTCTGTGAAGAAGTGGAAAACGCATTTTCCCAGCCAAATGCAGGCATTCAAGAAATAGCTGGAAATCTCCGTCTAAAACACAAAAAGAACGTATATTGCAAACTGCTCTGCTGGGTGTTCGCTCAGCTAAGGGAGTTGAATCCGCCTTCAGAATCAGAGAGTGAGAAGCACGGTTCTTCCAGGAGCTGTGTTTCGTTATACCCGGGTGAATGGGTGCAAACGCGATATTGAGAAATATCTGCTTCTAAAACCAAAACGCAGCTACCTAACAGAACGGTCTTCAATTTGTGCATTCAACAAACGGAGTTAAACTGATGTGTGTTTGCAGGAGTTTCTAAACCCTTTCTGTGAAGAAGTGGAAAACGCATTTTCCCAGCCAAATGCAGGCATTCAAGAAATAGCTGGAAATCTCCGTCTAAAACACAAAAAGAACGTATCTTGCAAACTGCTCTGCTGGGTGTTCGCTCAGCTAAGGGAGTTGAATCCGCCTTCAGAATCAGAGAGTGAGAAGCACGGTTCTTCCAGGAGCTGTGTTTCGTCATACCCGGGTGAATGGGTGCAAACGCGATATTGAGAAATATCTGCTTCTAAAACCAAAACGGAGCTACCTCACAGAACGGTCTTCAATGTGTGCATTCAACTTACGGAGTTAAACTGATGTGTGTTTGCAGGAGTTTCTAAACCCTTTCTGTGAAGAAGTGGAAAACGCATTTTCCCAGCCAAATGCAGGCATTCAAGAAATAGCTGGAAATCTCCGTCTAAAACACAAAAAGAACGTATCTTGCAAACTGCTCTGCTGGGTGTTCGCTCAGCTAAGGGAGTTGAATCCGCCTTCAGAATCAGAGAGTGAGAAGCACGGTTCTTCCAGGAGCTGTGTTTCGTTATACCCGGGTGAATGGGTGCAAACGCGATATTGAGAAATATCTGCTTCTAAAACCAAAACGGAGCTACCTAACAGAACGGTCTTCAATGTGTGCATTCAACATTCGGAGTTAAACTGATGTGTGTTTGCAGGAGTTTCTAAACCCTTTCTGTGAAGAAGTGGAAAACGCATTTTCCCAGCCAAATGCAGGCATTCAAGAAATAGCTGGAAATCTCCGTCTAAAACACAAAAAGAACGTATCTTGCAAACTGCTCTGCTGGGTGTTCGCTCAGCTAAGGGAGTTGAATCCGCCTTCAGAATCAGAGAGTGAGAAGCACGGTTCTTCCAGGAGCTGTGTTTCGTCATACCCGGGTGA
Source organism: Callithrix jacchus (assembly GCF_049354715.1). Taxonomy (NCBI): domain Eukaryota; kingdom Metazoa; phylum Chordata; class Mammalia; order Primates; family Cebidae; genus Callithrix; species Callithrix jacchus. The sequence goes on from NC_133515.1 coordinate 3,586,736, forward strand.
ATGGGTGCAAACGCGATATTGAGAAATATCTGCTTCTAAAACCAAAACGGAGCTACTTAACAGAACGGTCTTCAATGTGTGCATTCAACTTACGGAGTTAAACTGATGTGTGTTTGCAGGAGTTTCTAAACCCTTTCTGTGAAGAAGTGGAAAACGCATTTTCCCAGCCAAATGCAGGCATTCAAGAAATAGCTGGAAATCTCCGTCTAAAACACAAAAAGAACGTATCTTGCAAACTGCTCTGCTGGGTGTTCGCTCAGCTAAGGGAGTTGAATCCGCCTTCAGAATCAGAGAGTGAGAAGCACGGTTCTTCCAGGAGCTGTGTTTCGTTATACCCGGGTCAATGGGTGCAAACGCGATATTGAGAAATATCTGCTTCTAAAACCAAAACAAAGCTACCTAACAGAACGGTCTTCAATGTGTGCATTCAACTTACGGAGTTAAACTGATGTGTGTTTGCAGGAGTTTCTAAACCCTTTCTGTGAAGAAGTGGAAAACGCATTTTCCCAGCCAAATGCAGGCATTCAAGAAATAGCTGGAAATCTCCGTCTAAAACACAAAAAGAACGTATATTGCAAACTGCTCTGCTGGGTGTTCGCTCAGCTAAGGGAGTTGAATCCGCCTTCAGAATCAGAGAGTGAGAAGCACGGTTCTTCCAGGAGCTGTGTTTCGTTATACCCGGGTGAATGGGTGCAAACGCGATATTGAGAAATATCTGCTTCTAAAACCAAAACGCAGCTACCTAACAGAACGGTCTTCAATTTGTGCATTCAACAAACGGAGTTAAACTGATGTGTGTTTGCAGGAGTTTCTAAACCCTTTCTGTGAAGAAGTGGAAAACGCATTTTCCCAGCCAAATGCAGGCATTCAAGAAATAGCTGGAAATCTCCGTCTAAAACACAAAAAGAACGTATCTTGCAAACTGCTCTGCTGGGTGTTCGCTCAGCTAAGGGAGTTGAATCCGCCTTCAGAATCAGAGAGTGAGAAGCACGGTTCTTCCAGGAGCTGTGTTTCGTCATACCCGGGTGAATGGGTGCAAACGCGATATTGAGAAATATCTGCTTCTAAAACCAAAACGGAGCTACCTAACAGAACGGTCTTCAATGTGTGCATTCAACTTACGGAGTTAAACTGATGTGTGTTTGCAGGAGTTTCTAAACCCTTTCTGTGAAGAAGTGGAAAACGCATTTTCCCAGCCAAATGCAGGCATTCAAGAAATAGCTGGAAATCTCCGTCTAAAACACAAAAAGAACGTATCTTGCAAACTGCTCTGCTGGGTGTTCGCTCAGCTAAGGGAGTTGAATCCGCCTTCAGAATCAGAGAGTGAGAAGCACGGTTCTTCCAGGAGCTGTGTTTCGTCATACCCGGGTGAATGGGTGCAAACGCGATATTGAGAAATATCTGCTTCTAAAACCAAAACGGAGCTACCTAACAGAACGGTCTTCAATGTGTGCATTCAACTTACGGAGTTAAACTGATGTGTGTTTGCAGGAGTTTCTAAACCCTTTCTGTGAAGAAGTGGAAAACGCATTTTCCCAGCCAAATGCAGGCATTCAAGAAATAGCTGGAAATCTCCGTCTAAAACACAAAAAGAACGTATCTTGCAAACTGCTCTGCTGGGTGTTCGCTCAGCTAAGGGAGTTGAATCCGCCTTCAGAATCAGAGAGTGAGAAGCACGGTTCTTCCAGGAGCTGTGTTTCGTTATACCCGGGTGAATGGGTGCAAACGCGATATTGAGAAATATCTGCTTCTAAAACCAAAACGGAGCTACCTAACAGAACGGTCTTCAATGTGTGCATTCAACTTACGGAGTTAAACTGATGTGTGTTTGCAGGAGTTTCTAAACCCTTTCTGTGAAGAAGTGGAAAACGCATTTTCCCAGCCAAATGCAGGCATTCAAGAAATAGCTGGAAATCTCCGTCTAAAACACAAAAAGAACGTATCTTGCAAACTGCTCTGCTGGGTGTTCGCTCAGCTAAGGGAGTTGAATCCGCCTTCAGAATCAGAGAGTGAGAAGCACGGTTCTTCCAGGAGCTGTGTTTCGTTATACCCGGGTGAATGGGTGCAAACGCGATATTGAGAAATATCTGCTTCTAAAACCAAAACGGAGCTACCTAACAGAACGGTCTTGAATGTGTGCATTCAACTTACGGAGTTAAACTGATGTGTGTTTGCAGGAGTTTCTAAACCCTTTCTGTGAAGAAGTGGAAAACGCATTTTCCCAGCCAAATGCAGGCATTCAAGAAATAGCTGGAAATCTCCGTCTAAAACACAAAAAGAACGTATCTTGCAAACTGCTCTGCTGGGTGTTCGCTCAGCTAAGGGAGTTGAATCCGCCTTCAGAATCAGAGAGTGAGAAGCACGGTTCTTCCAGGAGCTGTGTTTCCTTATACGCGGGAGAATGGGTGCAAACGCGATATTGAGAAATATCTGCTTCTAAAACCAAAACGGAGCTACCTCACAGAACGGTCTTCAATGTGTGCATTCAACTTACGGAGTTAAACTGATGTGTGTTTGCAGGAGTTTCTAAACCCTTTCTGTGAAGAAGTGGAAAACGCATTTTCCCAGCCAAATGCAGGCATTCAAGAAATAGCTGGAAATCTCCGTCTAAAACACAAAAAGAACGTATCTTGCAAACTGCTCTGCTGGGTGTTCGCTCAGCTAAGGGAGTTGAATCCGCCTTCAGAATCAGAGAGTGAGAAGCACGGTTCTTCCAGGAGCTGTGTTTCGTCATACCCGGGTGAATGGGTGCAAACGCGATATTGAGAAATATCTGCTTCTAAAACCAAAACGGAGCTACTTAACAGAACGGTCTTCAATGTGTGCATTCAACTTACGGAGTTAAACTGATGTGTGTTTGCAGGAGTTTCTAAACCCTTTCTGTGAAGAAGTGGAAAACGCATTTTCCCAGCCAAATGCAGGCATTCAAGAAATAGCTGGAAATCTCCGTCTAAAACCCAAAAAGAACGTATCTTGCAAACTGCTCTGCTGGGTGTTCGCTCAGCTAAGGGAGTTGAATCCGCCTTCAGAATCAGAGAGTGAGAAGCACGGTTCTTCCAGGAGCTGTGTTTCGTCATACCCGGGTGAATGGGTGCAAACGCGATATTGAGAAATATCTGCTTCTAAAACCAAAACGGAGCTACTTAACAGAACGGTCTTCAATGTGTGCATTCAACTTACGGAGTTAAACTGATGTGTGTTTGCAGGAGTTTCTAAACCCTTTCTGTGAAGAAGTGGAAAACGCATTTTCCCAGCCAAATGCAGGCATTCAAGAAATAGCTGGAAATCTCCGTCTAAAACACAAAAAGAACGTATCTTGCAAACTGCTCTGCTGGGTGTTCGCTCAGCTAAGGGAGTTGAATCCGCCTTCAGAATCAGAGAGTGAGAAGCACGGTTCTTCCAGGAGCTGTGTTTCGTTATACCCGGGTGAATGGGTGCAAACGCGATATTGAGAAATATCTGCTTCTAAAACCAAAACGGAGCTACCTAACAGAACGGTCTTCAATGTGTGCATTCAACATTCGGAGTTAAACTGATGTGTGTTTGCAGGAGTTTCTAAACCCTTTCTGTGAAGAAGTGGAAAACGCATATTCCCAGCCAAATGCAGGCATTCAAGAAATAGCTGGAAATCTCCGTCGAAAACACAAAAAGAACGTATCTTGCAAACTGCTCTGCTGGGTGTTCGCTCAGCTAAGGGAGTTGAATCCGCCTTCAGAATCAGAGAGTGAGAAGCACGGTTCTTCCAGGAGCTGTGTTTCGTCATACCCGGGTGAATGGGTGCAAACGCGATATTGAGAAATATCTGCTTCTAAAACCAAAACGGAGCTACCTAACAGAACGGTCTTCAATGTGTGCATTCAACTTACGGAGTTAAACTGATGTGTGTTTGCAGGAGTTTCTAAACCCTTTCTGTGAAGAAGTGGAAAACGCATTTTCCCAGCCAAATGCAGGCATTCAAGAAATAGCTGGAAATCTCTGTCTAAAACCCAAAAAGAACGTATCTTGCAAACTGCTCTGCTGGGTGTTCGCTCAGCTAAGGGAGTTGAATCTGCCTTCAGAATCAGAGAGTGAGAAGCACGGTTCTTCCAGGAGCTGTGTTTCGTCATACCCGGGTGAATGGGTGCAAACGCGATATTGAGAAATATCTGCTTCTAAAACCAAAACGGAGCTACCTAACAGAACGGTCTTCAATGTGTGCATTCAACTTACGGAGTTAAACTGATGTGTGTTTGCAGGAGTTTCTAAACCCTTTCTGTGAAGAAGTGGAAAACGCATTTTCCCAGCCAAATGCAGGCATTCAAGAAATAGCTGGAAATCTCCGTCTAAAACACAAAAAGAACGTATCTTGCAAACTGCTCTGCTGGGTGTTCGCTCAGCTAAGGGAGTTGAATCCGCCTTCAGAATCAGAGAGTGAGAAGCACGGTTCTTCCAGGAGCTGTGTTTCGTCATACCCGGGTGAATGGGTGCAAACGCGATATTGAGAAATATCTGCTTCTAAAACCAAAACGGAGCTACCTAACAGAACGGTCTTCAATGTGTGCATTCAACTTACGGAGTTAAACTGATGTGTGTTTGCAGTAGTTTCTAAACCCTTTCTGTGAAGAAGTGGAAAACGCATTTTCCCAGCCAAATGCAGGCATTCAAGAAATAGCTGGAAATCTCCGTCTAAAACACAAAAAGAACGTATCTTGCAAACTGCTCTGCTGGGTGTTCGCTCAGCTAAGGGAGTTGAATCCGCCTTCAGAATCAGAGAGTGAGAAGCACGGTTCTTCCAGGAGCTGTGTTTCGTTATACCCGGGTGAATGGGTGCAAACGCGATATTGAGAAATATCTGCTTCTAAAACCAAAACGGAGCTACCTAACAGAACGGTCTTCAATGTGTGCATTCAACTTACGGAGTTAAACTGATGTGTGTTTGCAGGAGTTTCTAAACCCTTTCTGTGAAGAAGTGGAAAACGCATTTTCCCAGCCAAATGCAGGCATTCAAGAAATAGCTGGAAATCTCTGTCTAAAACCCAAAAAGAACGTATCTTGCAAACTGCTCTGCTGGGTGTTCGCTCAGCTAAGGGAGTTGAATCCGCCTTCAGAATCAGAGAGTGAGAAGCACGGTTCTTCCAGGAGCTGTGTTTCGTCATACCCGGGTGAATGGGTGCAAACGCGATATTTAGAAATATCTGCTTCTAAAACCAAAACGGAGCTACCTAACAGAACGGTCTTCAATGTGTGCATTCAACTTACGGAGTTAAACTGATGTGTGTTTGCAGGAGTTTCTAAACCCTTTCTGTGAAGAAGTGGAAAACGCATTTTCCCAGCCAAATGCAGGCATTCAAGAAATAGCTGGAAATCTCCGTCTAAAACACAAAAAGAACGTATCTTGCAAACTGCTCTGCTGGGTGTTCGCTCAGCTAAGGGAGTTGAATCCGCCTTCAGAATCAGAGAGTGAGAAGCACGGTTCTTCCAGGAGCTGTGTTTCGTCATACCCGGGTGAATGGGTGCAAACGCGATATTGAGAAATATCTGCTTCTAAAACCAAAACGGAGCTACCTAACAGAACGGTCTTCAATGTGTGCATTCAACTTACGGAGTTAAACTGATGTGTGTTTGCAGTAGTTTCTAAACCCTTTCTGTGAAGAAGTGGAAAACGCATTTTCCCAGCCAAATGCAGGCATTCAAGAAATAGCTGGAAATCTCCGTCTAAAACACAAAAAGAACGTATCTTGCAAACTGCTCTGCTGGGTGTTCGCTCAGCTAAGGGAGTTGAATCCGCCTTCAGAATCAGAGAGTGAGAAGCACGGTTCTTCCAGGAGCTGTGTTTCGTCATACCCGGGTGAATGGGTGCAAACGCGATATTGAGAAATATCTGCTTCTAAAACCAAAACGGAGCTACCTAACAGAACGGTCTTCAATGTGTGCATTCAACTTACGGAGTTAAACTGATGTGTGTTTGCAGGAGTTTCTAAACCCTTTCTGTGAAGAAGTGGAAAACGCATTTTCCCAGCCAAATGCAGGCATTCAAGAAATAGCTGGAAATCTCCGTCTAAAACACAAAAAGAACGTATCTTGCAAACTGCTCTGCTGGGTGTTCGCTCAGCTAAGGGAGTTGAATCCGCCTTCAGAATCAGAGAGTGAGAAGCACGGTTCTTCCAGGAGCTGTGTTTCGTTATACCCGGGTTAATGGGTGCAAACGCGATATTGAGAAATATCTGCTTCTAAAACCAAAACGGAGCTACCTAACAGAACGGTCTTCAATGTGTGCATTCAACTTACGGAGTTAAACTGATGTGTGTTTGCAGGAGTTTCTAAACCCTTTCTGTGAAGAAGTGGAAAACGCATTTTCCCAGCCAAATGCAGGCATTCAAGAAATAGCTGGAAATCTCCGTCTAAAACACAAAAAGAACGTATCTTGCAAACTGCTCTGCTGGGTGTTCGCTCAGCTAAGAAAGTTGAATCCGCCTTCAGAATCAGAGAGTGAGAAGCACGGTTCTTCCAGGAGCTGTGTTTCGTCATACCCGGGTGAATGGGTGCAAACGCGATATTGAGAAATATCTGCTTCTAAAACCAAAACGGAGCTACCTAACAGAACGGTCTTCAATGTGTGCATTCAACTTACGGAGTTAAACTGATGTGTGTTTGCAGGAGTTTCTAAACCCTTTCTGTGAAGAAGTGGAAAACGCATTTTCCCAGCCAAATGCAGGCATTCAAGAAATAGCTGGAAATCTCCGTCTAAAACACAAAAAGAACGTATCTTGCAAACTGCTCTGCTGGGTGTTCGCTCAGCTAAGGGAGTTGAATCCGCCTTCAGAATCAGAGAGTGAGAGGCACGGTTCTTCCAGGAGCTGTGTTTCGTTATACCCGGGTGAATGGGTGAAAACGCGATATTGAGAAATATCTGCTTCTAAAACCAAAACGGAGCTACCTAACAGAACGGTCTTCAATGTGTCCATTCAACTTACGGAGTTAAACTGATGTGTGTTTGCAGGAGTTTCTAAACCCTTTCTGTGAAGAAGTGGAAAACGCATTTTCCCAGCCAAATGCAGGCATTCAAGAAATAGCTGGAAATCTCCGTCTAAAACACAAAAAGAACGTATCTTGCAAACTGCTCTGCTGGGTGTTCGCTCAGCTAAGGGAGTTGAATCCGCCTTCAGAATCAGAGAGTGAGAAGCACGGTTCTTCCAGGAGCTGTGTTTCGTCATACCCAGGTGAATGGGTGCAAACGCGATATTGAGAAATATCTGCTTCTAAAACCAAAACGGAGCTACCTAACAGAACGGTCTTCAATGTGTGCATTCAACTTACGGAGTTAAACTGATGTGTGTTTGCAGGAGTTTCTAAACCCTTTCTGTGAAGAAGTGGAAAACGCATTTTCCCAGCCAAATGCAGGCATTCAAGAAATAGCTGGAAATCTCCGTCTAAAACACAAAAAGAACGTATCTTGCAAACTGCTCTGCTGGGTGTTCGCTCAGCTAAGGGAGTTGAATCCGCCTTCAGAATCAGAGAGTGAGAAGCACGGTTCTTCCAGGAGCTGTGTTTCGTCATACCCGGGTGAATGGGTGCAAACGCGATATTGAGAAATATCTGCTTCTAAAACCAAAAAGGAGCTACCTAACAGAACGGTCTTCAATGTGTGCATTCAACTTACGGAGTTAAACTGATGTGTGTTTGCAGGAGTTTCTAAACCCTTTCTGTGAAGAAGTGGAAAACGCATTTTCCCAGCCAAATGCAGGCATTCAAGAAATAGCTGGAAATCTCCGTCTAAAACACAAAAAGAACGTATCTTGCAAACTGCTCTGCTGGGTGTTCGCTCAGCTAAGGGAGTTGAATCCGCCTTCAGAATCAGAGAGTGAGAAGCACGGTTCTTCCAGGAGCTGTGTTTCGTCATACCCGGGTGAATGGGTGCAAACGCGATATTGAGAAATATCTGCTTCTAAAACCAAAACGGAGCTACCTAACAGAACGGTCTTCAATGTGTGCATTCAACTTACGGAGTTAAACTGATGTGTGTTTGCAGGAGTTTCTAAACCCTTTCTGTGAAGAAGTGGAAAACGCATTTTCCCAGCCAAATGCAGGCATTCAAGAAATAGCTGGAAATCTCCGTCTAAAACACAAAAAGAACGTATCTTGCAAACTGCTCTGCTGGGTGTTCGCTCAGCTAAGGGAGTTGAATCCGCCTTCAGAATCAGAGAGTGAGAAGCACGGTTCTTCCAGGAGCTGTGTTTCGTCATACCCGGGTGAATGGGTGCAAACGCGATATTGAGAAATATCTGCTTCTAAAACCAAAACGGAGCTACCTAACAGAACGGTCTTCAATGTGTGCATTCAACTTACGGAGTTAAACTGATGTGTGTTTGCAGGAGTTTCTAAACCCTTTCTGTGAAGAAGTGGAAAACGCATTTTCCCAGCCAAATGCAGGCATTCAAGAAATAGCTGGAAATCTCCGTCTAAAACACAAAAAGAACGTATCTTGCAAACTGCTCTGCTGGGTGTTCGCTCAGCTAAGGGAGTTGAATCCGCCTTCAGAATCAGAGAGTGAGAAGCACGGTTCTTCCAGGAGCTGTGTTTCGTTATACCCGGGTTAATGGGTGCAAACGCGATATTGAGAAATATCTGCTTCTAAAACCAAAACGGAGCTACCTCACAGAACGGTCTTCAATGTGTGCATTCAACTTACGGAGTTAAACTGATGTGTGTTTGCAGGAGTTTCTAAACCCTTTCTGTGAAGAAGTGGAAAACGCATTTTCCCAGCCAAATGCAGGCATTCAAGAAATAGCTGGAAATCTCCGTCTAAAACACAAAAAGAACGTATCTTGCAAACTGCTCTGCTGGGTGTTCGCTCAGCTAAGGGAGTTGAATCCGCCTTCAGAATCAGAGAGTGAGAAGCACGGTTCTTCCAGGAGCTGTGTTTCGTTATACCCGGGTTAATGGGTGCAAACGCGATATTGAGAAATATCTGCTTCTAAAACCAAAACGGAGCTACCTAACAGAACGGTCTTCAATGTGTGCATTCAACTTACGGAGTTAAACTGATGTGTGTTTGCAGGAGTTTCTAAACCCTTTCTGTGAAGAAGTGGAAAACGCATTTTCCCAGCCAAATGCAGGCATTCAAGAAATAGCTGGAAATCTCCGTCTAAAACACAAAAAGAACGTATCTTGCAAACTGCTCTGCTGGGTGTTCGCTCAGCTAAGGGAGTTGAATCCGCCTTCAGAATCAGAGAGTGAGAAGCACGGTTCTTCCAGGAGCTGTGTTTCGTCATACCCGGGTGAATGGGTGCAAACGCGATATTGAGAAATATCTGCTTCTAAAACCAAAACGGAGCTACCTAACAGAACGGTCTTCAATGTGTGCATTCAACTTACGGAGTTAAACTGATGTGTGTTTGCAGGAGTTTCTAAACCCTTTCTGTGAAGAAGTGGAAAACGCATTTTCCCAGCCAAATGCAGGCATTCAAGAAATAGCTGGAAATCTCCGTCTAAAACACAAAAAGAACGTATCTTGCAAACTGCTCTGCTGGGTGTTCGCTCAGCTAAGGGAGTTGAATCCGCCTTCAGAATCAGAGAGTGAGAGGCACGGTTCTTCCAGGAGCTGTGTTTCGTTATACCCGGGTGAATGGGTGAAAACGCGATATTGAGAAATATCTGCTTCTAAAACCAAAACGGAGCTACCTAACAGAACGGTCTTCAATGTGTCCATTCAACTTACGGAGTTAAACTGATGTGTGTTTGCAGGAGTTTCTAAACCCTTTCTGTGAAGAAGTGGAAAACGCATTTTCCCAGCCAAATGCAGGCATTCAAGAAATAGCTGGAAATCTCCGTCTAAAACACAAAAAGAACGTATCTTGCAAACTGCTCTGCTGGGTGTTCGCTCAGCTAAGGGAGTTGAATCCGCCTTCAGAATCAGAGAGTGAGAAGCACGGTTCTTCCAGGAGCTGTGTTTCGTCATACCCGGGTGAATGGGTGCAAACGCGATATTGAGAAATATCTGCTTCTAAAACCAAAACGGAGCTACCTAACAGAACGGTCTTCAATGTGTGCATTCAACTTACGGAGTTAAACTGATGTGTGTTTGCAGGAGTTTCTAAACCCTTTCTGTGAAGAAGTGGAAAACGCATTTTCCCAGCCAAATGCAGGCATTCAAGAAATAGCTGGAAATCTCCGTCTAAAACACAAAAAGAACGTATCTTGCAAACTGCTCTGCTGGGTGTTCGCTCAGCTAAGGGAGTTGAATCCGCCTTCAGAATCAGAGAGTGAGAAGCACGGTTCTTCCAGGAGCTGTGTTTCGTCATACCCGGGTGAATGGGTGCAAACGCGATATTGAGAAATATCTGCTTCTAAAACCAAAAAGGAGCTACCTAACAGAACGGTCTTCAATGTGTGCATTCAACTTACGGAGTTAAACTGATGTGTGTTTGCAGGAGTTTCTAAACCCTTTCTGTGAAGAAGTGGAAAACGCATTTTCCCAGCCAAATGCAGGCATTCAAGAAATAGCTGGAAATCTCCGTCTAAAACACAAAAAGAACGTATCTTGCAAACTGCTCTGCTGGGTGTTCGCTCAGCTAAGGGAGTTGAATCCGCCTTCAGAATCAGAGAGTGAGAAGCACGGTTCTTCCAGGAGCTGTGTTTCGTCATACCCGGGTGAATGGGTGCAAACGCGATATTGAGAAATATCTGCTTCTAAAACCAAAACGGAGCTACCTAACAGAACGGTCTTCAATGTGTGCATTCAACTTACGGAGTTAAACTGATGTGTGTTTGCAGGAGTTTCTAAACCCTTTCTGTGAAGAAGTGGAAAACGCATTTTCCCAGCCAAATGCAGGCATTCAAGAAATAGCTGGAAATCTCCGTCTAAAACACAAAAAGAACGTATCTTGCAAACTGCTCTGCTGGGTGTTCGCTCAGCTAAGGGAGTTGAATCCGCCTTCAGAATCAGAGAGTGAGAAGCACGGTTCTTCCAGGAGCTGTGTTTCGTCATACCCGGGTGAATGGGTGCAAACGCGATATTGAGAAATATCTGCTTCTAAAACCAAAACGGAGCTACCTAACAGAACGGTCTTCAATGTGTGCATTCAACTTACGGAGTTAAACTGATGTGTGTTTGCAGGAGTTTCTAAACCCTTTCTGTGAAGAAGTGGAAAACGCATTTTCCCAGCCAAATGCAGGCATTCAAGAAATAGCTGGAAATCTCCGTCTAAAACACAAAAAGAACGTATCTTGCAAACTGCTCTGCTGGGTGTTCGCTCAGCTAAGGGAGTTGAATCCGCCTTCAGAATCAGAGAGTGAGAAGCACGGTTCTTCCAGGAGCTGTGTTTCGTTATACCCGGGTTAATGGGTGCAAACGCGATATTGAGAAATATCTGCTTCTAAAACCAAAACGGAGCTACCTCACAGAACGGTCTTCAATGTGTGCATTCAACTTACGGAGTTAAACTGATGTGTGTTTGCAGGAGTTTCTAAACCCTTTCTGTGAAGAAGTGGAAAACGCATTTTCCCAGCCAAATGCAGGCATTCAAGAAATAGCTGGAAATCTCCGTCTAAAACACAAAAAGAACGTATCTTGCAAACTGCTCTGCTGGGTGTTCGCTCAGCTAAGGGAGTTGAATCCGCCTTCAGAATCAGAGAGTGAGAAGCACGGTTCTTCCAGGAGCTGTGTTTCGTTATACCCGGGTGAATGGGTGCAAACGCGATATTGAGAAATATCTGCTTCTAAAACCAAAACGGAGCTACCTAACAGAACGGTCTTCAATGTGTGCATTCAACTTACGGAGTTAAACTGATGTGTGTTTGCAGGAGTTTCTAAACCCTTTCTGTGAAGAAGTGGAAAACGCATTTTCCCATCCAAATGCAGGCATTCAAGAAATAGCTGGAAATCTCCGTCTAAAACCCAAAAAGAACGTATCTTGCAAACTGCTCTGCTGGGTGTTCGCTCAGCTAAGGGAGTTGAATCCGCCTTCAGAATCAGAGAGTGAGAAGCACGGTTCTTCCAGGAGCTGTGTTTCGTCATACCCGGGTGAATGGGTGCAAACGCGATATTGAGAAATATCTGCTTCTAAAACCAAAACGGAGCTACCTAACAGAACGGTCTTCAATGTGTGCATTCAACTTACGGAGTTAAACTGATGTGTGTTTGCAGGAGTTTCTAAACCCTTTCTGTGAAGAAGTGGAAAACGCATTTTCCCAGCCAAATGCAGGCATTCAAGAAATAGCTGGAAATCTCCGTCTAAAACACAAAAAGAACGTATCTTGCAAACTGCTCTGTTGGGTGTTCGCTCAGCTAAGGGAGTTGAATCCGCCTTCAGAATCAGAGAGTGAGAAGCACGGTTCTTCCAGGAGCTGTGTTTCGTTATACCCGGGTGAATGGGTGCAAACGCGATATTGAGAAATATCTGCTTCTAAAACCAAAACGCAGCAACCTAACAGAACGGTCTTCAATTTGTGCATTCAACAAACGGAGTTAAACTGATGTGTGTTTGCAGGAGTTTCTAAACCCTTTCTGTGAAGAAGTGGAAAACGCATTTTCCCAGCCAAATGCAGGCATTCAAGAAATAGCTGGAAATCTCCGTCTATAACACAAAAAGAACCTATCTTACAAACTGCTCTGCTGGGTGTTCGCTCAGCTAAGGGAGTTGAATCCGCCTTCAGAATCAGAGAGTGAGAAGCACGGTTCTTCCAGGAGCTGTGTTTCGTTATACCCGGGTGAATGGGTGCAAACGCGATATTGAGAAATATCTGCTTCTAAAACCAAAACGGAGCTACCTAACAGAACGGTCTTTAATGTGTGCATTCAACTTACGGAGTTAACTGATGTGTGTTTGCAGGAGTTTCTAAACCCTTTCTGTGAAGAAGTGGAAAACGCATTTTCCCAGCCAAATGCAGGCATTCAAGAAATAGCTGGAAATCTCCGTCTAAAACACAAAAAGAACGTATCTTGCAAACTGCTCTGCTGGGTGTTCGCTCAGCTAAGGGAGCTGAATCCGCCTTCAGAATCAGAGAGTGAGAAGCACGGTTTTTCCAGGAGCTGTGTTTCGTTATACCCGGGTGAATGGGTGCAAACGCGATATTGAGAAATATCTGCTTCTAAAACCAAAACGGAGCTACCTAACCGAACGGTCTTCAATGTGTGCATTCAGCTTACGGAGTTAAACTGATGTGTGTTTGCAGGAGTTTCTCAACCCTTTCTGTGAAGAAGTGGAAAACGCATTTTCCCAGCCAAATGCAGGCATTCTAGAAATAGCTGGAAATCTCCGTCTAAAACACAAAAAGAACGTATCTTGCAAACTGCTCTGCTGGGTGTTCGCTCAGTAAGGGAGTTGAATCCGCCTTCAGAATCAGAGAGTGAGAAGCACGGTTCTTCCAGGAGCTGTGTTTCGTTATACCCGGGTGAATGGGTGCAAACGCGATATTGAGAAATATCTGCTTCTAAAACCAAAACGGAGCTACCTAACAGAACGGTCTTCAATGTGTGCATTCAACTTACGGAGTTAACTGATGTGTGTTTGCAGGAGTTTCTAAACCCTTTCTGTGAAGAAGTGGAAAACGCATTTTCCCAGCCAAATGCAGGCATTCAAGAAATAGCTGGAAATCTCCGTCTAAAACACAAAAAGAACGTATCTTGCAAACTGCTCTGCTGGGTGTTCGCTCAGCTAAGGGAGTTGAATCCGCCTTCAGGATCAGAGAGTGAGAAGCACGGTTCTTCCAGGAGCTGTGTTTCGTTATACCCGGGTGAATGGGTGCAAACGCGATATTGAGAAATATCTGCTTCTAAAACCAAAACGGAGCTACCTAACAGAACGGTCTTCAATGTGTGCATTCAACTTACGTAGTTAAACTGATGAGTGTTTGCAGGAGTTTCTAAACCCTTTCTGTGAAGAAGTGGAAAACGCATTTTCCCAGCCAAATGCAGGCATTCAAGAAATAACTGGAAATCTCCGTCTATAACACAAAAAGAACCTATCTTACAAACTGCTCTGCTGGGTGTTCGCTCAGCTAAGGGAGTTGAATCCGCCTTCAGAATCAGAGAGTGAGAAGCACGGTTCTTCCAGGAGCTGTGTTTCGTTATACCCGGGTGAATGGGTGCAAACGCGATATTGAGAAATATCTGCTTCTAAAACCAAAACGGAGCTACCTAACCGAACGGTCTTCAATGTGTGCATTCAACTTACGGAGTTAAACTGATGTGTGTTTGCAGGAGTTTCTAAACCCTTTCTGTGAAGAAGTGGAAAACGCATTTTCCCAGCCAAATGCAGGCATTCTAGAAATAGCTGGAAATCTCCGTCTAAAACACAAAAAGAACGTATCTTGCAAACTGCTCTGCTGGGTGTTCGCTCAGTAAGGGAGTTGAATCCGCCTTCAGAATCAGAGAGTGAGAAGCACGGTTCTTCCAGGAGCTGTGTTTCGTTATACCCGGGTGAATGGGTGCAAACGCGATATTGAGAAATATCTGCTTCTAAAACCAAAACGGAGCTACCTAACAGAACGGTCTTCAATGTGTGCATTCAACTTACGGAGTTAAACTGATGTGTGTTTGCAGGAGTTTCTAAACCCTTTCTGTGAAGAAGTGGAAAACGCATTTTCCCAGCCAAATGCAGGCATTCAAGAAATAGCTGGAAATCTCCGTCTAAAACACAAAAAGAACGTATCTTGCAAACTGCTCTGCTGGGTGTTCGCTCAGCTAAGGGAGTTGAATCCGCCTTCAGAATCAGAGAGTGAGAAGCACGGTTCTTCCAGGAGCTGTGTTTCGTTATACCCGGGTGAATGGGTGCAAACGCGATATTGAGAAATATCTGCTTCTAAAACCAAAACGGAGCTACCTAACAGAACGGTCTTCAATGTGTGCATTCAACTTACGTAGTTAAACTGATGAGTGTTTGCAGGAGTTTCTAAACCCTTTCTGTGAAGAAGTGGAAAACGCATTTTCCCAGCCAAATGCAGGCATTCAAGAAATAGCTGGAAATCTCCGTCTATAACACAAAAAGAACCTATCTTACAAACTGCTCTGCTGGGTGTTCGCTCAGCTAAGGGAGTTGAATCCGCCTTCAGAATCAGAGAGTGAGAAGCACGGTTCTTCCAGGAGCTGTGTTTCGTTATACCCGGGTGAATGGGTGCAAATGCGATATTGAGAAATATCTGCTTCTAAAACCAAAACGGAGCTACCTAACAGAACGGTCTTCAATGTGTGCATTCAACTTACGGAGTTAACTGATGTGTGTTTGCAGGAGTTTCTAAACCCTTTCTGTGAAGAAGTGGAAAACGCATTTTCCCAGCCAAATGCAGGCATTCAAGAAATAGCTGGAAATCTCCGTCTAAAACACAAAAAGAACGTATCTTGCAAACTGCTCTGCTGGGTGTTCGCTCAGCTAAGGGAGTTGAATCCGCCTTCAGAATCAGAGAGTGAGAAGCACGGTTCTTCCAGGAGCTGTGTTTCATTATACCCGGGCGAATGGGTGCAAACGCGATATTGAGAAATATCTGCTTCTAAAACCAAAACGGAGCTACCTAACAGAACGGTCTTCAATGTGTGCATTCAACTTACGGAGTTAAACTGATGTGTGTTTGCAGGAGTTTCTAAACCCTTTCTGTGAAGAAGTGGAAAACGCATTTTCCCAGCCAAATGCAGGCATTCAAGAAATAGCTGGAAATCTCCGTCTAAAACACAAAAAGAACGTATCTTGCAAACTGCTCTGCTGGGTGTTCGCTCAGCTAAGGGAGTTGAATCCGCCTTCAGAATCAGAGAGTGAGAAGCACGGTTCTTCCAGGAGCTGTGTTTCGTTATACCCGGGTGAATGGGTGCAAACGCGATATTGAGAAATATCTGCTTCTAAAACCAAAACGGAGCTACCTAACCGACCGGTCTTCAATGTGTGCATTCAACGTACGGAGTTAAACTGATGTGTGTTTGCAGGAGTTTCTAAACCCTTTCTGTGAAGAAGTGGAAAACGCATTTTTCCAGCCAAATGCAGGCATTCAAGAAATAGCTGGAAATCTCCGTCTAAAACACAAAAAGAACGTATCTTGCAAACTGCTCTGCTGGGTGTTCGCTCAGCTAAGGGAGTTGAATCCGCCTTCAGAATCAGAGAGTGAGAAGCACGGTTCTTCCAGGAGCTGTGTTTCGTTATACCCGGGTGAATGGGTGCAAACGCGATATTGAGAAATATCTGCTTCTAAAACCAAAACGGAGCTACCTAACCGACCGGTCTTCAATGTGTGCATTCAACGTACGGAGTTAAACTGATGTGTGTTTGCAGGAGTTTCTAAACCCTTTCTGTGAAGAAGTGGAAAACGCATTTTCCCAGCCAAATGAAGGCATTCAAGAAATAGCTGGAAATCTCCGTCTAAAACACAAAAAGAACGTATCTTGCAAACTGCTCTGCTGGGTGTTCGCTCAGCTAAGGGAGTTGAAACCGCCTTCAGAATCAGAGAGTGAGAAGCACGGTTCTTCCAGGAGCTGTGTTTCGTTATACCCGGGTGAATGGGTGCAAACGCGATATTGAGAAATATCTGCTTCTAAAACCAAAACGGAGCTACCTAACCGACCGGTCTTCAATGTGTGCATTCAACGTACGGAGTTAAACTGATGTGTGTTTGCAGGAGTTTCTAAACCCTTTCTGTGAAGAAGTGGAAAACGCATTTTCCCAGCCAAATGCAGGCATTCAAGAAATAGCTGGAAATCTCCGTCTAAAACACAAAAAGAACGTATCTTGCAAACTGCTCTGCTGGGTGTTCGCTCAGCTAAGGGAGTTGAATCCGCCTTCAGAATCAGAGAGTGAGAAGCACGGTTCTTCCAGGAGCTGTGTTTCGTTATACCCGGGTGAATGGGTGCAAACGCGATATTGAGAAATATCTGCTTCTAAAACCAAAACGGAGCTACCTAACAGAACGGTCTTCAATGTGTGCATTCAACTTACGGAGTTAAACTGATGTGTGTTTGCAGGAGTTTCTAAACCCTTTCTGTGAAGAAGTGGAAAACGCATTTTCCCAGCCAAATGCAGGCATTCTAGAAATAGCTGGAAATCTCCGTCTAAAACACAAAAAGAACGTATATTGCAAACTGCTCTGCTGGGTGTTCGCTCCGCTAAGGGAGTTGAATCCGCCTTCAGAATCAGAGAGTGAGAAGCACGGTTCTTCCAGGAGCTGTGTTTTGTTATACCCGGGCGAATGGGTGCAAACGCGATATTGAGAAATATCTGCTTCTAAAACCAAAACGGAGCTACCTAACAGAACGGTCTTCAATGTGTGCATTCAACTTACAAAGTTAAATTGATGTGTGTTTGCAGGAGTTTCTAAACCCTTTCTGTGAAGAAGTGGAAAACGCATTTTCCCAGCCAAAGGCAGGCATTCAAGAAATAGCTGGAAATCTCCGTCTAAAACACAAAAAGAACGTATCTTGCAAACTGCTCTGCTGGGTGTTCGCTCAGCTAAGGGAGTTGAATCCGCCTTCAGAATCAGAGAGTGAGAAGCACGGTTCTTCCAGGAGCTGTGTTTCGTCATACCCGGGTGAATGGGTGCAAACGCGATATTGAGAAATATCTGCTTCTAAAACCAAAACGGAGCTACCTAACAGAACGGTCTTCAATGTGTGCATTCAACTTACGGAGTTAAACTGATGTGTGTTTGCAGTAGTTTCTAAACCCTTTCTGTGAAGAAGTGGAAAACGCATTTTCCCAGCCAAATGCAGGCATTCAAGAAATAGCTGGAAATCTCCGTCTAAAACACAAAAAGAACGTATCTTGCAAACTGCTCTGCTGGGTGTTCGCTCAGCTAAGGGAGTTGAATCCGCCTTCAGAATCAGAGAGTGAGAAGCACGGTTCTTCCAGGAGCTGTGTTTCGTCATACCCGGGTGAATGGGTGCAAACGCGATATTGAGAAATATCTGCTTCTAAAACCAAAACGGAGCTACCTAACAGAACGGTCTTCAATGTGTGCATTCAACTTACGGAGTTAAACTGATGTGTGTTTGCAGGAGTTTCTAAACCCTTTCTGTGAAGAAGTGGAAAACGCATTTTCCCAGCCAAATGCAGGCATTCAAGAAATAGCTGGAAATCTCCGTCTAAAACACAAAAAGAACGTATCTTGCCAACTGCTCTGCTGGGTGTTCGCTCAGCTAAGGGAGTTGAATCCGCCTTCAGAATCAGAGAGTGAGAAGCACGGTTCTTCCAGGAGCTGTGTTTCGTTATACCCGGGTTAATGGGTGCAAACGCGATATTGAGAAATATCTGCTTCTAAAACCAAAACGGAGCTACCTAACAGAACGGTCTTCAATGTGTGCATTCAACTTACGGAGTTAAACTGATGTGTGTTTGCAGGAGTTTCTAAACCCTTTCTGTGAAGAAGTGGAAAACGCATTTTCCCAGCCAAATGCAGGCATTCAAGAAATAGCTGGAAATCTCCGTCTAAAACACAAAAAGAACGTATCTTGCAAACTGCTCTGCTGGGTGTTCGCTCAGCTAAGGGAGTTGAATCCGCCTTCAGAATCAGAGAGTGAGAAGCACGGTTCTTCCAGGAGCTGTGTTTCGTCATACCCGGGTGAATGGGTGCAAACGCGATATTGAGAAATATCTGCTTCTAAAACCAAAACGGAGCTACCTAACAGAACGGTCTTCAATGTGTGCATTCAACTTACGGAGTTAAACTGATGTGTGTTTGCAGGAGTTTCTAAACCCTTTCTGTGAAGAAGTGGAAAACGCATTTTCCCAGCCAAATGCAGGCATTCAAGAAATAGCTGGAAATCTCCGTCTAAAACACAAAAAGAACGTATCTTGCAAACTGCTCTGCTGGGTGTTCGCTCAGCTAAGGGAGTTGAATCCGCCTTCAGAATCAGAGAGTGAGAGGCACGGTTCTTCCAGGAGCTGTGTTTCGTTATACCCGGGTGAATGGGTGAAAACGCGATATTGAGAAATATCTGCTTCTAAAACCAAAACGGAGCTACCTAACAGAACGGTCTTCAATGTGTCCATTCAACTTACGGAGTTAAACTGATGTGTGTTTGCAGGAGTTTCTAAACCCTTTCTGTGAAGAAGTGGAAAACGCATTTTCCCAGCCAAATGCAGGCATTCAAGAAATAGCTGGAAATCTCCGTCTAAAACACAAAAAGAACGTATCTTGCAAACTGCTCTGCTGGGTGTTCGCTCAGCTAAGGGAGTTGAATCCGCCTTCAGAATCAGAGAGTGAGAAGCACGGTTCTTCCAGGAGCTGTGTTTCGTCATACCCGGGTGAATGGGTGCAAACGCGATATTGAGAAATATCTGCTTCTAAAACCAAAACGGAGCTACCTAACAGAACGGTCTTCAATGTGTGCATTCAACTTACGGAGTTAAACTGATGTGTGTTTGCAGGAGTTTCTAAACCCTTTCTGTGAAGAAGTGGAAAACGCATTTTCCCAGCCAAATGCAGGCATTCAAGAAATAGCTGGAAATCTCCGTCTAAAACACAAAAAGAACGTATCTTACAAACTGCTCTGCTGGGTGTTCGCTCAGCTAAGGGAGTTGAATCCGCCTTCAGAATCAGAGAGTGAGAAGCACGGTTCTTCCAGGAGCTGTGTTTCGTCATACCCGGGTGAATGGGTGCAAACGCGATATTGAGAAATATCTGCTTCTAAAACCAAAAAGGAGCTACCTAACAGAACGGTCTTCAATGTGTGCATTCAACTTACGGAGTTAAACTGATGTGTGTTTGCAGGAGTTTCTAAACCCTTTCTGTGAAGAAGTGGAAAACGCATTTTCCCAGCCAAATGCAGGCATTCAAGAAATAGCTGGAAATCTCCGTCTAAAACACAAAAAGAACGTATCTTGCAAACTGCTCTGCTGGGTGTTCGCTCAGCTAAGGGAGTTGAATCCGCCTTCAGAATCAGAGAGTGAGAAGCACGGTTCTTCCAGGAGCTGTGTTTCGTCATACCCGGGTGAATGGGTGCAAACGCGATATTGAGAAATATCTGCTTCTAAAACCAAAACGGAGCTACCTAACAGAACGGTCTTCAATGTGTGCATTCAACTTACGGAGTTAAACTGATGTGTGTTTGCAGGAGTTTCTGAACCCTTTCTGTGAAGAAGTGGAAAACGCATTTTCCCAGCCAAATGCAGGCATTCAAGAAATAGCTGGAAATCTCCGTCTAAAACACAAAAAGAACGTATCTTGCAAACTGCTCTGCTGGGTGTTCGCTCAGCTAAGGGAGTTGAATCCGCCTTCAGAATCAGAGAGTGAGAAGCACGGTTCTTCCAGGAGCTGTGTTTCGTCATACCCGGGTGAATGGGTGCAAACGCGATATTGAGAAATATCTGCTTCTAAAACCAAAACGGAGCTACCTAACAGAACGGTCTTCAATGTGTGCATTCAACTTACGGAGTTAAACTGATGTGTGTTTGCAGGAGTTTCTAAACCCTTTCTGTGAAGAAGTGGAAAACGCATTTTCCCAGCCAAATGCAGGCATTCAAGAAATAGCTGGAAATCTCCGTCTAAAACACAAAAAGAACGTATCTTGCAAACTGCTCTGCTGGGTGTTCGCTCAGCTAAGGGAGTTGAATCCGCCTTCAGAATCAGAGAGTGAGAAGCACGGTTCTTCCAGGAGCTGTGTTTCGTTATACCCGGGTTAATGGGTGCAAACGCGATATTGAGAAATATCTGCTTCTAAAACCAAAACGGAGCTACCTCACAGAACGGTCTTCAATGTGTGCATTCAACTTACGGAGTTAAACTGATGTGTGTTTACAGGAGTTTCTAAACCCTTTCTGTGAAGAAGTGGAAAACGCATTTTCCCAGCCAAATGCAGGCATTCAAGAAATAGCTGGAAATCTCCGTCTAAAACACAAAAAGAACGTATCTTGCAAACTGCTCTGCTGGGTGTTCGCTCAGCTAAGGGAGTTGAATCCGCCTTCAGAATGAGAGAGTGAGAAGCACGGTTCTTCCAGGAGCTGTGTTTCGTTATACCCGGGTGAATGGGTGCAAACGCGATATTGAGAAATATCTGCTTCTAAAACCAAAACGGAGCTACCTAACAGAACGGTCTTCAATGTGTGCATTCAACTTACGGAGTTAAACTGATGTGTGTTTGCAGGAGTTTCTAAACCCTTTCTGTGAAGAAGTGGAAAACGCATTTTCCCATCCAAATGCAGTCATTCAAGAAATAGCTGGAAATCTCCGTCTAAAACCCAAAAAGAACGTATCTTGCAAACTGCTCTGCTGGGTGTTCGCTCAGCTAAGGGAGTTGAATCCGCCTTCAGAATCAGAGAGTGAGAAGCACGGTTCTTCCAGGAGCTGTGTTTCGTCATACCCGGGTGAATGGGTGCAAACGCGATATTGAGAAATATCTGCTTCTAAAACCAAAACGGAGCTACCTAACAGAACGGTCTTCAATGTGTGCATTCAACTTACAAAGTTAAACTGATGTGTGTTTGCAGGAGTTTCTAAACCCTTTCTGTGAAGAAGTGGAAAACGCATTTTCCCAGCCAAATGCAGGCATTCAAGAAATAGCTGGAAATCTCCGTCTAAAACACAAAAAGAACGTATCTTGCAAACTGCTCTGTTGGGTGTTCGCTCAGCTAAGGGAGTTGAATCCGCCTTCAGAATCAGAGAGTGAGAAGCACGGTTCTTCCAGGAGCTGTGTTTCGTTATACCCGGGTGAATGGGTGCAAACGCGATATTGAGAAATATCTGCTTCTAAAACCAAAACGCAGCTACCTAACAGAACGGTCTTCAATTTGTGCATTCAACAAACGGAGTTAAACTGATGTGTGTTTGCAGGAGTTTCTAAACCCTTTCTGTGAAGAAGTGGAAAACGCATTTTCCCAGCCAAATGCAGGCATTCAAGAAATAGCTGGAAATCTCCGTCTATAACACAAAAAGAACCTATCTTACAAACTGCTCTGCTGGGTGTTCGCTCAGCTAAGGGAGTTGAATCCGCCTTCAGAATCAGAGAGTGAGAAGCACGGTTCTTCCAGGAGCTGTGTTTCGTTATACCCGGGTGAATGGGTGCAAACGCGATATTGAGAAATATCTGCTTCTAAAACCAAAACGGAGCTACCTAACAGAACGGTCTTTAATGTGTGCATTCAACTTACGGAGTTAACTGATGTGTGTTTGCAGGAGTTTCTAAACCCTTTCTGTGAAGAAGTGGAAAACGCATTTTCCCAGCCAAATGCAGGCATTCAAGAAATAGCTGGAAATCTCCGTCTAAAACAAAAAAAGAACGTATCTTGCAAACTGCTCTGCTGGGTGTTCGCTCAGCTAAAAGAGCTGAATCCGCCTTCAGAATCAGAGAGTGAGAAGCACGGTTTTTCCAGGAGCTGTGTTTCGTTATACCCGGGTGAATGGGTGCAAACGCGATATTGAGAAATATCTGCTTCTAAAACCAAAACGGAGCTACCTAACCGAACGGTCTTCAATGTGTGCATTCAGCTTACGGAGTTAAACTGATGTGTGTTTGCAGGAGTTTCTCAACCCTTTCTGTGAAGAAGTGGAAAACGCATTTTCCCAGCCAAATGCAGGCATTCTAGAAATAGCTGGAAATCTCCGTCTAAAACACAAAAAGAACGTATCTTGCAAACTGCTCTGCTGGGTGTTCGCTCAGTAAGGGAGTTGAATCCGCCTTCAGAATCAGAGAGTGAGAAGCACGGTTCTTCCAGGAGCTGTGTTTCGTTATACCCGGGTGAATGGGTGCAAACGCGATATTGAGAAATATCTGCTTCTAAAACCAAAACGGAGCTACCTAACAGAACGGTCTTCAATGTGTGCATTCAACTTACGGAGTTAACTGATGTGTGTTTGCAGGAGTTTCTAAACCCTTTCTGTGAAGAAGTGGAAAACGCATTTTCCCAGCCAAATGCAGGCATTCAAGAAATAGCTGGAAATCTCCGTCTAAAACACAAAAAGAACGTATCTTGCAAACTGCTCTGCTGGGTGTTCGCTCAGCTAAGGGAGTTGAATCCGCCTTCAGAATCAGAGAGTGAGAAGCACGGTTCTTCCAGGAGCTGTGTTTCGTTATACCCGGGTGAATGGGTGCAAACGCGATATTGAGAAATATCTGCTTCTAAAACCAAAACGGAGCTACCTAACAGAACGGTCTTCAATGTGTGCATTCAACTTACGTAGTTAAACTGATGAGTGTTTGCAGGAGTTTCTAAACCCTTTCTGTGAAGAAGTGGAAAACGCATTTTCCCAGCCAAATGCAGGCATTCAAGAAATAACTGGAAATCTCCGTCTATAACACAAAAAGAACCTATCTTACAAACTGCTCTGCTGGGTGTTCGCTCAGCTAAGGGAGTTGAATCCGCCTTCAGAATCAGAGAGTGAGAAGCACGGTTCTTCCAGGAGCTGTGTTTCGTTATACCCGGGTGAATGGGTGCAAACGCGATATTGAGAAATATCTGCTTCTAAAACCAAAACGGAGCTACCTAACCGAACGGTCTTCAATGTGTGCATTCAACTTACGGAGTTAAACTGATGTGTGTTTGCAGGAGTTTCTAAACCCTTTCTGTGAAGAAGTGGAAAACGCATTTTCCCAGCCAAATGCAGGCATTCTAGAAATAGCTGGAAATCTCCGTCTAAAACACAAAAAGAACGTATCTTGCAAACTGCTCTGCTGGGTGTTCGCTCAGTAAGGGAGTTGAATCCGCCTTCAGAATCAGAGAGTGAGAAGCACGGTTCTTCCAGGAGCTGTGTTTCGTTATACCCGGGTGAATGGGTGCAAACGCGATATTGAGAAATATCTGCTTCTAAAACCAAAACGGAGCTACCTAACAGAACGGTCTTCAATGTGTGCATTCAACTTACGGAGTTAAACTGATGTGTGTTTGCAGGAGTTTCTAAACCCTTTCTGTGAAGAAGTGGAAAACGCATTTTCCCAGCCAAATGCAGGCATTCAAGAAATAGCTGGAAATCTCCGTCTAAAACACAAAAAGAACGTATCTTGCAAACTGCTCTGCTGGGTGTTCGCTCAGCTAAGGGAGTTGAATCCGCCTTCAGAATCAGAGAGTGAGAAGCACGGTTCTTCCAGGAGCTGTGTTTCGTTATACCCGGGTGAATGGGTGCAAACGCGATATTGAGAAATATCTGCTTCTAAAACCAAAACGGAGCTACCTAACAGAACGGTCTTCAATGTGTGCATTCAACTTACGTAGTTAAACTGATGAGTGTTTGCAGGAGTTTCTAAACCCTTTCTGTGAAGAAGTGGAAAACGCATTTTCCCAGCCAAATGCAGGCATTCAAGAAATAGCTGGAAATCTCCGTCTATAACACAAAAAGAACCTATCTTACAAACTGCTCTGCTGGGTGTTCGCTCAGCTAAGGGAGTTGAATCCGCCTTCAGAATCAGAGAGTGAGAAGCACGGTTCTTCCAGGAGCTGTGTTTCGTTATACCCGGGTGAATGGGTGCAAACGCGATATTGAGAAATATCTGCTTCTAAAACCAAAACGGAGCTACCTAACAGAACGGTCTTCAATGTGTGCATTCAACTTACGGAGTTAAACTGATGTGTGTTTGCAGGAGTTTCTAAACCCTTTCTGTGAAGAAGTGGAAAACGCATTTTCCCAGCCAAATGCAGGCATTCAAGAAATAGCTGGAAATCTCCGTCTAAAACACAAAAAGAACGTATCTTGCAAACTGCTCTGCTGGGTGTTCGCTCAGCTAAGGGAGTTGAATCCGCCTTCAGAATCAGAGAGTGAGAAGCACGGTTCTTCCAGGAGCTGTGTTTCGTTATACCCGGGTGAATGGGTGCAAATGCGATATTGAGAAATATCTGCTTCTAAAACCAAAACGGAGCTACCTAACAGAACGGTCTTCAATGTGTGCATTCAACTTACGGAGTTAACTGATGTGTGTTTGCAGGAGTTTCTAAACCCTTTCTGTGAAGAAGTGGAAAACGCATTTTCCCAGCCAAATGCAGGCATTCAAGAAATAGCTGGAAATCTCCGTCTAAAACACAAAAAGAACGTATCTTGCAAACTGCTCTGCTGGGTGTTCGCTCAGCTAAGGGAGTTGAATCCGCCTTCAGAATCAGAGAGTGAGAAGCACGGTTCTTCCAGGAGCTGTGTTTCATTATACCCGGGCGAATGGGTGCAAACGCGATATTGAGAAATATCTGCTTCTAAAACCAAAACGGAGCTACCTAACAGAACGGTCTTCAATGTGTGCATTCAACTTACGGAGTTAAACTGATGTGTGTTTGCAGGAGTTTCTAAACCCTTTCTGTGAAGAAGTGGAAAACGCATTTTCCCAGCCAAATGCAGGCATTCAAGAAATAGCTGGAAATCT
This sequence comes from Callithrix jacchus, assembly GCF_049354715.1. NCBI lineage: Eukaryota > Metazoa > Chordata > Mammalia > Primates > Cebidae > Callithrix > Callithrix jacchus. The sequence goes on from NC_133515.1 coordinate 3,611,967, forward strand.
CCGTCTAAAACACAAAAAGAACGTATCTTGCAAACTGCTCTGCTGGGTGTTCGCTCAGCTAAGGGAGTTGAATCCGCCTTCAGAATCAGAGAGTGAGAAGCACGGTTCTTCCAGGAGCTGTGTTTCGTTATACCCGGGTGAATGGGTGCAAACGCGATATTGAGAAATATCTGCTTCTAAAACCAAAACGGAGCTACCTAACCGACCGGTCTTCAATGTGTGCATTCAACGTACGGAGTTAAACTGATGTGTGTTTGCAGGAGTTTCTAAACCCTTTCTGTGAAGAAGTGGAAAACGCATTTTTCCAGCCAAATGCAGGCATTCAAGAAATAGCTGGAAATCTCCGTCTAAAACACAAAAAGAACGTATCTTGCAAACTGCTCTGCTGGGTGTTCGCTCAGCTAAGGGAGTTGAATCCGCCTTCAGAATCAGAGAGTGAGAAGCACGGTTCTTCCAGGAGCTGTGTTTCGTTATACCCGGGTGAATGGGTGCAAACGCGATATTGAGAAATATCTGCTTCTAAAACCAAAACGGAGCTACCTAACCGACCGGTCTTCAATGTGTGCATTCAACGTACGGAGTTAAAATGATGTGTGTTTGCAGGAGTTTCTAAACCCTTTCTGTGAAGAAGTGGAAAACGCATTTTCCCAGCCAAATGAAGGCATTCAAGAAATAGCTGGAAATCTCCGTCTAAAACACAAAAAGAACGTATCTTGCAAACTGCTCTGCTGGGTGTTCGCTCAGCTAAGGGAGTTGAAACCGCCTTCAGAATCAGAGAGTGAGAAGCACGGTTCTTCCAGGAGCTGTGTTTCGTTATACCCGGGTGAATGGGTGCAAACGCGATATTGAGAAATATCTGCTTCTAAAACCAAAACGGAGCTACCTAACCGACCGGTCTTCAATGTGTGCATTCAACGTACGGAGTTAAACTGATGTGTGTTTGCAGGAGTTTCTAAACCCTTTCTGTGAAGAAGTGGAAAACGCATTTTCCCAGCCAAATGCAGGCATTCAAGAAATAGCTGGAAATCTCCGTCTAAAACACAAAAAGAACGTATCTTGCAAACTGCTCTGCTGGGTGTTCGCTCAGCTAAGGGAGTTGAATCCGCCTTCAGAATCAGAGAGTGAGAAGCACGGTTCTTCCAGGAGCTGTGTTTCGTTATACCCGGGTGAATGGGTGCAAACGCGATATTGAGAAATATCTGCTTCTAAAACCAAAACGGAGCTACCTAACAGAACGGTCTTCAATGTGTGCATTCAACTTACGGAGTTAAACTGATGTGTGTTTGCAGGAGTTTCTAAACCCTTTCTGTGAAGAAGTGGAAAACGCATTTTCCCAGCCAAATGCAGGCATTCTAGAAATAGCTGGAAATCTCCGTCTAAAACACAAAAAGAACGTATATTGCAAACTGCTCTGCTGGGTGTTCGCTCCGCTAAGGGAGTTGAATCCGCCTTCAGAATCAGAGAGTGAGAAGCACGGTTCTTCCAGGAGCTGTGTTTTGTTATACCCGGGCGAATGGGTGCAAACGCGATATTGAGAAATATCTGCTTCTAAAACCAAAACGGAGCTACCTAACAGAACGGTCTTCAATGTGTGCATTCAACTTACAAAGTTAAATTGATGTGTGTTTGCAGGAGTTTCTAAACCCTTTCTGTGAAGAAGTGGAAAACGCATTTTCCCAGCCAAAGGCAGGCATTCAAGAAATACCTGGAAATCTCCGTCTAAAACACAAAAAGAACGTATCTTGCAAACTGCTCTGCTGGGTGTTCGCTCAGGTAAGCTAGTTGAATCTGCCTTCAGAATCAGAGAGTGAGAAGCACGGTTCTTCCAGGAGCTGTGTTTCGTTATACCCGGGTGAATGGGTGCAAATGCGATATTGAGAAATATCTGCTTCTAAAACCAAAACGGAGCTACCTAACAGAACGGTCTTCAATGTGTGCATTCAACTTAAGGAGTTAACTGATGTGTGTTTGCAGGAGTTTCTAAACCCTTTCTGTGAAGAAGTGGAAAACGCATTTTCCCAGCCAAATGCAGGCATTCAAGAAATAGCTGGAAATCTCCGTCTAAAACACAAAAAGAACGTATCTTGCAAACTGCTCTGCTGGGTGTTCGCTCAGCTAAGGGAGTTGAATCCGCCTTCAGAATCAGAGAGTGAGAAGCACGGTTCTTCCAGGAGCTGTGTTTCATTATACCCGGGCGAATGGGTGCAAACGCGATATTGAGAAATATCTGCTTCTAAAACCAAAACGGAGCTACCTAACAGAACGGTCTTCAATGTGTGCACTCAACTTACGGAGTTAAACTGATGTGTGTTTGCAGGAGTTTCTAAACCCTTTCTGTGAAGAAGTGGAAAACGCATTTTCCCAGCCAAATGCAGGCATTCAAGAAATAGCTGGAAATCTCCGTCTAAAACACAAAAAGGACGTATCTTGCAAACTGCTCTGCTGGGTGTTCGCTCAGTAAGGGAGTTGAATCCGCCTTCAGAATCAGAGAGTGAGAAGCACGGTTCTTCCAGGAGCTGTGTTTCGTTATACCCGGGTGAATGGGTGCAAACGCGATATTGAGAAATATCTGCTTCTAAAACCAAAACGGAGCTACCTAACAGAACGGTCTTCAATGTGTGCATTCAACTTACGTAGTTAAACTGATGAGTGTTAGCAGGAGTTTCTCAACCCTTTCTGTGAAGAAGTGGAAAACGCATTTTCCCAGCCAAATGCAGGCATTCAAGAAATAGCTGGAAATCTCCGTCTAAAACACAAAAAGAACGTATCTTGCAAACTGCTCTGCTGGGTGTTCGCTCAGCTAAGGGAGTTGAATCCGCCTTCAGAATCAGAGAGTGAGAAGCACGGTTCTTCCAGGAGCTGTGTTTCGTTATACCCGGGTGAATGGGTGCAAACGCGATATTGAGAAATATCTGCTTCTAAAACCAAAACGGAGCTACCTAACCGACCGGTCTTCAATGTGTGCATTCAACGTACGGAGTTAAACTGATGTGTGTTTGCAGGAGTTTCTAAACCCTTTCTGTGAAGAAGTGGAAAACGCATTTTCCCAGCCAAATGCAGGCATTCAAGAAATAGCTGGAAATCTCCGTCTAAAACACAAAAAGAACGTATCTTGCAAACTGCTCTGCTGGGTGTTCGCTCAGCTAAGGGAGTTGAATCCGCCTTCAGAATCAGAGAGTGAGAAGCACGGTTCTTCCAGGAGCTGTGTTTCGTTATACCCGGGTGAATGGGTGCAAACGCGATATTGAGAAATATCTGCTTCTAAAACCAAAACGGAGCTACCTAACCGACCGGTCTTCAATGCGTGCATTCAACGTACGGAGTTAAACTGATGTGTGTTTGCAGGAGTTTCTAAACCCTTTCTGTGAAGAAGTGGAAAACGCATTTTCCCAGCCAAAGGCAGGCATTCAAGAAATAGCTGGAAATCTCCGTCTAAAACACAAAAAGAACGTATCTTGCAAACTGCTCTGCTGGGTGTTCGCTCAGGTAAGCTAGTTGAATCTGCCTTCAGAATCAGAGAGTGAGAAGCACGGTTCTTCCAGGAGCTGTGTTTCGTTATACCCGGGTGAATGGGTGTAAATGCGATATTGAGAAATATCTGCTTCTAAAACCAAAACGGAGCTACCTAACAGAACGGTCTTCAATGTGTGCATTCAACTTAAGGAGTTAACTGATGTGTGTTTGCAGGAGTTTCTAAACCCTTTCTGTGAAGAAGTGGAAAACGCATTTTCCCAGCCAAATGCAGGCATTCAAGAAATAGCTGGAAATCTCCGTCTAAAACACAAAAAGAACGTATCTTGCAAACTGCTCTGCTGGGTGTTCGCTCAGCTAAGGGAGTTGAATCCGCCTTCAGAATCAGAGAGTGAGAAGCACGGTTCTTCCAGGAGCTGTGTTTCATTATACCCGGGCGAATGGGTGCAAACGCGATATTGAGAAATATCTGCTTCTAAAACCAAAACGGAGCTACCTAACAGAACGGTCTTCAATGTGTGCACTCAACTTACGGAGTTAAACTGATGTGTGTTTGCAGGAGTTTCTAAACCCTTTCTGTGAAGAAGTGGAAAACGCATTTTCCCAGCCAAATGCAGGCATTCAAGAAATAGCTGGAAATCTCCGTCTAAAACACAAAAAGGACGTATCTTGCAAACTGCTCTGCTGGGTGTTCGCTCAGTAAGGGAGTTGAATCCGCCTTCAGAATCAGAGAGTGAGAAGCACGGTTCTTCCAGGAGCTGTGTTTCGTTATACCCGGGTGAATGGGTGCAAATGCGATATTGAGAAATATCTGCTTCTAAAACCAAAACGGAGCTACCTAACAGAACGGTCTTCAATGTGTGCATTCAACTTACGGAGTTAACTGATGTGTGTTTGCAGGAGTTTCTAAACCCTTTCTGTGAAGAAGTGGAAAACGCATTTTCCCAGCCAAATGCAGGCATTCAAGAAATAGCTGGAAATCTCCGTCTAAAACACAAAAAGAACGTATCTTGCAAACTGCTCTGCTGGGTGTTCGCTCAGCTAAGGGAGTTGAATCCGCCTTCAGAATCAGAGAGTGAGAAGCACGGTTCTTCCAGGAGCTGTGTTTCTTTATACCCGGGTGAATGGGTGCAAACGCGATATTGAGAAATATCTGCTTCTAAAACCAAAACGGAGCTACCTAACAGAACGGTCTTCAATGTGTGCATTCAACTTACGGAGTTAACTGATGTGTGTTTGCAGGAGTTTCTAAACCCTTTCTGTGAAGAAGTGGAAAACGCATTTTCCCAGCCAAATGCAGGCATTCGAGAAATAGCTGGAAATCTCCGTCTAAAACACAAAAAGAACGTATCTTGCAAACTGCTCTGCTGGGTGTTCGCTCAGCTAAGGGAGTTGAATCCGCCTTCAGAATCAGAGAGTGAGAAGCACGGTTCTTCCAGGAGCTGTGTTTCGTCATACCCGGGTGAATGGGTGCAAACGCGATATTGAGAAATATCTGCTTCTAAAACCAAAACGGAGCTACCTAACAGAACGGTCTTCAATGTGTGCATTCAACTTACGGAGTTAAACTGATGTGTGTTTGCAGGAGTTTCTAAACCCTTTCTGTGAAGAAGTGGAAAATGCATTTTCCCAGCCAAATGCAGGCATTCAAGAAATAGCTGGAAATCTCCGTCTAAAACACAAAAAGAACGTATCTTGCAAACTGCTCTGCTGGGTGTTCGCTCAGCTAAGGGAGTTGAATCCGCCTTCAGAATCAGAGAGTGAGAAGCACGGTTCTTCCAGGAGCTGTGTTTCGTCATACCCGGGTGAATGGGTGCAAACGCGATATTGAGAAATATCTGCTTCTAAAACCAAAACGGAGCTACCTAACAGAACGGTCTTCAATGTGTGCATTCAACTTACGGAGCTAAACTGATGTGTGTTTGCAGGAGTTTCTAAACCCTTTCTGTGAAGAAGTGGACAACGCATTTTCCCAGCCAAATGCAGGCATTCAAGAAATAGCTGGAAATCTCCGTCTAAAACACAAAAAGAACGTATCTTGCAAACTGCTCTGCTGGGTGTTCGCTCAGCTAAGGGAGTTGAATCCGCCTTCAGAATCAGAGAGTGAGAAGCACGGTTCTTCCAGGAGCTGTGTTTCGTCATACCCGGGTGAATGGGTGCAAACGCGATATTGAGAAATATCTGCTTCTAAAACCAAAACGGAGCTACCTAACAGAACGGTCTTCAATGTGTGCATTCAACTTACGGAGTTAAACTGATGTGTGTTTGCAGGAGTTTCTAAACCCTTTCTGTGAAGAAGTGGAAAACGCATTTTCCCAGCCAAATGCAGGCATTCAAGAAATAGCTGGAAATCTCCGTCTAAAACACAAAAAGAACGTATCTTGCAAACTGCTCTGCTGGGTGTTCGCTCAGCTAAGGGAGTTGAATCCGCCTTCAGAATCAGAGAGTGAGAAGCACGGTTCTTCCAGGAGCTGTGTTTCGTCATACCCGGGTGAATGGGTGCAAACGCGATATTGAGAAATATCTGCTTCTAAAACCAAAACGGAGCTACCTAACAGAACGGTCTTCAATGTGTGCATTCAACTTACGGAGTTAAACTGATGTGTGTTTGCAGGAGTTTCTAAACCCTTTCTGTGAAGAAGTGGAAAACGCATTTTCCCAGCCAAATGCAGGCATTCAAGAAATAGCTGGAAATCTCCGTCTAAAACACAAAAAGAACGTATCTTGCAAACTGCTCTGCTGGGTGTTCGCTCAGCTAAGGGAGTTGAATCCGCCTTCAGAATCAGAGAGTGAGAAGCACGGTTCTTCCAGGAGCTGTGTTTCGTTATACCCGGGTGAATGGGTGCAATCGCGATATTGAGAAATATCTGCTTCTAAAACCAAAACGGAGCTACCTAACAGAACGGTCTTCAATGTGTGCATTCAACTTACGGAGTTAAACTGATGTGTGTTTGCAGGAGTTTCTAAACCCTTTCTGTGAAGAAGTGGAAAACGCATTTTCCCAGCCAAATGCAGGCATTCAAGAAATAGCTGGAAATCTCCGTCTAAAACACAAAAAGAACGTATCTTGCAAACTGCTCTGCTGGGTGTTCGCTCAGCTAAGGGAGTTGAATCCGCCTTCAGAATCAGAGAGTGAGAAGCACGGTTCTTCCAGGAGCTGTGTTTCGTCATACCCGGGTGAATGGGTGCAAACGCGATATTGAGAAATATCTGCTTCTAAAACCAAAACGGAGCTACCTAACAGAACGGTCTTCAATGTGTGCATTCAACTTACGGAGTTAAACTGATGTGTGTTTGCAGGAGTTTCTAAACCCTTTCTGTGAAGAAGTGGAAAACGCATTTTCCCAGCCAAATGCAGGCATTCAAGAAATAGCTGGAAATCTCCGTCTAAAACACAAAAAGAACGTATCTTGCAAACTGCTCTGCTGGGTGTTCGCTCAGCTAAGGGAGTTGAATCCGCCTTCAGAATCAGAGAGTGAGAAGCACGGTTCTTCCAGGAGCTGTGTTTCGTCATACCCGGGTGAATGGGTGCAAACGCGATATTGAGAAATATCTGCTTCTAAAACCAAAACGGAGCTACCTAACAGAACGGTCTTCAATGTGTGCATTCAACTTACGGAGTTAAACTGATGTGTGTTTGCAGGAGTTTCTAAACCCTTTCTGTGAAGAAGTGGAAAACGCATTTTCCCAGCCAAATGCAGGCATTCAAGAAATAGCTGGAAATCTCCGTCTAAAACACAAAAAGAACGTATCTTGCAAACTGCTCTGCTGGGTGTTCGCTCAGCTAAGGGAGTTGAATCCGCCTTCAGAATCAGAGAGTGAGAAGCACGGTTCTTCCAGGAGCTGTGTTTCGTCATACCCGGGTGAATGGGTGCAAACGCGATATTGAGAAATATCTGCTTCTAAAACCAAAACGGAGCTACCTAACAGAACGGTCTTCAATGTGTGCATTCAACTTACGGAGTTAAACTGATGTGTGTTTGCAGGAGTTTCTAAACCCTTTCTGTGAAGAAGTGGAAAACGCATTTTCCCAGCCAAATGCAGGCATTCAAGAAATAGCTGGAAATCTCCGTCTAAAACACAAAAAGAACGTATCTTGCAAACTGCTCTGCTGGGTGTTCGCTCAGCTAAGGGAGTTGAATCCGCCTTCAGAATCAGAGAGTGAGAAGCACGGTTCTTCCAGGAGCTGTGTTTCGTCATACCCGGGTGAATGGGTGCAAACGCGATATTGAGAAATATCTGCTTCTAAAACCAAAACGGAGCTACCTAACAGAACGGTCTTCAATGTGTGCATTCAACTTACGGAGTTAAACTGATGTGTGTTTGCAGGAGTTTCTAAACCCTTTCTGTGAAGAAGTGGAAAACGCATTTTCCCAGCCAAATGCAGGCATTCAAGAAATAGCTGGAAATCTCCGTCTAAAACACAAAAAGAACGTATCTTGCAAACTGCTCTGCTGGGTGTTCGCTCAGCTAAGGGAGTTGAATCCGCCTTCAGAATCAGAGAGTGAGAAGCACGGTTCTTCCAGGAGCTGTGTTTCGTCATACCCGGGTGAATGGGTGCAAACGCGATATTGAGAAATATCTGCTTCTAAAACCAAAACGGAGCTACCTAACAGAACGGTCTTCAATGTGTGCATTCAACTTACGGAGTTAAACTGATGTGTGTTTGCAGGAGTTTCTAAACCCTTTCTGTGAAGAAGTGGAAAACGCATTTTCCCAGCCAAATGCAGGCATTCAAGAAATAGCTGGAAATCTCCGTCTAAAACACAAAAAGAACGTATCTTGCAAACTGCTCTGCTGGGTGTTCGCTCAGCTAAGGGAGTTGAATCCGCCTTCAGAATCAGAGAGTGAGAAGCACGGTTCTTCCAGGAGCTGTGTTTCGTTATACCCGGGTGAATGGGTGCAAACGCGATATTGAGAAATATCTGCTTCTAAAACCAAAACGGAGCTACCTCACAGAACGGTCTTCAATGTGTGCATTCAACTTACGGAGTTAAACTGATGTGTGTTTGCAGGAGTTTCTAAACCCTTTCTGTGAAGAAGTGGAAAACGCATTTTCCCAGCCAAATGCAGGCATTCAAGAAATAGCTGGAAATCTCCGTCTAAAACACAAAAAGAACGTATCTTGCAAACTGCTCTGCTGGGTGTTCGCTCAGCTAAGGGAGTTGAATCCGCCTTCAGAATCAGAGAGTGAGAAGCACGGTTCTTCCAGGAGCTGTGTTTCGTCATACCCGGGTGAATGGGTGCAAACGCGATATTGAGAAATATCTGCTTCTAAAACCAAAACGTAGCTACCTAACAGAACGGTCTTCAATGTGTGCATTCAACTTACGGAGTTAAACTGATGTGTGTTTGCAGGAGTTTCTAAACCCTTTCTGTGAAGAAGTGGAAAACGCATTTTCCCAGCCAAATGCAGGCATTCAAGAAATAGCTGGAAATCTCCGTCTAAAACACAAAAAGAACGTATCTTGCAAACTGCTCTGCTGGGTGTTCGCTCAGCTAAGGGAGTTGAATCCGCCTTCAGAATCAGAGAGTGAGAAGCACGGTTCTTCCAGGAGCTGTGTTTCGTTATACCCGGGTGAATGGGTGCAAACGCGATATTGAGAAATATCTGCTTCTAAAACCAAAACGGAGCTACCTCACAGAACGGTCTTCAATGTGTGCATTCAACTTACGGAGTTAAACTGATGTGTGTTTCCAGGAGTTTCTAAACCCTTTCTGTGAAGAAGTGGAAAACGCATTTTCCCAGCCAAATGCAGGCATTCAAGAAATAGCTGGAAATCTCCGTCTAAAACACAAAAAGAACGTATCTTGCAAACTGCTCTGCTGGGTGTTCGCTCAGCTAAGGGAGTTGAATCCGCCTTCAGAATCAGAGAGTGAGAAGCACGGTTCTTCCAGGAGCTGTGTTTCGTCATACCCGGGTGAATGGGTGCAAACGCGATATTGAGAAATATCTGCTTCTAAAACCAAAACGGAGCTACCTAACAGAACGGTCTTCAATGTGTGCATTCAACTTACGGAGTTAAACTGATGTGTGTTTGCAGGAGTTTCTAAACCCTTTCTGTGAAGAAGTGGAAAACGCATTTTCCCAGCCAAATGCAGGCATTCAAGAAATAGCTGGAAATCTCCGTCTAAAACACAAAAAGAACGTATCTTGCAAACTGCTCTGCTGGGTGTTCGCTCAGCTAAGGGAGTTGAATCCGCCTTCAGAATCAGAGAGTGAGAAGCACGGTTCTTCCAGGAGCTGTGTTTCGTCATACCCGGGTGAATGGGTGCAAACGCGATATTGAGAAATATCTGCTTCTAAAACCAAAACGGAGCTACCTAACAGAACGGTCTTCAATGTGTGCATTCAACTTACGGAGTTAAACTGATGTGTGTTTGCAGGAGTTTCTAAACCCTTTCTGTGAAGAAGTGGAAAACGCATTTTCCCAGCCAAATGCAGGCATTCAAGAAATAGCTGGAAATCTCCGTCTAAAACACAAAAAGAACGTATCTTGCAAACTGCTCTGCTGGGTGTTCGCTCTGCTAAGGGAGTTGAATCCGCCTTCAGAATCAGAGAGTGAGAAGCACGGTTCTTCCAGGAGCTGTGTTTCTTTATACCCGGGTGAATGGGTGCAAACGCGATATTGAGAAATATCTGCTTCTAAAACCAAAACGGAGCTACCTAACAGAACGGTCTTCAATGTGTGCATTCAACTTACGGAGTTAAACTGATGTGTGTTTGCAGGAGTTTCTAAACCCTTTCTGTGAAGAAGTGGAAAACGCATATTCCCAGCCAAATGCAGGCATTCAAGAAATAGCTGGAAATCTCCGTCGAAAACACAAAAAGAACGTATCTTGCAAACTGCTCTGCTGGGTGTTCGCTCAGCTAAGGGAGTTGAATCCGCCTTCAGAATCAGAGAGTGAGAAGCACGGTTCTTCCAGGAGCTGTGTTTCGTTATACCCGGGTGAATGGGTGCAAACGCGATATTGAGAAATATCTGCTTCTAAAACCAAAACGGAGCTACCTAACAGAACGGTCTTCAATGTGTGCATTCAACTTACGGAGTTAAACTGATGTGTGTTTGCAGGAGTTTCTAAACCCTTTCTGTGAAGAAGTGGAAAACGCATTTTCCCAGCCAAATGCAGGCATTCAAGAAATAGCTGGAAATCTCTGTCTAAAACACAAAAAGAACGTATCTTGCAAACTGCTCTGCTGGGTGTTCGCTCAGCTAAGGGAGTTGAATCCGCCTTCAGAATCAGAGAGTGAGAAGCACGGTTCTTCCAGGAGCTGTGTTTCGTCATACCCGGGTGAATGGGTGCAAACGCGATATTGAGAAATATCTGCTTCTAAAACCAAAACGGAGCTACCTAACAGAACGGTCTTCAATGTGTGCATTCAACTTACGGAGTTAAACTGATGTGTGTTTGCAGGAGTTTCTAAACCCTTTCTGTGAAGAAGTGGAAAACGCATTTTCCCAGCCAAATGCAGGCATTCAAGAAATAGCTGGAAATCTCCGTCTAAAACACAAAAAGAACGTATCTTGCAAACTGCTCTGCTGGGTGTTCGCTCAGCTAAGGGAGTTGAATCCGCCTTCAGAATCAGAGAGTGAGAAGCACGGTTCTTCCAGGAGCTGTGTTTCGTTATACCCGGGTCAATGGGTGCAAACGCGATATTGAGAAATATCTGCTTCTAAAACCAAAACGGAGCTACCTAACAGAACGGTCTTCAATGTGTGCATTCAACTTACGGAGTTAAACTGATGTGTGTTTGCAGGAGTTTCTAAACCCTTTCTGTGAAGAAGTGGAAAACGCATTTTCCCAGCCAAATGCAGGCATTCAAGAAATAGCTGGAAATCTCCGTCTAAAACACAAAAAGAACGTATATTGCAAACTGCTCTGCTGGGTGTTCGCTCAGCTAAGGGAGTTGAATCCGCCTTCAGAATCAGAGAGTGAGAAGCACGGTTCTTCCAGGAGCTGTGTTTCGTTATACCCGGGTGAATGGGTGCAAACGCGATATTGAGAAATATCTGCTTCTAAAACCAAAACGCAGCTACCTAACAGAACGGTCTTCAATTTGTGCATTCAACAAACGGAGTTAAACTGATGTGTGTTTGCAGGAGTTTCTAAACCCTTTCTGTGAAGAAGTGGAAAACGCATTTTCCCAGCCAAATGCAGGCATTCAAGAAATAGCTGGAAATCTCCGTCTAAAACACAAAAAGAACGTATCTTGCAAACTGCTCTGCTGGGTGTTCGCTCAGCTAAGGGAGTTGAATCCGCCTTCAGAATCAGAGAGTGAGAAGCACGGTTCTTCCAGGAGCTGTGTTTCGTCATACCCGGGTGAATGGGTGCAAACGCGATATTGAGAAATATCTGCTTCTAAAACCAAAACGGAGCTACCTAACAGAACGGTCTTCAATGTGTGCATTCAACTTACGGAGTTAAACTGATGTGTGTTTGCAGGAGTTTCTAAACCCTTTCTGTGAAGAAGTGGAAAACGCATTTTCCCAGCCAAATGCAGGCATTCAAGAAATAGCTGGAAATCTCCGTCTAAAACACAAAAAGAACGTATCTTGCAAACTGCTCTGCTGGGTGTTCGCTCAGCTAAGGGAGTTGAATCCGCCTTCAGAATCAGAGAGTGAGAAGCACGGTTCTTCCAGGAGCTGTGTTTCGTTATACCCGGGTGAATGGGTGCAAACGCGATATTGAGAAATATCTGCTTCTAAAACCAAAACGGAGCTACCTAACAGAACGGTCTTCAATGTGTGCATTCAACATTCGGAGTTAAACTGATGTGTGTTTGCAGGAGTTTCTAAACCCTTTCTGTGAAGAAGTGGAAAACGCATTTTCCCAGCCAAATGCAGGCATTCAAGAAATAGCTGGAAATCTCCGTCTAAAACACAAAAAGAACGTATCTTGCAAACTGCTCTGCTGGGTGTTCGCTCAGCTAAGGGAGTTGAATCCGCCTTCAGAATCAGAGAGTGAGAAGCACGGTTCTTCCAGGAGCTGTGTTTCGTCATACCCGGGTGAATGGGTGCAAACGCGATATTGAGAAATATCTGCTTCTAAAACCAAAACGGAGCTACTTAACAGAACGGTCTTCAATGTGTGCATTCAACTTACGGAGTTAAACTGATGTGTGTTTGCAGGAGTTTCTAAACCCTTTCTGTGAAGAAGTGGAAAACGCATTTTCCCAGCCAAATGCAGGCATTCAAGAAATAGCTGGAAATCTCCGTCTAAAACACAAAAAGAACGTATCTTGCAAACTGCTCTGCTGGGTGTTCGCTCAGCTAAGGGAGTTGAATCCGCCTTCAGAATCAGAGAGTGAGAAGCACGGTTCTTCCAGGAGCTGTGTTTCGTTATACCCGGGTCAATGGGTGCAAACGCGATATTGAGAAATATCTGCTTCTAAAACCAAAACGGAGCTACCTAACAGAACGGTCTTCAATGTGTGCATTCAACTTACGGAGTTAAACTGATGTGTGTTTGCAGGAGTTTCTAAACCCTTTCTGTGAAGAAGTGGAAAACGCATTTTCCCAGCCAAATGCAGGCATTCAAGAAATAGCTGGAAATCTCCGTCTAAAACACAAAAAGAACGTATATTGCAAACTGCTCTGCTGGGTGTTCGCTCAGCTAAGGGAGTTGAATCCGCCTTCAGAATCAGAGAGTGAGAAGCACGGTTCTTCCAGGAGCTGTGTTTCGTTATACCCGGGTGAATGGGTGCAAACGCGATATTGAGAAATATCTGCTTCTAAAACCAAAACGCAGCTACCTAACAGAACGGTCTTCAATTTGTGCATTCAACAAACGGAGTTAAACTGATGTGTGTTTGCAGGAGTTTCTAAACCCTTTCTGTGAAGAAGTGGAAAACGCATTTTCCCAGCCAAATGCAGGCATTCAAGAAATAGCTGGAAATCTCCGTCTAAAACACAAAAAGAACGTATCTTGCAAACTGCTCTGCTGGGTGTTCGCTCAGCTAAGGGAGTTGAATCCGCCTTCAGAATCAGAGAGTGAGAAGCACGGTTCTTCCAGGAGCTGTGTTTCGTCATACCCGGGTGAATGGGTGCAAACGCGATATTGAGAAATATCTGCTTCTAAAACCAAAACGGAGCTACCTAACAGAACGGTCTTCAATGTGTGCATTCAACTTACGGAGTTAAACTGATGTGTGTTTGCAGGAGTTTCTAAACCCTTTCTGTGAAGAAGTGGAAAACGCATTTTCCCAGCCAAATGCAGGCATTCAAGAAATAGCTGGAAATCTCCGTCTAAAACACAAAAAGAACGTATCTTGCAAACTGCTCTGCTGGGTGTTCGCTCAGCTAAGGGAGTTGAATCCGCCTTCAGAATCAGAGAGTGAGAAGCACGGTTCTTCCAGGAGCTGTGTTTCGTTATACCCGGGTGAATGGGTGCAAACGCGATATTGAGAAATATCTGCTTCTAAAACCAAAACGGAGCTACCTAACAGAACGGTCTTCAATGTGTGCATTCAACATTCGGAGTTAAACTGATGTGTGTTTGCAGGAGTTTCTAAACCCTTTCTGTGAAGAAGTGGAAAACGCATTTTCCCAGCCAAATGCAGGCATTCTAGAAATAGCTGGAAATCTCCGTCTAAAACACAAAAAGAACGTATCTTGCAAACTGCTCTGCTGGGTGTTCGCTCAGCTAAGGGAGTTGAATCCGCCTTCAGAATCAGAGAGTGAGAAGCACGGTTCTTCCAGGAGCTGTGTTTCGTCATACCCGGGTGAATGGGTGCAAACGCGATATTGAGAAATATCTGCTTCTAAAACCAAAACGGAGCAACTTAACAGAACGGTCTTCAATGTGTGCATTCAACTTACGGAGTTAAACTGATGTGTGTTTGCAGGAGTTTCTAAACCCTTTCTGTGAAGAAGTGGAAAACGCATTTTCCCAGCCAAATGCAGGCATTCAAGAAATAGCTGGAAATCTCCGTCTAAAACACAAAAAGAACGTATCTTGCAAACTGCTCTGCTGGGTGTTCGCTCAGCTAAGGGAGTTGAATCCGCCTTCAGAATCAGAGAGTGAGAAGCACGGTTCTTCCAGGAGCTGTGTTTCGTTATACCCGGGTGAATGGGTGCAAACGCGATATTGAGAAATATCTGCTTCTAAAACCAAAACGGAGCTACCTAACAGAACGGTCTTCAATGTGTGCATTCAACATTCGGAGTTAAACTGATGTGTGTTTGCAGGAGTTTCTAAACCCTTTCTGTGAAGAAGTGGAAAACGCATATTCCCAGCCAAATGCAGGCATTCAAGAAATAGCTGGAAATCTCCGTCGAAAACACAAAAAGAACGTATCTTGCAAACTGCTCTGCTGGGTGTTCGCTCAGCTAAGGGAGTTGAATCCGCCTTCAGAATCAGAGAGTGAGAAGCACGGTTCTTCCAGGAGCTGTGTTTCGTCATACCCGGGTGAATGGGTGCAAACGCGATATTGAGAAATATCTGCTTCTAAAACCAAAACGGAGCTACCTAACAGAACGGTCTTCAATGTGTGCATTCAACTTACGGAGTTAAACTGATGTGTGTTTGCAGGAGTTTCTAAACCCTTTCTGTGAAGAAGTGGAAAACGCATTTTCCCAGCCAAATGCAGGCATTCAAGAAATACCTGGAAATCTCTGTCTAAAACCCAAAAAGAACGTATCTTGCAAACTGCTCTGCTGGGTGTTCGCTCAGCTAAGGGAGTTGAATCCGCCTTCAGAATCAGAGAGTGAGAAGCACGGTTCTTCCAGGAGCTGTGTTTCGTCATACCCGGGTGAATGGGTGCAAACGCGATATTGAGAAATATCTGCTTCTAAAACCAAAACGGAGCTACCTAACAGAACGGTCTTCAATGTGTGCATTCAACTTACGGAGTTAAACTGATGTGTGTTTGCAGGAGTTTCTAAACCCTTTCTGTGAAGAAGTGGAAAACGCATTTTCCCAGCCAAATGCAGGCATTCAAGAAATAGCTGGAAATCTCCGTCTAAAACACAAAAAGAACGTATCTTGCAAACTGCTCTGCTGGGTGTTCGCTCAGCTAAGGGAGTTGAATCCGCCTTCAGAATCAGAGAGTGAGAAGCACGGTTCTTCCAGGAGCTGTGTTTCGTCATACCCGGGTGAATGGGTGCAAACGCGATATTGAGAAATATCTGCTTCTAAAACCAAAACGGAGCTACCTAACAGAACGGTCTTCAATGTGTGCATTCAACTTACGGAGTTAAACTGATGTGTGTTTGCAGTAGTTTCTAAACCCTTTCTGTGAAGAAGTGGAAAACGCATTTTCCCAGCCAAATGCAGGCATTCAAGAAATAGCTGGAAATCTCCGTCTAAAACACAAAATGAACGTATCTTGCAAACTGCTCTGCTGGGTGTTCGCTCAGCTAAGGGAGTTGAATCCGCCTTCAGAATCAGAGAGTGAGAAGCACGGTTCTTCCAGGAGCTGTGTTTCGTTATACCCGGGTGAATGGGTGCAAACGCGATATTGAGAAATATCTGCTTCTAAAACCAAAACGGAGCTACCTAACAGAACGGTCTTCAATGTGTGCATTCAACATTCGGAGTTAAACTGATGTGTGTTTGCAGGAGTTTCTAAACCCTTTCTGTGAAGAAGTGGAAAACGCATATTCCCAGCCAAATGCAGGCATTCAAGAAATAGCTGGAAATCTCCGTCGAAAACACAAAAAGAACGTATCTTGCAAACTGCTCTGCTGGGTGTTCGCTCAGCTAAGGGAGTTGAATCCGCCTTCAGAATCAGAGAGTGAGAAGCACGGTTCTTCCAGGAGCTGTGTTTCGTCATACCCGGGTGAATGGGTGCAAACGCGATATTGAGAAATATCTGCTTCTAAAACCAAAACGGAGCTACCTAACAGAACGGTCTTCAATGTGTGCATTCAACTTACGGAGTTAAACTGATGTGTGTTTGCAGGAGTTTCTAAACCCTTTCTGTGAAGAAGTGGAAAACGCATTTTCCCAGCCAAATGCAGGCATTCAAGAAATAGCTGGAAATCTCTGTCTAAAACCCAAAAAGAACGTATCTTGCAAACTGCTCTGCTGGGTGTTCGCTCAGCTAAGGGAGTTGAATCCGCCTTCAGAATCAGAGACTGAGAAGCACGGTTCTTCCAGGAGCTGTGTTTCGTCATACCCGGGTGAATGGGTGCAAACGCGATATTGAGAAATATCTGCTTCTAAAACCAAAACGGAGCTACCTAACAGAACGGTCTTCAATGTGTGCATTCAACTTACGGAGTTAAACTGATTTGTGTTTGCAGGAGTTTCTAAACCCTTTCTGTGAAGAAGTGGAAAACGCATTTTCCCAGCCAAATGCAGGCATTCAAGAAATAGCTGGAAATCTCCGTCTAAAACACAAAAAGAACGTATCTTGCAAACTGCTCTGCTGGGTGTTCGCTCAGCTAAGGGAGTTGAATCCGCCTTCAGAATCAGAGAGTGAGAAGCACGGTTCTTCCAGGAGCTGTGTTTCGTCATACCCGGGTGAATGGGTGCAAACGCGATATTGAGAAATATCTGCTTCTAAAACCAAAACGGAGCTACCTAACAGAACGGTCTTCAATGTGTGCATTCAACTTACGGAGTTAAACTGATGTGTGTTTGCAGTAGTTTCTAAACCCTTTCTGTGAAGAAGTGGAAAACGCATTTTCCCAGCCAAATGCAGGCATTCAAGAAATAGCTGGAAATCTCCGTCTAAAACACAAAAAGAACGTATCTTGCAAACTGCTCTGCTGGGTGTTCGCTCAGCTAAGGGAGTTGAATCCGCCTTCAGAATCAGAGAGTGAGAAGCACGGTTCTTCCAGGAGCTGTGTTTCGTTATACCCGGGTGAATGGGTGCAAACGCGATATTGAGAAATATCTGCTTCTAAAACCAAAACGGAGCTACCTAACAGAACGGTCTTCAATGTGTGCATTCAACATTCGGAGTTAAACTGATGTGTGTTTGCAGGAGTTTCTAAACCCTTTCTGTGAAGAAGTGGAAAACGCATATTCCCAGCCAAATGCAGGCATTCAAGAAATAGCTGGAAATCTCCGTCGAAAACACAAAAAGAACGTATCTTGCAAACTGCTCTGCTGGGTGTTCGCTCAGCTAAGGGAGTTGAATCCGCCTTCAGAATCAGAGAGTGAGAAGCACGGTTCTTCCAGGAGCTGTGTTTCGTCATACCCGGGTGAATGGGTGCAAACGCGATATTGAGAAATATCTGCTTCTAAAACCAAAACGGAGCTACCTAACAGAACGGTCTTCAATGTGTGCATTCAACTTACGGAGTTAAACTGATGTGTGTTTGCAGGAGTTTCTAAACCCTTTCTGTGAAGAAGTGGAAAACGCATTTTCCCAGCCAAATGCAGGCATTCAAGAAATAGCTGGAAATCTCTGTCTAAAACCCAAAAAGAACGTATCTTGCAAACTGCTCTGCTGGGTGTTCGCTCAGCTAAGGGAGTTGAATCCGCCTTCAGAATCAGAGAGTGAGAAGCACGGTTCTTCCAGGAGCTGTGTTTCGTCATACCCGGGTGAATGGGTGCAAACGCGATATTGAGAAATATCTGCTTCTAAAACCAAAACGGAGCTACTTAACAGAACGGTCTTCAATGTGTGCATTCAACTTACGGAGTTAAACTGATGTGTGTTTGCAGGAGTTTCTAAACCCTTTCTGTGAAGAAGTGGAAAACGCATTTTCCCAGCCAAATGCAGGCATTCAAGAAATAGCTGGAAATCTCCGTCTAAAACACAAAAAGAACGTATCTTGCAAACTGCTCTGCTGGGTGTTCGCTCAGCTAAGGGAGTTGAATCCGCCTTCAGAATCAGAGAGTGAGAAGCACGGTTCTTCCAGGAGCTGTGTTTCGTTATACCCGGGTTAATGGGTGCAAACGCGATATTGAGAAATATCTGCTTCTAAAACCAAAACGGAGCTACCTAACAGAACGGTCTTCAATGTGTGCATTCAACTTACGGAGTTAAACTGATGTGTGTTTGCAGGAGTTTCTAAACCCTTTCTGTGAAGAAGTGGAAAACGCATTTTCCCAGCCAAATGCAGGCATTCAAGAAATAGCTGGAAATCTCCGTCTAAAACACAAAAAGAACGTATCTTGCAAACTGCTCTGCTGGGTGTTCGCTCAGCTAAGGGAGTTGAATCCGCCTTCAGAATCAGAGAGTGAGAAGCACGGTTCTTCCAGGAGCTGTGTTTCGTCATACCCGGGTGAATGGGTGCAAACGCGATATTGAGAAATATCTGCTTCTAAAACCAAAACGGAGCTACCTAACAGAACGGTCTTCAATGTGTGCATTCAACTTACGGAGTTAAACTGATGTGTGTTTGCAGGAGTTTCTAAACCCTTTCTGTGAAGAAGTGGAAAACGCATTTTCCCAGCCAAATGCAGGCATTCAAGAAATAGCTGGAAATCTCCGTCTAAAACACAAAAAGAACGTATCTTGCAAACTGCTCTGCTGGGTGTTCGCTCAGCTAAGGGAGTTGAATCCGCCTTCAGAATCAGAGAGTGAGAGGCACGGTTCTTCCAGGAGCTGTGTTTCGTTATACCCGGGTGAATGGGTGCAAACGCGATATTGAGAAATATCTGCTTCTAAAACCAAAACGGAGCTACCTAACAGAACGGTCTTCAATGTGTCCATTCAACTTACGGAGTTAAACTGATGTGTGTTTGCAGGAGTTTCTAAACCCTTTCTGTGAAGAAGTGGAAAACGCATTTTCCCAGCCAAATGCAGGCATTCAAGAAATAGCTGGAAATCTCCGTCTAAAACACAAAAAGAACGTATCTTGCAAACTGCTCTGCTGGGTGTTCGCTCAGCTAAGGGAGTTGAATCCGCCTTCAGAATCAGAGAGTGAGAAGCACGGTTCTTCCAGGAGCTGTGTTTCGTCATACCCGGGTGAATGGGTGCAAACGCGATATTGAGAAATATCTGCTTCTAAAACCAAAACGGAGCTACCTAACAGAACGGTCTTCAATGTGTGCATTCAACTTACGGAGTTAAACTGATGTGTGTTTGCAGGAGTTTCTAAACCCTTTCTGTGAAGAAGTGGAAAACGCATTTTCCCAGCCAAATGCAGGCATTCAAGAAATAGCTGGAAATCTCCGTCTAAAACACAAAAAGAACGTATCTTGCAAACTGCTCTGCTGGGTGTTCGCTCAGCTAAGGGAGTTGAATCCGCCTTCAGAATCAGAGAGTGAGAAGCACGGTTCTTCCAGGAGCTGTGTTTCGTTATACCCGGGTGAATGGGTGCAAACGCGATATTGAGAAATATCTGCTTCTAAAACCAAAACGGAGCTACCTAACAGAACGGTCTTCAATGTGTGCATTCAACTTACGGAGTTAAACTGATGTGTGTTTGCAGGAGTTTCTAAACCCTTTCTGTGAAGAAGTGGAAAACGCATTTTCCCATCCAAATGCAGGCATTCAAGAAATAGCTGGAAATCTCCGTCTAAAACCCAAAAAGAACGTATCTTGCAAACTGCTCTGCTGGGTGTTCGCTCAGCTAAGGGAGTTGAATCCGCCTTCAGAATCAGAGAGTGAGAAGCACGGTTCTTCCAGGAGCTGTGTTTCGTCATACCCGGGTGAATGGGTGCAAACGCGATATTGAGAAATATCTGCTTCTAAAACCAAAACGGAGCTACCTAACAGAACGGTCTTGAATGTGTGCATTCAACTTACGGAGTTAAACTGATGTGTGTTTGCAGGAGTTTCTAAACCCTTTCTGTGAAGAAGTGGAAAACGCATTTTCCCAGCCAAATGCAGGCATTCAAGAAATAGCTGGAAATCTCCGTCTAAAACACAAAAAGAACGTATCTTGCAAACTGCTCTGCTGGGTGTTCGCTCAGCTAAGGGAGTTGAATCCGCCTTCAGAATCAGAGAGTGAGAAGCACGGTTCTTCCAGGAGCTGTGTTTCGTTATACCCGGGTGAATGGGTGCAAACGCGATATTGAGAAATATCTGCTTCTAAAACCAAAACGGAGCTACCTAACAGAACGGTCTTCAATTTGTGCATTCAACAAACGGAGTTAAACTGATGTGTGTTTGCAGGAGTTTCTAAACCCTTTCTGTGAAGAAGTGGAAAACGCATTTTCCCAGCCAAATGCAGGCATTCAAGAAATAGCTGGAAATCTCCGTCGAAAACACAAAAAGAACGTATCTTGCAAACTGCTCTGCTGGGTGTTCGCTCAGCTAAGGGAGTTGAATCCGCCTTCAGAATCAGAGAGTGAGAAGCACGGTTCTTCCAGGAGCTGTGTTTCGTCATACCCGGGTGAATGGGTGCAAACGCGATATTGAGAAATATCTGCTTCTAAAACCAAAACGGAGCTACCTAACAGAACGGTCTTCAATGTGTGCATTCAACTTACGGAGTTAAACTGATGTGTGTTTGCAGTAGTTTCTAAACCCTTTCTGTGAAGAAGTGGAAAACGCATTTTCCCAGCCAAATGCAGGCATTCAAGAAATAGCTGGAAATCTCCGTCTAAAACACAAAAAGAACGTATCTTGCAAACTGCTCTGCTGGGTGTTCGCTCAGCTAAGGGAGTTGAATCCGCCTTCAGAATCAGAGAGTGAGAAGCACGGTTCTTCCAGGAGCTGTGTTTCGTTATACCCGGGTGAATGGGTGCAAACGCGATATTGAGAAATATCTGCTTCTAAAACCAAAACGGAGCTACCTAACAGAACGGTCTTCAATGTGTGCATTCAACATTCGGAGTTAAACTGATGTGTGTTTGCAGGAGTTTCTAAACCCTTTCTGTGAAGAAGTGGAAAACGCATATTCCCAGCCAAATGCAGGCATTCAAGAAATAGCTGGAAATCTCCGTCGAAAACACAAAAAGAACGTATCTTGCAAACTGCTCTGCTGGGTGTTCGCTCAGCTAAGGGAGTTGAATCCGCCTTCAGAATCAGAGAGTGAGAAGCACGGTT